>NC_091432.1:87073870-87405579 GCF_964237555.1 Oryctolagus cuniculus
AATGTCAATTTCACTCCTATATATTATATTTTTTGGTACACTATTAGTTACCAAAGATCGGGGTAAAACTATGGCATTTGTCTTTTGGGGACTGACTGATTTTACAAGTATAATGATTTCCAGTTGCATCCATTTTGTTGCAAGCAACAGGATTTCATTTTTTTTAATAGCTGAGTAGTATTCCATAGTGTATATATGCCATAATTTCTTTATCCAATCATCGGTTGATTGATACCTGCATTGATTCCATATCTTAGCTACTGTGAATTGAACGGCAATTATCATGGGGGAACAGATAACTCCTTCATATACTGATTTCATTTCCCTTAGATAAATTCCCAGAAGCGAGATGTCTGGGTCATATGGTAGATCTATTTTCAGTTTTCTAAGGTATCTCCATACTGTTTTCCACATGGCTGTACCAATTTACATTCTTACTAACAGTGGATTAGGGTTGCTTTTCCCCAAATTCTCACCAGCATTTATTGTATTGATTTCTGTATGAGAGCCATTCTAACCGGGGTGAGGTGAAACCTCATTTTGGTTTGGATTTGGATTTCCCTGATGGCTAGTAACCTGAATATTTTTTCATGTGCCTGTTGGACATTTGAATAGAGCACCTGAAATGTAACATATTGGAGTGAAATAGACATTGTGAGACTCAATGATTGTTTACAGCCCTTGTCTCTTCTGTTGAGGATCAGTGTTTTTTTTTTTTTTCTTCATACTATTTGTTGAACTCTTTTACTTAGTGTAGGGTTAACTCTATGATTATCAAGTAAATTGAAAATAGATCTTTGTAAAAATTAAGAGTGGGAATGTAAGAGGGAAGAGGAAGAAGGTTTGGAGTACGGGTAGGAGGGAGGGATGAGGGGAGAAGTATCGCTATGTTCCGAAATCTGTCCATACGAAATACATGAAACTTGTATAACTTAAACGAAATTTAAAAAAAAAGAAAAATGCCTGTTTAAGTTCTTTGCCCATTTCTTAACTGGATTTTTTGTTTTATTGTTGTTGAGTTTCTTGAGCTTTTTGTAGATTCTGGATATTAATACATTTTCAATTTGCAATCATTCATCCAGTGGCTTATTATCAACAAACACTTATGATCTTATTAAATTTTAATTCCCTTATGAGTTGTAATGGAGTATACAAAAACCAAACAGAATTTAGATCTTATGTTGGAAGCATTCATAATATCAAAAGTTAGAAAGATATATAAGTAAATAAGTATAATACAATGAAATCTGTATTATAATAATAGGTATGTGTATAAAATTCTTTTGAAGGAACTAGAAACAGAGCAATCTAGTAAAATTACAGAAAAATCTACACATAGGAATATAACTAAGAGTTATATACACTAAGCAGCAGGGAATTACTTTCCAAGCTGAAGGAAGAGCATAAGCAAAGTCACAGTGGTATGAAAGTACATAGTTTCGGCATAAGGAAGTAGTCTGATATAACTTGAAAGGGTATGTAACTAGGAATAGAAGCTAGAAAACTAGACTGGAGTCACAGAGTGACCGGGCTTATCCAACTTGGAAACGAGAATATTTAGAATTATATTTAGTACGACTGCTGGTGACAGTTTGGTGATGGATCAAAAAAGAAAATAAGAAATTGAGACAAAAGTTGAAATTCCAGTAGAGCAAGAAAATTTCCATATAACATCCCTTTAACTTATCGATTTTAGGCAACAGAACCCAAGCTGGATTAATCAGAATTCTTTGCTTTGATTTTCAAAGCATTGCTGAGAGAAACCTTTTTCCACTTCTAGAAATACAAGCTTGTACAATGATTACTCTGGTTTAGAAAGTCAATGAATATAACTCTGAAACTGGGCAGTCAAACACCTAAAAGAATATAGTCAAAAAAGAGAAATAAAGACAAGAGAGAGAGAGACAGCAAGGAAGTTCTGAAAGCATTTAAGGTCTAATTCTCAAGACATCTCCAAAGTCAGCTTGATCTTTGCTCCAGAAGACAGTTTGGTGTTTGGACTGTTACATTTCTGTTTCTGCTGAAGACCACTCAAGCTGTGTAACTGTCACTTGAATTAAGAGTATTTATTGAGGCCAGTGCCGTGGCTCACTAGGCTAATCCTCCGCCTGTGGCGCCAGCACTCCAGGTTCTAGTCCCGGTTGGGGCGCCAGTTCTGTCCCAGTTGCTCCTCTTCCAGTCCAGCTCTCTGCTGTGGCCCGGGAGGGCAGTGGAGGATGGCCCAAGTGCTTGGGCCCTGCACCCATGTGGGAGACCAGGAGGAAGCACCTGGGTTCTGGCTTCAGATTGGTGCAGCGCACCGGCCATAGCAGCCATTTGTGGGGTAGACCAACAGATAGGAAGACCTTTCTCTCTGTCTCTCTCTCACTGTCTAACTCTGCCTGTCAAAAAAAAAAAAAAAAAAAGAGTATTTATTGAAACAAAGTTTCTTGTACTAAAAAGATGCAAAGAAATAAGAAAGGGTTTTGAAACTCTTATACTGATAAGCAACCACAGCATATTCTGAAGTCAGCATTTTTACACTTATTCCCATAATAAAGACAAACTACAAAACAGTAGTGCTTTCATCACTATAAGGTTATGTAACTGAAAGATGGACTACTTTTCTTCAGTTTGAAATCAAGCTCTTAAAGTGCACTGGATGCAGTTGGTAGATACCATCAGGTCCGAGTCCCACTGTCTCACAGCCTCCCTCCCTTAATTTAAAGTTTCATTGCCCTGCTTTTATGAACCAACCTCTTACTAAAATTAGTTCATTAAATTGAGGGAGTAGTAATGCAGCTGGCCCTACAGGATCTCTGAAAACCCGTCTCATGAGGTCATTTATCTCCCATATAGATGAAACTCAGCCCTGAAACAGTGCCTTGGGTGCAGATGCTAGATACCATCAGGTCCGAGTCACCCACAGTCTCCCAGTCTCCTTCCTTTAGCTGAAAGTTTTCTTGTCTTGCTTTTATGATTGCAAATCAACCTCTTACTAAAATTAGCTCACTCAATTGAAGAAGCAGTGCAACCAGCCTTACAAGTTCCCTAACCACTGAACTCATGAGGTCATTTATTTCCCCTACAGTTAATATTTTGTTGTTTGGTCTTGTCTTGAGGAGTTTCTTTTTCCAGGAACCCCAGGTTCCAGGGAAAAAGAAAGTATCACCTGTATACAGCCCCCAGACTGACTGCTGCCCACTTTGCCATCATCAAAATGCCTAAAGGACATGATATTGCTGACAATTTGAGGAGGGCCATAATTACTGTACACCAATCAAGATAGAGTGTTACTGGCTTGCTGTGCATTGGCATTGGATTCAATTTGAGGGGTTCTATAACAATTTGTCCAACAAGTTTTGGGGGTGCTCTAAGGCAAGTTCAGTACTAACGTTTTCTATGCTTCTTAATTTCTCTATCATGATCAATACAGATTTTTTCCAAAGAAATATTATAACAATAAAGGAATAATGTATGGAAGTTCTGGTCCTATCACACTAGTTTCTTTAAGAATCAGTATTATGCTTTCAAAGTGAGGATTTCCTTGACATCTCTTGGGAAGTGACTGCTTTGCTCCTCCCATATCCTTTAAGCCCCATCTCTTAATAAGTAAGTAATGGCATCACACAGGCAATGACCAGCAAAATCATTCTTGGGCATTCCCATGAGATGGAAAGAATAGAAGAAACAACCCCATTAAACTGCCCTGCTTTGGGTTTCTATACAAGCCATTCAGAATGACTCAACTCCTTGCGCCTTGGACATCTTTCCTATTGGATGAAGTCATCTAAACATGTAATTTCTACATCATTAAATATTGATGTTGGTTCTAATAGAATAATTCCCTCATTCATGAGCTAATGGAAGCCAAAGAATCAAAAGATATTTAAACCGAGTTATGTAATGATCACTAGCAAGCTAGGACTAGAATCCAGATCTCCTAACTCCTCTGTCAGTGCTTTATTTTACTACACAGTTCTGCTTTCACCCTACATTGGGCGGAAGCAGAAGTACAAGAAAACTCTTAATTGGGGAGTTTTGGCAACAACTGAGGAAAACTCTAAACTGGATATATCTTTCATGCCATTATTTTTCAAAAGTTACTGCCAGGGGACAAGAGGTGACAGTGAGGATTAAACAGAATTTTATGCAGTTTCATGAATTTTCCACTGAATGCCTTGATGGGGACCAGCTGCTTCATCTTCTTGAGAATTGCTTTTTCCTGTATAATGTTGTGCTGCATGCCTGCAGTGTACAAGAGGATGTTGTATACTGCTGTCTCACTGGCTACCCTGGAGTTAAAAAATATACTCTAATTATAAATATAGCATGTGTAGGTGATGTTCTTGTTGGCAGAAACCTACAGCCAAAAGATGCAAGCAAGATCATAGGGAAGCACACTGAAACATGTTTTCCATTGCCCTCTTTTCTGTAGTGCAGAAGGCAAGACTGTGGCCTTAGCTAGGGGCTATGGCCTATGACAGGTTGCTACCACAGTGGAACGGATTGCCACAGACTCCCCTCTGAGGAAGGCACAGGAAAAGTAAGGGCATAAGGGGCAGAAATACAAGTTTGAATCCTAGCTATGTTAATGACTAGGCATTTGACCTGGGACAGGTCACAAGAACTCCATAACCTTTGCTTTTCTCACCTGTCAAAGGAGATTGACAGTATGCTATCATATCAAAGTTTTGTGAAAATAAGATGCCATAAATATCTATCACATACTACGCATGGAACATACAATAGTCTCAGTGTGGGAATTTTGCCTTCACTGTATTTGTTTCAGCCCCTGTCCTCCTCAAAGACCTGAATAGAGAGCGTATCTGAGTTCTACGGATTTGATGTACAAGATCCGCAGGGAATGACCTGTTAAAGGCATTAAAGGTCTGTTAAAGGTCTCCCATTCCAGAGACCGGAGTTGTTTGAACCACAGGAAAACAGGCCCTCTCCATATGGCCTGAGTCCTGAGCCAGCTACCTCCTATTCCTCAGCTGCACTGACCTATCAGGGCAACTTTTCCTAACCAGAGCACCCTTTCTCAGCTCAAACTTGCCTTGCCCAGAGTCCTTGGACTTGAAACCTGTTTTTCACTCATTGCAAAAGAGAAAAATTGGCTTTTGACAGCCAAGTGAAAAGTTTACCACTAACAAGGTTGGTAGAGTTTCTCTAACTGCAGTACTTAATCCTAGATTTTCTATTATTCTCTGTCTGAACTTTAGGGTTTTCATCTCATCTCCTCAATCATCAAACTGCTTAGAAGGAAAAGATGTCTTACATAGCTCAGTATTCTCATGTTGTGCCTAGTGCAGTGTATTCAAGAAGCATTTTTTTCCTTCTTCAAAAATTGATCTGCATAGAAATTAAATTTAATCCAAAATAAAAGAATTCTCTCTATAGTAGCAAAAGACTGGACATGAAACTAAAAAGATGGATTTGCCCCGAATAATGAAGGTTGAAAGGATTTTCAACTTGCAGATAATGAGAAGCATGTTAAGGGAGTTAAATGAAGAGAAGCAGAAGCCTGTTTTTGCCAAACTCTTGTCAGCCCACACAATTTTCCTCCACAGAAGTCTTTAGCATTTGCAGTCCACAGTCCTGATGTGGCATAAGCTGACTCATTGCATTGTATGCCAGCCTTAAGCTACTGGAGACCAGAAGCCATGTTCTTTGGATTTTTGTACCCTGCAAGTCTAGCACAATGCTTACCACGTTATAAATTTTCAATAAATGCTGTGGTTGATCATGAGTGACATATTCTAATGTTAAAGTTGAGATGACATTGAGATGCCCACCACAGCTCTTGAAAATGAAGCCTGGAGGTTATACTAGTAAATCAGTCCAAAGGGTCTGATTTGTTATATCCAAAAAAAAAAAAAATTATAAAAACATTATGTTCTACATTCAAAATATTAGGGACAAGAAAACAGAAGACTGCAGTTATGATTTTAAAAATTCAAAGAGCTTAATCAATGCTATTACTTTAAATTATTTTTAAAAAGAGAATGTGAGGACACAAAGAATGTGGTGGTATAATGCCTAAAAAGAGGGTCAGAAAGCCAAAACATGGCAATGTTGGTCCAGCATTGTCCCAGTAGAAGAATTGCACATGGCCACAAGATTACTCCCTGATGTTGTGTCACTGTTCATTGATCCGCCTTAGGACTTGGACCAGGGTGCCTCAAGTTTTGCCTCTGAGCTGTCAACTCTGCAGAGGATAAGACTGCCTAGCTTACTGTGATGTTCCCAGCATCTAGCATGGTGCCTAGCATCTACCAGGCATTCAAATGAATATTTATTGAAATAATGAATAGTTCTTATTTTTAAAACATCAAAATTTCCCCTCCTTTAGGTTAATTTGAAAATAAAATTACATTATACATGTTACTAAAATAAAATCCAAATAATTCCAAATTAATTTTTTTTTTAATCATACAGCCCAGTTGTCCTCCCTGGAGCCTCCGTTGCTCTCCAGGGAGGCAAGCCTGCCATTTCTTTCCCTAAGTGCCTCCTCAGGCCCTTTGATTTCTAAGCCAACAGTCTGGATGTTCTACTTGCTTTCATGGGTCTCTGCCTCTGGATCATTACAGTACCATGTCATGTTTAAGACATGACTTACGGTCTATATTTTCATATTCTACATTTCCAACATTTGAAAGCACCCTCTAATGAATGCTTTTCACGTGGCTCTAGTCTTGTTTTCCAGAGTGGTTATTAATCCCTGGTGTAATTAATTATTTGTATAATTTTAAAATCATGGAATTATAGTAAGTCAGTTTCCTATGTACTTTTAACACTAAAAACAGAGCACAAGGATGACAATTATATAAGATACAACGAAACAATGGAATGAAATAACTACTATATACATGAATAATTTAAATTCAAATTTATATGTTCTTCTGTGAGTTCTGTTATCTTCATTAAGCCTCTAAGACCTGGTCAAATCTGACTCAATGAGCAAACTAAATTTCTAGTGAAATCTCCCAATCAAGAGAGGCCTCTCTGGGCACGTAGGACTTCTTCCTCTCTTGCTGACATATGTCAGCCTTCTCTAACCAAAGCATGCTAATTTTGAGTTTGGCCTAAAAGTTTTCTATCATAAGTAGGCAAAATGATAGGTATTTCCCAAGGCTATTCATATGGGGTACAATGGGATCAGAAATTTATAATAGTATAATAATATATAGACTCAGAATATGCTCAATGAACATCCAAACTGTGTGCTACTTCTCCAAATAACTATCTCCAGATACCTTACCATCTATCACCTTCTATCTTTCCATCTGGCTTCTGATGCCAAATGACCAAGATTAGACCTCCAACTGCTCCTATGGTATCTGGGCACCATCCTGTAAACACCATCAGCCTCACCCAAAAAGTACACTGCTAGGTGCCTGCCTATAAGATCCCTTTGGAATATCTCTGCTCTACTTAGGATATAGGCTGAGCAGCTGTTCCAAACAGATGAAATGATGGCACCAATAAGATAAAAGTTTATTTCTGTCATGAGATAGTTCAGGGGTAAGCAGTTCTTCTACCCTGCACACCTGAGGTCACACCTGGGTCCCAGGTGGCTACTCCAGTTTTCATCATCTTCTTGTCATTAGGACAGATGAGAGAGACTGGAAAGAAGGGGGTGGAAGTAGTGATTGCTAATACCTGTCCTCCTTCCCTTGCAAAGTTAACGCATCCTACTCTGTATCCAATTGGGTGCATTCATTCCCAAGTACAACACCACAGTACTTATAAGCTAGCTGCTAATCTATAAAGGGTGAAACTATTTTTAGCCTTGGAAGACTGATTCTAACTTAGGAGCTTCTGGCTGCCTCCCTAATGTATGGGCCTGCCCTCTATCCCATCAAGTTCTCCTTAAGCAAAAAAATGCCTGGAGGCCCATCTATTTAAAAGTACTCAATTACTCTAAATCAGGCAAATATCCGCAGTGCCACGCCCCCTCCCCAAAGGTAATGAGAATTGAAGAAGGAATGTGTAATAAGACACATGCCAGGAAATTAATTTTTAAATTTATTATCCACTTATTTACATATATTAATAAGTACAAATGAATAATAACAGTGTTCTGTGTTCAGCACTGAGAGTAAAAGTGAAAGGCAGGCATGATTCTCTGCTAGACATCTTCTACGTGCTGTGTTTTTCTCACATCTCTCTGTCAGATGACATCAAACGGCATCCTTGGTCTTAGGCTTCCAGCAGAAACTGTGACGGATAGGGCAAGGGTTCAGCACACTGCTTCAGTCACGGCTTGCTGCTGCTCTCAGCTCAGGTCCTGCACTGTTCATGATGGATGAGGAAGGGTCAGGAAGCCAGCTTCTCAGGGCTGTAGGCTCCATCCCTGCTTCATTGTCATCATCTACCAGAGTTGAGGAAACTTTTCTCTACCAAGGGCCACTTGGATATTTATAACATTCACAAGCCACACAAAATTACCAATTTAAATATTAGCCAGCTACAGATTTATTGCATTTTAAGTCCTGCCTATGGATGCCTTGGCAGGGCCAGACCAAATGATTTCACAGGCCTTATGTGGGCTGTGGGCCCGATGATCCCCACCCCCTGAAAACATGTGCCTTCAGTTTAAGTTATTTTAAAAAAGTCTGGATAGCAGGGGAAGGTTTTTGACACAGTGATTTAGTCACTGCTTCGGATGCCTGAATCCCCCCACAGTACCAGCTTCTCCACTTTTGATCCAGCTTCCTGCTCATGTGCATCCTGGGAGGCAGGAGGTGATGCTTCAAATGCTTGGATCCCTGCTACTCATGTGGGACACCCAGATGGAGCTCTGGAAACCTGGCTACTGTCTCACCCGGCCCTGGCTGTGGAGGACATCTGGGGAGTGAACTAGTGAAAGGAAGCCCTCTCTCTACCACTTTCTCTCCTAGTCTGCCTTTCAAATAAAAGGAAGGCCTGGGTGGGCAATGGATCCACCCTTACTAACTTTGGGAGTACTGAGCTATCCCTTGGGGTGTTTCTACATTCTGCCCCTACCAGTGCAACTGTCTGCAATATCAAGTTTGCTAAGTGTCATCTAGAAGTGTATCATCTTATCTCTGCCTAACAGAGTCACTGTTCTCAGGGAGCTTACTGTCTGGAAGTCAGGGGCAGACAAGAAACAAACATTTAATTACACTTTGTGATAAAAATCCATAAAGGAAACAAAATGGAGGCTGTGAAAAAAATTGGGGATCTAATTTAGCTAGGATGAAGATGATATTTAACCTAAGTCCTGGAGAATGAAAAGGAGCTAGAAATAGACTCTGGGCAATGGAGGAAGTCTGAGCATAGAGGCCCTGAGATGGGAAAAGGTATAGTGTGGTCAAAAATTTATGATTTTCAACAAAGATGCCAAGAACACTAAATGAGGAAAGGACAGTCTCTCTCTCTCTCTCTCTCTCTCTTTTTTTTTTTTTTTTTTTTTTTGACAGGCAGAGTTAGACAGTGAGAGAGAGAGAGAGACGGAGAGAAAGGTCTTCCTCTGCCGTTGGTTCACCCCGCAAATGGCCGCCACGGCCGGCGTGCTGCGCTGATCCGAAGCCAGGAGCCAGGTGCTTCTCCTGGTCTCCCATGCAGGTGCAGGGCCCAAGCACTTGGGCCATCCTCCACTGCACTCCTGGGCCACAGCAGAGAGCTGGACTGGAAGAGGAGCAACCAGGACAGAATCCAGCACCCTGACCGGACTACAACCCAGGGTGCAGGCGGAAGATTGGCCTAGTCTTTAATAAAACATGGTGTAGAGAGAACTGGAGACTCATATACAGAATTAAATTAGACTTCATTACACCATCTAAAATCAATTCAAAATTAAAGACAAATATAAGACCTGAAACTATAAAACCACTAGAAGAAAACACAAGCGAATAGCTCCATGATATTGCTCTGGGTAGTGATTTTTTTGGGGGGATACGACCTCAAAAACACAAGCAACAAAAGTAAAAACAGATAAATGGGATTGCATCAAACTAAAAACTTCTGCACAGGAATAGAAATAAATCAACAGAGTAAACAGACCTATGGAGTGGGAGAATACACTTGAAATTCATACATCTGGTAAGCAGTTAAATCCAAAGTAAGGAGTATAAATCAACAACTCAGTAGCAAGAAAATGACCCAATTTGAAAATGTGCAAAGAACTTGAATAGAGGCTTCTCAAAAGAACAATACAAATTACTAACAGGCATGTAAAATTGCTTAACATCACTAATCATCAGGGAAATGTAGATTAAAACCACACTATTGCTTCATACCAACTATAATGGCCATTATTAAATGATGAAAGATAACAAGTGTTGGCAAGGATGTGGAGAAAGGAAACTCTTACATACTTTTGGTGGAAATGTTAGTATAGCCACTATGGAAAACAGTATGGAGATTCCTCAAAAAACTTACAAAAGAACTACCATATGATGCAGCATATATACTTCTGGGTATATAATCCCTCCCCCAGAAAATGAAATCAATATATCAAAGAGACATCTTTGCTTCTCTGTTTATTGCAGTAGAAATAACAAAAAAAAAAAAAAAACAAAAAAAAAAAAAAACAAGATATGGAAGCAATCTAAATGCGCATCAAATAGATGAGTGGATAAAGAAATGGGGTACATAGACTCTCGGTCCAGAAACCATCTTGGAAGTGAAATCACTTTTTATCAAGTCTATTTCTCTTCTGAGTATGAAGAATTCACAAGGCAACGAGTAGAAACTGATAGGGGAGTCAAGGGAAGAACGGTGGGCACCCACTAAACCAAGCACATTTTTACCAATTGTGAATTTACCAAATGTGAATTTGTTTACCTGCACCAGAATCCCTATTACAGAATATTCCTATCACAGCAAGAGCCAATGATGAAAACAGCAACACATTTGCAGGCATGGAAAGCCAAGACACTGTGGCAAAAAATGACCTAAATGAAAGATCTTTGTGAGTGAGATCCCAGCGGAAAGAACGGGCCATCAAAGAAGGAGGTACCTTTCTCTGAAGGGAGGAGAGAACTTCCACTTTGACTATGGCCTTATCTAAATAAGATCGGAGTTGGTGAACTCAAGAGGCTTCCATAGCCTTGGCAGCTCATGACAAGAGCCTAGGGTGATTACTGCCGCCATAAATGAGTGTCAATTGTTAAATCAACAGGAGTCACTGTGCACTTACTCCCCATGTAGGATCTGTGTCCTTATTGTGTTGTACTATGAGAATCCTCGGTAGAAATAGTCTGCAAACAGTACTTTATACTTGGTGTGTTTGTGTGGGTGCAAACTGTTGAAATCTTTACTTAGTGTATACTAAGTTGATCTTCTATATATAAAGATAATTAAAAATCTTAATGAAGAACGGGATGGGAGAGGGATTCGGAGATGGGATGGTTTGTGGGTGGGAGGGTGGTTACGAGGGGAAAAACTGCTAGAATCCAAAAGTTGTACTTTTGAATTTATATTTATTGAATAAAAGTTTACTGAAAAAAAAAAAAAAAACAAAACAGCAACACAGATAAAATCAAAGATGTGAAGAGATGAAATGTCTCTGGAAAGTGCTGTGAAAACAACATGTTTTGCAGAGACTGATCCCCCTGAAGTGGCTTCTCCACTCCAGGGGGTCGCCTGCCCTTGAAGAGGCTGCTTCAACCATTGAGGATGTGAATACAGTTGTGGTGACAACTTCTGCCCCAGAAGCTGTGTTAGCCTCCTGGGCCAGAATCCTAGCTGGTGCTGGGAAGAGGCTTCCAGGGACAGGTGGTATATGGCTCATGGGAGAAGTTTTTCTGCATACACATGCACAGATTGTTGTCCTGCAGTTCCATGCAGGACAAGCCTGGGTTCCCGAGAAGTAAAAATGGACAGTGAATGCACTCTTCTTGTTCCTATGTGCAGTTTTCTACCAGCAGACCTGTAGGACAATATGCTGGGCCTCAATTGTGTCCACAGGAATAAGATCTTAATGAAAAAAAAAAAAAAAAAAAAACCTTCAGTGGGACTAGAACACCAGAATTTAAAGGACATTTATGAAGTTCTGGCTCCTTCTCTGACATTGTCTGCATTCTTGAGTAGCAGTGAGCCTGTGGAATCACCGAGAAGACTGAGGTTGAGGGAATTACAAAAGCCTGTTCCTCTGCAGATGCGCACCCAGCAAGGAACTAGTGCACCTTGGTCAGCAGTAGTGTCGCTATAAGCAGTTTTGGAAAGGGGCCACTAGGGACACCAAAACAGGGCCATCTCTGAGTACAATGTCATTGCTGTGAATGTCAACTATTTGGAGATCATTCTGTACCTTCTCCTTTTATATGAAGGCAAGAAAGTGTCTTCACATGTTTGTGCACTCAAAGCAGCCCCTAGGTTGGGCTACTGGGGTGTCCAGTCCAGTTGTCTTTTCTGCTACCAGCAAAGGAAGTCTACAGCTGAAGCAGTGGATCCAGTCCGTTCAGCTTGCAGGCCCTGGGAAGGCTGTTAGGCTAACCCTGCAGCCTCTTCCATATCCTTCCCTCTGAGGCTGTGTATCAACCTGTCTGTCTTACTGTGCATTATAGTAATAAATATGCTTTTCAGATTTTGTAATGCTTGTTTTGTTTTACAGGGTTGCCCTCCCCCATTTTCACTTATATCTTCTCTCTTCTCTCTCCCTCTACTCTTTGATCTTACCTTTTTGAAAATGAAATAATTCCTGTAATAAACATTAGCAAACTGGTGATACTATTCATTCAAAGGCAGGAAGAGCCAGGAGCAAGCTGACAGAGCCAGGATAAGGATTAGTGACATGTTTCTAGCTTTCTGTTGCCACATATGATGAGAATAAACACTTTTCACATTGTGTCTTTTGTGTCCAATATTTAGAATCACTCCATACATGTTAAAAATGACCAAACAGTTTTCTTTGCTCTCTGTGCCATTTAGAGAGGAAGCTTGTGTTCCATTATGTTGTTCAGCTTATATCCAAGGTCAATTAACAATGTTAGCTTGCTGCTTGATTTTGATGATGTTCTCCCTCCAACACCCCCCCCCCCCACACTCCCTATCTCCCTCCCATGCTCCCAGAATACCATCAGGAAGAAAAGAGATAAAGTTTTGGCTCTTAAATATTCTGTGTGCCCTGGCTGAATTTCAAGACAGAGGGAGTACATGGTGTGGTGATCTTGCTCTTTAGGGGGATCCAAGAGAAGATTTGCACTCTAATTTCCCATCTGGATATTAAAAGTCCCAATCATGCCGATGGATCTGGGCCCACAAGAATATGTGTCAACCAGGTGTGGAGTGCAATAGGAATGACGAGATGAGAACTCTGTAGACAGCCCTCCAAATTTTCCTTGGCTCTAAAGTAGCATGGAAGACTCCAAGAGTAGGTGTTAAAGTAACTGAGCTGAAGCCACATGATCTGCCAAGACATCACTGGTAGAAGCAAATGAATCTGACTAAAGAAAACCTGTGAACTCCCTGGCAGAAATCAAAACTAGGAACGGCTACATTTCCAATAAAAGGAGAAAGGGACATTTTTTAAACGCTAATGTATTAAACTGGAGTTAATTTACCTAAAAATGCTCTAACTAAATTTCTATACTTTGACAGAATAGGGCTTATAGACAAACACTTAAATTTGGTCCACCTTAATCAAGTATTCAAACTTAGCACGACCAGGAATGGTAAAATAGAAATGCATTTTCTGATGTAAACAATAGAATTATATAATACTTTGATAATATAGTTGTCAAAATGATTTAATACAAATCTAATTATAAGGAGCCAAAACATCACCACAAGAAATGGTAAAAATGGAATTGTGTTTTCTGATATGATCCAGGAGGAAATATATAATATCTTGATAGAATAGTGGCCAAAAAGTTTAATATGAACCTAATTACAAGAAAGCAATTTGTCCTGACTATACTAATTGTCTCTAAATAATCATTAAGTGACCCTAATACTCTTAGACTTCCTTTTTCCACTTCTAATGAACTTATATTTATCTCTATACAAAACAAATTAATTATATTTCACTCTAACACAGTTTATGCATCCCACTATACTTCTATTATTAAATTTTTAGGATTTATTTATTTGTTTGAAATGCAGAGCTACAGAGAGACAGAGGCAGAGAGAGAGAGAGAGAGAGAGAGAGAGAGAGAACCTTCAATCTGCTGGTTCACTCCCCAGTTGGCCTCAATGGCCAGAGTGGAATGGATCTGAAGCCAGGAGCCAGGAGCTTCTTCCAGGTCTCCCATGCAGGTACAGGAGCCCAAGTACGTGGGCCATCTTCTACTGCTTTCCCAGCCCATAGCATAGAGCTAGATTGGAAGTGGAACAGCCGGGGACTTGAACTGGCACCCATATGAGATACTAGCTCTGCAGGCAGCATCTTTACACACTATGCTACAGCACTGGCCCAGCATTTATTATTAATGGAGGCTTGTTTTGGGTGGCTATTTCTTGGACATATCCATTTGTGAAAACCACAGCTATATGACTCACACTTAAGATGTGTGTGTTTTCCTATATATAAATTACACATCATTTTAAATTGATAAATTATAGGTCTACTAGTTAAAAGGATATTTTGTGATAACTGGAGAAATCTGAAAGTTGAATATTACATGATACCACAATAATGTTCAGTTTCTGATAACTATTGTGTTTATATTGGACTATGTATATAACATGTGAAGAATATCATGGGGGGCCAGCGCTGTGGTGTAGCAGGTAAAGCCACCTCCTGCAGTGCCGGCATCCCATATGGGCACTGGTTTAAGTCTCAGCCACTCCACTTCCCATCCAGCTCTCTGCTACTGTGAAATCAGCCTGTGAAATCAGTAGAAGATGGCCCAAGTCCTTTGGCCCCTGCACCCACGTGGGAGATCCAGGAGAAGCTCCTGGCTCCTGGCTTTGGATCGGCGCAGCTCTGGCTGTTGTGGTCAATTGGGGAGTGAACCAGCAGATGGAAGACCTTTCTCTCTGTGCCTCTCCTCTCTATGTGTAACTCTGACTGTCAAATTAATAAATAAATCTTTAAAAAAAAATAATATTGTGGGGCCAGTGTTGTGGCATAGCTGATAGAGCTACCACCTGCGATGATGGTATTCCATATGGGTACCAGTTCATGCCCTGGCTGCTCCACTTCCAATCCAGCTCCCTGCTGATGGGTCTGGGAAAGAAACAGAAGATGGCCCAAGTGTTAGGGCCCCTGCACCCATGTGGGAAACCTGGACAAAGCTCCTGGCTTCAGCCTGGTTCAACCATGGCCATTACAGCCATCCAGGAAGTCAACTACCAGATGGAAGATCTCTCTCTCTCTCTTGCTCTCACTCTCGCTCTTTCAAATAAATATAATCTTTTAAAAAACAAAATTCCAAAATTTTAATAATTGGTTAATGAGATACAGAATAAAAACATGTTTACCAATTTTAATAATTGGTTAATGAGATACAGAATAAAAACATGTTTACCAACTTTCAGGTTTGAAAATTATAAAATAAAAACTTGGAAAGATAAAATAAAGAAATGGGATACATAGAGTCAATGAATACTATTCAGATTTTAAAAAGAAGGAACTCCTCATCTGTTACAACATTGATGAAACTGGAGGACATTATGTTAAAAGAAACAAGTCAGGCACAGAAAGACAAAAATATATTCCTTGATCTTACTCATAGTGGAATCTAAAAACACTCTCACAGAAAAAGAGAAAATGATGTTTAAAAGAGGCCAGAGGATGAATAATAGATGTTGGCCAAAGGGCCAAAAATTTCAGCTACATAGAGGGAATAAGTTCAAAATATCTATTATGCTTCATGTTGATATTAATTATTATATAATTAACTATAGAATATAAAATTAAAAATTGATAAGTAGATTTTAAGAATTCTAGCACAAAAGAAAGAGTTAGAGAGAATAGGAAAGGAAAAGAGGGAGGGAGGGAGAGAGAGAGATAAAGGAAAGAGGGGGAGAAGGAATGAAGGGATGGAAATATTATTATATTAGAATTTTATCTATGAACTATTTTGAAGCTATTCTCTTTGTATTAATAATATCTCATTAACATAAGAATTGACAAAAATAATATAATAAATGTGACAAATAGTTTGAATCATCCCTTGATGTAAACATGTTTTAAAACATCAGGTTGTGTGCTATAAATATATGTAATTTTATTTGTGTTGTTTTAAAAACCATGAATAGAAAATTCATAAAAATAAGACAAATGATCAATAAACATATAAAAAGATAGGTGTTGCTTAGTGATATGAGACAAAGTGGAAGAACTTGGAGGTCTTAGTCTCAAAAATACTTGTTTATTGTGTTTTTAAAAGGATTTTTCTCAGCCCCCAAAATCATATATGGATTTTTATCATTTCTTTTTGAATCCCTCAACTAGTAACATCTCTGTTGAGTTAACATTTAGACACATTTTAAACTTCATGTGATCTGTGATTCTGGTAAAGTAAATAGACATTCACAGGAAATCTTATTTTAGCCTATGTCCAAACTACAGCTAACCCAAACACTGTTATGAATATTGTCCCTCACTATTTTTCCAATTCAAATATGCAATTAGCTAAAACTAAGGCTCTCTTTCCTTTGAGATCAATCTGTGATATATCACTGTTGAGTGCCCAGATCCTGTCACTTAAGAGCCTTATGGGATTTAGCATTTTTAAAACAGTTTTTTTTTTTTTTTTTGACAGGCAGAGTGGACAGTGAGAGAGAGAGACAGAGAGAAAGGTCTTCCTTTGCCATTGGTTCACTCTCCAATGGCTTTGGGTGAAGACTTGGGATACTTGACTTTTCTCAGCCCCCTTTTTTGGAGAAGGCCTTAGACTTGGGCCTTGGGGCTTTATCGATCAGTTATCTATGGAATGGGCAGAACTAGAAGACCATAGAGTCCACCCAGCTATGATGGTGTTTGATACTGGGTAGTAACCATTCATCTTAAGATTTGACCTTAAAATAAAATAACTCATTCTAGACCACTCTGAGCCAAGTTTTTATAATGGAAAGCTTCTCTTTATCTGATTTACTGTCTGCACTATTTCTTCACCTCTTTGGATTCCTTACTGGGAAACAGCACCAGAGACTTCACTCCTCAAAAGATACATCACTCACTCGCTCTTGTGAGAGAATTGTGTCAAGTATGAGCATCAGTTATGAGCCATCAAGGTTAACTTTATGAGTCAAACTTGGCTGGAAAACAGCACCCAGATACCTGGTAAAATATCAGTCTATGTATTTCTGTTGAGGTGTTTCTAGGTAAAACTTAAGTAAACATTCGTGTGTGGGCCTTCATGCAACCAGTTGCTGGTTTATAAATAAGAAGTTAGTCGTCCCCTGAGGAACAGGGAATTCTGTCTCCAGATCATCTTCAGACTCAAGCTGTAACATTAGCTCTTACCTGGGACTCTAGACAATTGGCCTGCCCTGCAGATTCCAGATTTCCAAGCCTCCACAATAATGTGTGCCAATTCTTTTGGAAACTGAATTGGAAAACTCTTTAACGAACCATTTTCTAGGCATACAATCCATACCTTTAAATCCATAGTGAGGAACTCCTCTTCCCCCAGAGCTGCCACACTTTGACCACTAGTTCTAGTTACTAATCTGCCTGAGAAACATCTCCCATTCGTAAAACAAGGATAAAGTGGCACTGATTTTGGGATACTGGCATAAGAAACATGAAAAAAATTGAGAACATACTATATAAATAGTATGGCTAAGCTGTGGCAATAAAGAAAGCCTTATTGCATATATTATAACTTGTTTACATACAATTAGGAAATGTTCCACCCACAAAAACATACCGTGTTTCTTAGGTTGAATTAAAACACCACAGTTTCTGACCAGAGTAAATATTTCTCCAGGTAACTGATCGATGTGGAGGATCCTGCAGTGTACACAGAGGGAGATAAGGGAAAATACCACACACTGCATTTTTTTTTATAATAAAATGAGATTAGTAGACATTGCAAATAAATGTTTGTCCCTCTTACTTAGGTTCTTTGAATAACAAATTATGCAAAATGCCCCAAGTCCTGCTGGAAATTCTGTGGACAGATAATTAAAAAGGAAGTGAGAAAATGAAAGAAATAAAGAAAGAGGGTGGGGAAGGAGTTCTTTGAAGAGTGATGTGCGCAACTATGGATAGATCTTGTGTGAAAACAAAACTAGGGATTTCTATGGCCAAACTTTGACTTAAAAAAAAGTTAAACAAGCCTCAGCTGTATAGGATTGCTTATAAATTTTAAGATGATAGATGCATGATTTAGTAAAGAATGCAACATTTTGCATTCTCTCAGATTTTCTCATTCACTTTTTTTCCATTTTCTCAAAACTCTTTGGCAGTGGAATCTCTCTCCACCCCACCATCACCTCACAGGATAAGCAAGACAACTTGTGAAGTGCTGGTGTACTAAAAAAAAAAAAGTTCTAGAGTAGATGTCAAGAGTTCTAAGCTCTATTACAGACACCATTGCTTTAAAGCCTTCTAGCTTTCAAGTTCCAATGTGTAAATAATGTGATTGCCTTATCTAAGATCCCAAGACGTCCTTCCAGCTCAAATATTCTACAATTCTACACAAGAAAATGAACAGAAATATATATTTTCTGAGAAGTAACAAAACACATTATGTTGTCATATTTGTGCAGTCCTGCATAGTCTTTGAAGGAATTTCTTCAAATGTTCAACCCTGAGAAACAGCACTATTTATCATGCTCCTTTTATAAGTAAAGATTGCTTCTAACAGGCTTCCCTGATTCAGATAATGTTCCCTTCAAATCCATCCTCACATGCTGTCAGGGTGATATTTCTAAAACTCAAATCTTCTCATGTTTATCTCTTACTCAGAACCCTTCAACAGAAGAAATACAAAAGGCCAACCAGTATATGAAAATGAAGAAATATAAACTGTCAATAAATGTTGATTAGCACTAGCCATCGGAGAAATGCAAATCAAATCCACAATGAGATGTCACGTTATCTTAATTATAACTGCCACTTTTTAAACTTTTATTTAATAAATATAAATTTCCAAAGTACAACTTTTGGATTATAACAACTTTTCCCCCCATAACCTCCCTCCCACCCACAACCATCCCATCTCCCACTCCCTCTCCCATCTCATTCACATCAAAGTTCATTTTGAATTATCTTTAAATACAGAAGATCAATTTAGATAATACTAAGTAAAGATTTCAATAATTTGTACTCCCCCCACAGAAACACAAAGTATAAAGTACTGTTTAAGTACTAGTTATATAGTTAATTCACAAAGTACAACACATTAAGGACAGAGATCCTACATGGGGAGTAAGTGCACAGTGACTCCCGTTGTTGATTTAACAATTGACACTCTTATTTATGACATAAGTAATCACCCGAGGCTCTTGTCATGAGCTGCCAAGGCTATGAAAAGAGGTAAAAAGTAACAAATTTGATGAGGATATAGAGAAAGGGGAACTCTTTTACACTGTTAGTGAAAATGTAACTTAGTACAGCCATTATAGAAAACAGTATGAAGATTCCCTTACAAACTAGAAATAGAACTGCCATATAAGCCAGCAATGTATGTATATCCTTAATAATCTGAATACTTATATCAGAGTTCCCTGCAATGTTTCTTGCAGCACTATTCACAACAGCAAGATTTGGAATCAACAAAAGTGTCCATCAGCAAATGAATGCATAAAGAAAATTGGTAAATACTCACGATGGAATATTATCTGACCATAAAATAATGAAATCCTGTCATTTGCAGCAAAATGGATAGGGTTGTAGAACACATGTTAAGTGAAATAAGTCAGACACAGAAAGACATTACAGGTCCCCCTAATATATATAGAAACTTAAAAGAGTTGATCTGAACATAGAACAGTGAATAATAGAGGTTGAGAGAATAGATTAGCTGAGACAGTGGAAGAAGAGGAGAGTTAGAGGAAGGTTGGGTAATAGGTACCAAATTAGAGTTATAAGGAAGGAATAAATTCCTACTTTTAGACAGCAAAGTGGGATGACTACAGCTCATAATAAATGTTATATATTTTCTAAGCAAATAAAGAGAGGACCTCAAGGGCTCTAACAATAAGCTAATGATAGGGGCCGGTGCCGTGGCTCACTAGGTTAATCCTCTGCCTGCAGCACCAGCATCCCATATGGGTGCCGGGTTCTAGTCCCGGTTGCTCCTCTTGCAGTCCCACTCTCTGCTGTGGCCCGGGAAGGCAGTGGAGGATGGCCCAGGTGCTTGGGCCCCTGCACCCACATGGGAGACCAGGAAGAGGCACCCGGCTCCTGGCTTTAGATCGGCATAGCTCTGGCCATTGTGGCCATCTGGAGGGTGAACCATAGGATGGAAGACCTTTCTCTCCCTGTCTGTAACTCTGCCTGTCAAATAAATAAATAAAAAATCATTTAAAAAAATAAGCTAATGACAAATAGGGTGAAACATTAATTACCCAGATTTGATCAGTATACATTGGATACTACTATTGAAATGCTATGCTGTAGCTCATAACTATGTGCAATTATTTCTAATTTAAAATTTTAATGTATAAAGAAATGAAAAATCTAAATAACTTGATTTGATCTTTGTACACAAAATGCAAGTGTTGAATTATCCTAATGTACCCTCCTAAATATGTACAATTAAAATAACAATAATAACAATTGGTCAAGAAAAAATTATCTTACCATTCTGTAGAGCAAAAGACCAAAATTAGTCTAATGGCTAAAAAAGAAAGTGTTGGTGCTGGCACTGTGGTACAGTGGGTTAAAGCCACTGCCTACAGTGCCAGCATCCCATGTGAGTGCCGGTTGGAGTCCTGGCTGCTCCTCTTCTGATCCAGCTCTCTGCTATGGCCTGGGAATGCAGTAGAAGATGGCCCAAGTGCTTGGGCCCCTGCACCCATGTGGGAGACCTGGAAGAAATTCCTGGCTCTGGGATTCGGATCAGCTCAGCTCTGGGCGTTGCGGTCATTTAGGGAGTGAACCAGTGGAATGGAAGAGCTCTCTCTCTCTCTCTCTCTCTCTCTCTGGATCTACCTCTCTCTCTCTCTCTCTCTCTCTGGCTTTCCCTCTCTCTGTAACTTTGTCTTTCAAATAAATTAAAAATTTTTAAAAAGTGTTGGCAAGATTGTGCTCCTTCTGGAGGATCTAGTACAGAATTCATTTCCTTGCCTTTTCTAGCTTCTAGAAGTTGCATGATTCCTTGGCCCACGGCCCCTTTGTCACTTTACTCTGACCCCTGCTTTCACTGTCACAACTCGTTCTGACACTCTCCTGCCCCCCTTTTCCTTTATCAGAATTTTTGTGATTACGTTGGTCTCACACTGATAATCTAGATGGTGTTCCCATACCAAGACCCTAATATAACCACAACTGTAGTTTCTTTTGCCTTGGAAGGTGACATATTCACAGGTTGGATATTTTTAAGTGAATGTTAATCTGTTTAGTACACCTCTCAGGGGTGGGATGAAGTCTCAGTTGTCCTTGTATACCAAAGGTTTGAAACAGACATTCAATAAATGTCTATCTCTTCTCTGTCTATATAAAGTGCTTTCCTGTATTCTTCAGTCAGTTTGCACAACTACCCTGGAAAGGAGAAAATATTGTTATTTTTGGGAATGTGCACAAGATGAAAAATAAAAGATCTAGGTTCTTAGTCCTAGGTTTCCCTATTTTCCAAGTGAGAAAACTGAGGCTCAGACAGTTAAATTATGTCATATCCAAGTGGTAAATCCAGAATTTGAAGCCTACACTTTCTCTATTTTAATATACACATTCATCTGGACAGCTTGTTTGACCACACTTTGAAGGTACCTGAAGATTCTGATAAGCCTCTTCATCAGGTGAGAGTGTGGGAAGGAGTGAATATTTTCAATTGTCTTAGCTTCTTCGGAGATAATGCGTACGTATTATGTATCCGCTTAATGAGGGACCCTATTCTTTGCTCTCACAGAGTAACTTTCCTTTCACCTCATTTGATTCCCAACTGTTTATTTCCTAAGGAAAGAAGTAATCTATGAACTTTTGGACCTTACAGTGCCAAACATAGGCCACACTTCCCTGTATTGTGCTGTTTGTGTAATTTCTGACATTGGCACAAACCTCAGTCCAGATGAGGCTATTTTGTGTCCTCCCTGGAAATTTCCTCTGGCGCTCAAGTTGTCTGTGGTTGGCTATGTTAGATCACAGAGAGCAGTTCTGACTGAGGTCATTATTGCACTTTCCAGCTCTCTAATGCTTTGAAGGCCTATCTTCCCTGATCAAACCCCAGCTCTGTTCCTTCTGTCCCTTCCACTGAATACTCTTCTACTCACTGCAAATTTACTTTGAAGATTGAGTCTTCCAGGAAATCCACCCCATGCCATTCTAAGCCAATAAATACAAAGGTACTTCAAAAGGCTTGTGGGAAATGGAACTAAAAGATAAAAGATATTTTCCATGAACTTTTTAAAAAGTCCTTTATAGATGAAATTTGAATCAGGTACTTGAGGCAATTGATTTTTCTAACAATACAAATTAGTCTGCATAAATCCCTTTTTCCTTTTCCAGCCAACTGTTTCTACTATCCCCTGAAACAATATGATTCTGGGTTAACTGACAATTACAATGCCACTCTAAACACACACACACACACACACACACACACATTCCATTTGCTATAGGGCTGGAAAAATGACAAAATTTCTGAGAGACTTAACTGAACCAATCAGAATCTCACTGTGCTATCCTTGCATTGAAGCAGGGGGAAAAAGGTGCATCCAGCCACTGTCACTGAGCTATGATGATCTCATCAAGCCAAGGCTCTGGCAGAATGAATAAGTAATATGAGCTACTTGGTCATATTACACAGAGAAAATACATCCATCACAATAGAGAAGAGCACCACCAGGCAAGGGGATCAGAGAAAGGAGAAATGCAGAGAGAATCATGGTCTCTAGCTGACCCCAGGGCCAGTCCCACCCTATTCCTCTAGTTACATGAACCAATGAATTCCATTTCCTTTACAATTTTAGCCATATTTTTGTTACTGACCATCAAAGAATCCCCAATATATGTCATCCTTTTTCCCTGTCCTTCTTATTTTCTCCCCTAATACCTAGTTTCATACAAACCTGACTCCTCTCCTGCTAGTTTAAAGCCTTAAATGACTCCTGGCTGGTGCCGTGGCTCACTAGGCTAATCCTCTGCCTTGCGGTGCCGGCACACCGGGTTCTAGTCCCGGTTGGGGCGCTGGATTCTGTCCCGGTTGCCCCTCTTCCAGGCCAGCTCTCTGCTGTAGCCCGGGAGTGCAGTGGAGGATGGCCTAAGTGCTTGGGCCCTGCACCCCATGGGAGACCAGGGTAAGTACCTGGCTCCTGCCATCAGATCAGCGCAGTGCACCGGCTGCAGTGGCCATTGGAGGGTGAACCAACACTGTCTCTCTCTCTCACTGTCCATTCTGCCTGTCAAAAAAAAAATCAAGTTGGGTTTTCCAGGAAAAGATAGCCTCTAATTCAATTCTGGACATCCTGGTATGCACCACATGTTGAATACCCATCACCATTATAATAACTGATATAAAGAAAATCCTGAATATTATAAATGGAGCCCTTTTGCAGACATTAGATATCTGGAACATGCGCAGGTCCAAACAAACAAACAAACAAACAAACCATGAAACTCAAACAAAACAAAATAGAGCCCTCTCAGTAGTAGAGAAACAATTTACAAAAAGACCCAACATCATATATGGGAGCCACAAATGCTGAGGTTCTAAACTCCCTCTATGGCTTACAAAATGGAAGAATGAATTTCACTGGATGGGCAACACCTATTGGATCATGACTAAGAAACATGAGTAAAAATGACAGGACGTGTAAGAGGTTATGAAGGTAAAAAATGAGGGGGAAAGGAAGAATGATGGAGGTAAGAGTGAGGAGGCAGTGATAAAGATGGAGTTTAAGGGGTGGTGCCAGCATGGTGAAGAGTAGACACTGTGAAACTTATAAGAGGCTTACTTACCATGGGTAGATAGCTAAGAAGTGTGGACAAGGTAAGGGGAGTCCAAGGATGGTGCTAGAAAAACACTAGATCTTAACATACTTGTGGTAGGAAGACAGAAGAGGTCAAAAGTTACCCACTCTATACAACATACTACTCACAACATTTATGAGCCTCATCAAAGGCAGAAACTGGTACCCCATGTAGCCATCTGTGTGCTGTTCCTTATTCACTGCATCAAGTAAAAACCTAAGGGCAAAAGTAAGCCTGCACAGGAACTCTGCCAGCATCATATTGTGAGCAAGTTTGCCATCACAGTCAAGCCACTCTGATTTTAAATAGCATTATTTTTTAATGAAAGGCAAAGTATCTAAACCTAAAAGGCATTTGATAATCTTCTTTTTTTTTTTTTTTTTTTTTTGGACAAGTAGAGTGGACAGTGAGAGAGAGAGACAGAGAAAGGTCTTCTTTTTCCTTTGGTTCACCCCACAATGGCTGCTGCGGCTAGCGTGCTGCGGCCAGCGCACCATGCTGATCCGAAGGCAGGAGCCAGGTGCTTCTCCTGGTCTCCCATGCGGGTGCAGGGCCCAAGCACTTGGGCCATCCTCCACTGCCTTCCCGGGCCACAGCAGAGAGCTGGACTGGAAGAGGAGCAACCGGGACAGAATCCGGCGCCCCGACCGGGACTAGAACCCGGTGTGCGGGCGCCGCAGGCGGAGGATTAGCCTATTGAGCCGCGGTGCTGGCCGGCATTTGATAATCTTAAACTAGAAAATCTTAAAATAGAAAAATATTCAACTGCTCTACCTGGAACTGGACTACTGTGTGTATGTCTTGTTTGGCTGTCTATACAGCTCCTGAAGAAGGCAGTGGGAGGGGAGCATGAGCAAGGCACTGTTACAGGCAAGATGCAGCTCCTCTAGACTTGCAGAGAAAGTTAGCCAAAAGGGAATTTCCTCTCTGGCAGGTAATGACAAGGGGCTCCAGAAGTAGCAATATACACAGGAAAATGTAAGCTTTTCCTCTCTCCCTTCCCTTTGTATTTCCCAAGCCATTGGTCACATTTGTTAACCATTGCACAGTAGTCTTGCTGATGCTTTTTAGTTATTAAGGGCGGTGTCTGCATTTATGCTGGTACAGCTCCATTTAAAAAGAGGCAGTAGCTTTGAGAAATTAATCATTAGACAGCAAGAGGTGGCTAAGCCTAGAGAAGCCATCTAGAACACAATGACGGATGAAGGGAGAAGCCACAACCAGTGTAGAATTGTGAGACCTGTAAGCATTCCTTGGGGATTCTCAGGAATATGTAAGGGATGGGTTCTGAGAAGATACTGCATTTTCTGTGCCTATGGAAAGATGCTTATATTATTATTATTATTATCATCATTATCATTATTATTATTATCTTAAAGGCTGGAGAACTTGAATATACATATTTGCATTAAAAATCAAGAGGTACACTGAAAACTGCAAACACACCAGAATAATATTCTTTTTATCTGCCTTCTGCAACGCTGATGCTCAGAAGAGACAACTGCAGCACTTGAAGCATACAGGCAAATATTAATGATGCATCCTCCATGAATTGAAGAATTAACCTTTTTTCCCACATATTCAGCCTCATAATATCACCATTATCCAATTTCTTGGTTCAGTGCTCAAATTGTTTTATGAACAACTGAAGCTGACTGAAACACATACATCTCTATGAGGGCTAACTTGGATGTTTCAAGTCAATGTATGGCATCAGAAGGCTAAATATAGTTAGAGAAAAGGATTATTAAATCATAACTCACCCAAGAGACCACAAGTAGAAGGAGAGTATTTCACAGATGTTTCTTCTGAGGAAGAAATTAGAAAAAAAAAATTGCCTGCACTCCCATATTCATTGCAGTACTATTCACAATGGCCAAGATATTGAATCAACCTGGGCACTCATTGAAAAATGAAGAAATGAATGAAGATGTGGTACATGCACACCAGGAAGTATCTTTATGCCAAAGAATAAAAAATGAAATCTTGACATTTGAAGAAAAATGGATATAACTGGAGATCACTATGTTAATTGAAATAAGCCAGACCCAGAAAGACAAATATCACATGTTCTTATATGTGGAAGTTAAGAACAGTAATAATAATATATATTCAATTTAAATTTTAAAAATGATTACTAGAGACTGGGAAGGTGGCAGGAGATGGCGGGAGGAGGTTGGATTAATGGGCTCTGGAGTTTAGCAGCACAGTGGGGTGACTATGAGCCACAATAGTGTATAAAACTGTATATAAACAACTGGAAGAGAAAAGCTGGTAGGCTCCAGACACAGAAAAGACTAGGAAATGAAAAGGCTGGTTACCTGATATGGTCAGTTTAGGCAATATATATGTGTAGAAATGTTGCATGTAACCCTTAAAAACGTGTACATATTTGATGTTCATCCAAAATTTTTAAATAAATTTTAAAAAAGGAACAACAAATGAACTGTACTCACAAGAAAACACCTCATGCTCCATTAAAGTAAGTAAAAATGTCCTGTTATACCAATGCTATTGCTGTATTAAATTAAATTATTGCATGACTGTTAGGTCTGAAACAGAGACTATCACACATGAAATACATGAAGTCATTCCTAAATTCAATTGTGCAAGTAATATTCAAGTCTGGAAATGTGTAATCCGGAACAAATCTGGAGGCTCTTTTGGAATATGGGGGTCGCAGAAACTTTCTTTTCCCACTTACTTCAGCAGGGTTTCTGTGTTCCTGGGAGGAAAATGACACTTCCTAGACAACTTTGCTGTCAAGTGCAACCTGACAAGTTCTGGTCAAAGGCACATAAATGGAAGCCATATGCACCACTCTAGGAAGTGTCCTAAAGGAAGAAGGCATGATTTTCACCTTCGTTTTCTTCTTTTTGGCTGATGTGGACAATACCTGAAATTTCAGCAAAAACGTTGGACTACACACAAGGTCCCTGGTGGGTAAAAGAGAAGAAAACTTCAGGAGGCTTGGGTTCCTGACAAATTCATAGCACCCTGGATGTTGACTTCTATTTTTTAACATCAGATAAGGAAATATTCTACTTTAAGCCACCACATTTTGGTTTTTTCCCACAAGACACTGAAGCTAGCTCTAACAAATATAAAGGAAAATATAAGTCACTGTTTCTTTCCTGGCCTGGGCTTTGGGGGATATAGATTTCTATGACAATGATTTTGAGTAACACATTTAAAAACTGACTATCAATTTGTGGAGATAAGCCATATACTAGAAAGTTAAAGATTCAGATCAGTCATTTCTTTATTGTTGGGGTACATTTGGATGGGGGAGATTCTGTAAGACTCTACAGAGAGTTATAACTTGTGGGCCAGACTATTTCCTATTAAAAGGTGTAATGCCAAAGAAAAATTATGATCTAATTATTTAAGAAATATTAAGCAAATCTGAATGCATTTTTTCTTTTCTTACTGTAGGATACTGCAGCATCTGGAAGATGTCACTGTGCACAGTGAATCTAACTCCCAAGTGTATTCCATCACAGAATCCTTTCTCACTGGAACATCTCTTGGTCCAGTTTGTCATGAAAGAAACTTAGAAAGCAGTGCCTTACAACCTGCCAGAAAGTACAATGACATAGAGAAGAAGGAATCGGGAATCTGCTGTGGGAGAGTAGCCTTTAATGGACTAATTTATTCTGTAGGAAAGTGGGCATGTTAGGCTGCCCTACAGTGATGGATTTTGCCATGTTGATCTTGACTTTCATGAGGGAAACAAAGAAATAAAAATAGGCTGACATCAGACACAAATCCAGAGCAGCACACCTGTAATGTTGCTGGTGGTACTGATGCATTTTTGAGCTCATATTTCACACTAGGTGCATCTATAGCGATTTAACAAGACAGCACATAAATTATCTATTCATAATATTGACAATGAGGCATTAGAAAAGGATATATGTTGCTCAATATCTTTAAAGAATATGCCGTTATGAGTAGCATTCATAATATTTGTCATTACTGAAGTTCCTATTTTGTGTGATGACATTTTACAATCTCTGTTTCATTTCATCCACATAACACATCTATGAGCTATCATTAGTCCTATCCTACAGATAAAGAATCTGCAGCTCCATGTTGTCAGGTGCCAATGTCACAGAATTTTTTAGCAGCAGAACTTGGAAATCGTCCAAGTCTATCCTGATCTAAAGCCCATGTTTTTTCCACTGCCTCCCATAATTGAGGGGAAAAATTTTTAGAACATTTTCCATTTGAAATAATCACTTATAGCAATTTCAAGCTAACCATCAGCTATGCACAAGGACTGAGAGTCACTTATTCTTCAAGCATGCCACAGTTCTCAGCTCAGTGCACATATTTTAACTGGAAAACAGACTCAACTGCTGAAGTTTATCATGTCTAAAATATTGTCTTGTTTTTCTTCCTCCCTCATTGTCACCTGGTTTAAACTTCAAGGTACGTTCTTTGAAAACCACTTGTTTCCAGTGACTCATATTGAAATCACTGATTTCATCTTCCTGGTTTTTTGCAAAGCCAGGAAAAGAGATCAACACCACATTGTTTTCACCTTCAAACACACTTGCTCAGTAACCGGAAGAATCCAGAACTGTTATTGTTAATTCGTTGAATAATATGTTCTTGTTTCATCTTTTCACAGGAGCAGAAATCCATTCTGAGAACAGGACTCTCTGCTTATCACTTGCTTCTTCCAACAGCAATTTTCTACCAATGTGTTCAGAGAGGATTCACTTATTCTCTCAACAGATAATAATTGAGCATGCACTTTGCACTGTTCTATATCCTCATCCACTTTGCACTGTTCTATATCCTCAGGATTCAGCAGTGAGACAAATGAGATCCTTTCCTCCTCGAGTTTGTACTGCATGGGAGGAGTAAAATGGTAATCATATACATAAACATGGCCCTTCCAGATAGTGAAAAGGTCATGCAAGGAAAATAAAAGATGGTGACATGGCACAGATTGATTAGGGTGAGTGATTCTTCAGCATCAGGGTCAGTCTTCTTAAGGAAGAAGCACTTGAGCTGCGATCAGAATGACAATAAGGAGACAGAAATGACATAATTTGCAGAAAGAAAGGAGATCTCAGATGAGAACAAAAGTGGAGTGGTTGAGGAGTATAAAGGAAACAGATACTGGTGGAAAGTGAAATGAAAAGTTGTAGAAGAGGTCAGAGAGGTTATCAGGACCCAAAGCCTGAAAGCCTGTGTGAGAGAATTTGGATTTTATTTCAAGTGCAGTGAAAAGACCTGGAAGGATTTTAAGAGTGCTGTTTGGAGAGTTGGCAATAGAGTGGCAAAAAAAAAAAAAAAAAAAAAAGGCGCTGAAAAGACCAGTCCAGGTAGCAACAATTGCAGTAAGTAAATTGCAGGTGAGAAGTAATAATACATAGACTGGTAGGTAGTGAGGGTGGCAAGAAGTGACTGTCTATCAGAATATAACTGCCAGAGTTTGTTGACAGATTACATGATAAAAATCATGATAAAAATGGAAAGGACATATAGAATGTTCCCTAAACAACTGGATTCATATTTAAAGTGGGAAAGCCTAGGAGAGCAAAATATTTGGGCAAGGGTTAGGACATTAAGCATAGTATTAGACAAGTTAATTTTGAGATTCTTCTTAGTCCCCTACACAGAGATGTCAAGTAGGCTGCTGAGCACACAGGAGATCAGAGGAAGGGTCCTGAGTGGAGATACAGAGAGTATCCTATAGGTCTCCTGACGTCTGCAGCACTTTCAAAGTGCTGCCCCAACCTTACAGCATAATCATTTCCAATTCCCCATGCACAACGGATCTGCTCTTAGAATCAATTCTCTATAAGTGTCCGGCTTCCCTTTAACTAGGGTCTTTCTGGCTTTTCTTCCTTTGTAACACATTTTATATCCACCTAAGGTAAACTGAGTAGAATTGCCAAATGTTCAGTAAGGTCATAACTTGCGTTCTAAAATGATCCAGATGACTTCTGTAGGATTCTGAAGAAGAATGGCTCTGGTCACCGGTCTAACCTACGGCCCCTTTCAGCAACTCTCACCCCTCTGACTGATACTTTTTACTTTCCTTTTCCTGCCACCTATCTGCTTTGCCATTCCCTGAAGAGCCTTCATTTCCATCAATAGCCAACTAATCAACCTTCTGATGTTAAAGATTTATCCATTCCAAGTATATTTGCTTTTTACTTGGAAGATTAAAAAAAACAAAAAATTTTGAGAATCAAAGAAATGGTTCTCAGGTGGTATGACTGTAAACAGAAATAGAACCTTATCAATACCAATGCAAGGACTGGTTCTTTTCCTGTGGCCAGTTCTGTTCATTTTTAAAATTTTTTTTCTATATTAAGATGTTCCTTCTCAAGATACTATGACACATGCTGCGGCATGGATGAACCTGGAAGACATTATGCTAAGTAAAAATAAGCCATCCACAGAAGTAGAAATACTGTATGATTACACTTACTTGAGATATCTAAAGTTGTCAAACTCTTAGAAACAGAAAGTAGAATAGTGGTTTCCAAGGAGTAGGAGGAGAGAGAAATGAGAAGTTGTTGTTTAATAAGTACAGACTTTCAGTTTTGCAAGATGAAAAAGTTCTGGAATTAGCTGCACAACAATGCGAATATACCTACTAATACTAAGCTTTATATTTTAAATTGATCAAGATGAAAGCTTATTATTTTAAACTAAATTAAAACTTAAAAATTTGAAACTTAAGAAAGATTTGAAGCATGAAAATGATTATTTTAAATAGAGTTTGAAAATAATTTACTTTATGTGAGAGTATTTTCTATGTCTGAGTATTCATGGATTTTCCCTGGAAATTTTCCTTCTGAGGAATTTTCTTTTGAATTCTCCTTGCACAACTACAACTTGAAACAAGTCCTTCTTCTTTTTGGTTAACAGATTCTCCCTGAGATTTGTTGAGAACTCCAACCTCAAATATAAAATAGATCTTATTCAGTTTGATTACTCAACAATTTGAATTTTGGCAACAGTTTTATGCTTGAATTATCTGAGTAGGATTCTGATGGGTTAGGGTCACAGAATAGCAGTTCTAAAGTTATATTCACTCTGTTTAATCCTTCTAGTTGTATAATCTTGGATAAATCACTTAACCTGTCAATCCATTTCCTTATTTGTAAAATAAAGCTATTGATAGTTCTGTGGTAAAAATTAAAAGAGTTTATGTAAAAGAGTTTATGTCATTGGAGAGCACCAGGCATATAGTATAAGGCCAATCACAGTAGTTGTCCTATTACTATTATTACTTGTACATGGGGATCCCTGTCTTTGGATACATGTGCATTATCCATAAAACCAGCACTACTCCTAGCCAAAGGCATATAAATAAGAGGTCTGTTGTTTTCTCTCTGAAGCAGTCTGAAGCACAGAGCATACAACTAGTTCTTGCCTCCATGGAGACTTACTGGCAAGACTGAAAATTCTTGTCTGACCAATCATTCTAAGACCCAGTACCTTAGGAATACAGGAGCTTCTAGAATGATGCTCATCCATCCTTTCTACCTGTACCCTGCTTAAGAATATGAAGTTATAATATTTTTTTCCTGTGAGATCCTCCCTCATCTTCTCCACTAGACCACAGGAGAACTGGAGGTAGTCATAAACCCTGCTTTTGTTTTACTCATATTACGACAAAAGTTGAGAAAAATAGTCCCCATGGGAGAATTTCAGTTTAGAAGAAAAGACAGCCCAGTGAACCTGTCATTACAATTCAGTATAAGTGTTGGTGTTGGTTTAACAGTACATAATATTTTTGTAATATATTAATCATTTTCTTTTTCACTGCTTCTTAGATGACATCATCCTCTATAGAACCAGATGTACTATTATCTCAGGAAGATGTTATTACAACTAGAACATGAAGAAAGAGCACTGGTTGGCTTTTGATTTCAAAGATATGATCATGAAGTCCAGGACAAAACTAGAGTCATGAAACTCTGGGATTTCTTAGATATAAAGGTGTTTCTAAAACTTAATAACCTTTTCATATTAGGGGCAAAACATGGAATTACAAAAATACAATCTTATATTTTATTTTTTACTATAAGCTCTATATAGAAATTTAGGAATTACAATTTAATGGAAATTTCCATCCACCCAAGAAATAAGAAAAGGGGAAAGACCTCTGACCTGGGGGACACCAGATAAGACATGGAGATCTAAAGGAGAACAGATAAAGGAGAGGATGATCCTGAGTATATCCCTAACATAGAGGCCAGTTGGATGCAGAGACAGAAGTGTTTTTGAACAACAGAGATTGCCACCAAAATCCCAGACACATAGAGGCAGAATCCATGGGCGTCTTCTTTTCCCAGGTTGTCCAGTTGGCCTTGATGCAGCAGAGCAAAAAATTACTGGTAGAGATGTGTATGCATCGACAAGCTTGAGATGGGGCACATGACTCTTCCTAGATGTTTATATGTGGTGGTAGGAATCTGAAAGATCCTGGAGCTTAGCGGAGGCAAAGACAGGCCAACCCAGGATGAAATGCAGTCATAGGGAATCTGAAACATCACAAGAGCTATTGTGGGACCTAATTAGCAAGGGTCAATGGCTAAGCTTTTTGGGAGCCAACACTATGCATCACCCATCCTGGAGGAAAGAGCCCGAGTTACATCAGCCAGATGCTGTCTACCAGCTTTACTGGGAAAAGAGGTTGATGCCCAAAGGCCAAGTAACATTAACTTGAACAGAGCACCAAACAAATGACTACATGGAAATCACCCACCTCTTCACCACAGACTCATCCAAACCTTCCCCTGCTCTCAGACTCTATCGACTCCCTAGAAAGGAAAATTTGAACATTTGAAGTATCAGCTTATTTTTTTAAAAGAGACAAAGCTAATACCTTGAATTTGAAAGTTTATTGTTTTACAACATTATCAGAAATGCCAGAGCAAGATAAAACCAGTAACCAAAAAAACTAGAGTGTATACTTTGTGGCTTATCTGAATTGTGTGTTATCATATTTGACCTCTCTATACTGTAACATGATGGACATAGTGCTACAAGAACTATGAAGGTCAGATTTTTTAGACTAATTAGACAAGGTTTCCCAGAAGAGTAATATTTGAGATGAATTTTAAAGGACAAACAGGAATTGCCCAGCTATGAGGATGCAGAAGTATATTTTAGGAAATGCAAAAAAGTGAGTTAAAGGACACTGGTAAAATTAAGCATGGCATGTTCAGAGAAAACAAAGTTGTCTGAGAAAAGGACTGATTTATGTGCAAAGAGAAATCAGGGGCCAGCGCTGTGGCACAGCAGGTAAAGCTGCAGCCTGCAGTGCCAACATCCCATATGGGTGCCAGTTTGAGTCCCAGCTGTTCCATTTCTGAACCGGATCTCTGCTATGGCCTGAGAAAGCAGTAGAAGATGGCCCAAGTCCTTGGGCCCCTGCACCTATGTAGGAAGACCCAGAAGAAGCTCCTGGCTCCTAGCTTCAGATCCCTGCAGCTCCGGCTTTTGCAGCCAATTGGGGAGTAAAAACTGGGGAGTGAATCAGCGGATGGAAGATCTCTCTCTCTCTCTCTCTCTCTCTCTGCCTCTCTCTGTGTAACTGACTTTCAAATAAATAAATAATTTAAAAAAATCAGGTTGAATGGACAGACTGCAGGGCACCAGCTGTGGCGGTTAACGTAAGTCTTGAATGGGACTTTGTGTGTTTAGAAACTTGAAAACAGCCTATGCCCTGCTCTCCCAGGGTCTTGTGTACCCTGAAGCAGAGAGTATACCCTGAGGATGCAACTAGCCTTTAAAGTACACACAGAAGCTTGGTTAGCTTGCTAAGCCTAAGTCACCAGATTTCCTATGCCTGCAAGTGATGCCTCTGCACAAAGATGTTATATAAATTAGCAGGGATTCTTTAAATATGGTCAGATTATGGAAGGCCATGCAAATTCCTTTAAAGAACTAGATTTTAAATAAAACAGTGAGGAGCTGCTGAAGGTTTTTGGGCAGGGGTGTGATATGACAAAAGAAATTATTCCAGCAGCAGCTGGATGCAGTGTAGATTGGAGCCGAGAGACTCAGCAAGTTACTGCAGTTGTCCAGGCATGAAGCAAAAAGCAAGATTTGATGGTATCCATGGTAACTGAGAGGGAAAGATATGAAAATTATTTTGAAGGCAGAAACAACAGGACTTGATTACTGATTTGATATGAGTGTATGGAAGAGGCGGCAGTAATAAATGACTCAGGGGTTTTGAGCTTAGGAAGCTATGAGAATAAATCTGAAACAGGCACACTAATCAGAAGGGCTCCTCTGAGAGAAGAAATAGAATTTGGTTTAAGGCATGTTGAACTTCACATCATGATGGAATATATAAATGGAAATGTTCTCTATACATATGAAAGGGCATGACTAGGGCATTTTTCCTTTTTTTCAGGTTTTTTTTCTCTTTCATAAATTTGAAGGCATCCAAGGTCTTTTACTTAGAGATTGTGGGGAATAAATTTATCACTTCCCTTACATTTAGTTAACCGAGAAGGTCATCATTACCATCACCAAACTTGTTTTCAAATTAACATAAAGTACATACTATTCAACACCTATTCGTATCTGTCTTTTTTTTTTTTTTTTTTTTTTTTGACAGGCAGAGTTAGACAGTGAGAGAGAGACAGAGAGACAGGACTTCCTTTTCTGTTGGTTCACCCCCCAAAATGGCTGCTACGGCTGGCGCACTAAACTGATCCAAAGCCAGGAGCCAGGTGCTTCCTCCTGGTCTCCCATGCGGGTGTAGGGCCCAAGCACTTGGGCCATCCTCCACTGCACTCCCGGGCCACAGCAGAGAGCTGGACTGGAAGAGGAGCAACCGGGACAGAATCTGGCGCCCCAACTGGGACTAGAACCTGGGTGCCAGCGCTGCAGGCGGAGTATTAGGCAAGTGAGCGGCGGCACCACCCGTATCTAGCATTTTTGTAGACATGGTTCACAGTAACAGATCTCATGCACATAAGAGATTTCCACTCTGAGACCATCAACATTTATAAGATCAATATGCGGAGAAGACAAAAGTAGAATAATGGTTATTGAGCAATAACAACAGAAGATCATATGCAGCAGTCATTTAGAAAGGAGGTAGGACAGTGCTAGGTAAGACTAGCTATGACATACTGGTGGTTGGAGAATTTAAAAAAATTAGCTAGAATTCCTTTTTTGGATAGGGCTAATTTAATTCATTATCTCTTTTTGAAAAGAAAGTAGATTTGGGTTGCCACTTACAGACTGATATTTATTATTTTCATTCAGCTAGGATGTAACATTTTATACCCGTCATCCCATCCTGTCCATGGATTCTATGACTTGTGCAAGACCTGCTGTGTAGGAAAGCTATTCTGCAGGAAATCTGGGTTTCAAAATAAAACTTCCAGTATACCAGATTTAATCACTTGAATGAAAATGAGAAAGATTACATTGTTTCATGTGAAAATTCAGCTACTTTTTTAAGAGATCAAAGTATAAGACCCAAGAATATTGTTGTTGAGAGCAGATTATTTAGCAATCTCTCCTTCCTGCCTTTCATACACAGAAGCCCTTCTATACAGATGGTCAACTTTTGAGGAGAGAGAGCATGAATTGGCATGCTTTCTCCCTTGTGTTTCCACATTATTAATTTCATTACAGTTTAATACTGTATGTCAAAAATCTAGACTTGGAGTCAGGTGGTCTAGTTCATGTTTCTGACCTACTAATGGGCAAGTTGTTTCACTTTTATACCAGTGTTTGCTGTGCAACTGAGATGATTAAAAAGCACTATCGAGATGATGCCTCATGGACATAGGCACCATAACAAGTCCAGTAGTACTGATGGAGACCCCATTCTCACCTATAGAAAAGTCTACATTAATTTAAGTTTCTCTGAGAATTGTGGATATCAAGCATTCACTTTTTAGTTACATAACATGTTTTCAACAAATTGCCTTTAAATTGTTCACTATTCTAAATAGATGAGAGAGAGGGTGTGAGAGAGGATCTTTATCTTTTGCAGCTAGTTCAATGTATGAAAGCTTAATTTCTTTGCTACCCACACAGTTTCCTCTGGGGCCTTAGCCTTACCAGTATTCTATGACTCACTGCTTTACTTTTCATAAATAGATGCTAAATACTGTCCCTGATTCTGTTGGAAATGGCAGATAAAAATATCCAAGGAAAATTTTATTGCAGTTAGATTTGAACTGTGCAATAGTTCCCCCACCTCTCCTTTTTTCTTTCCTTCTTTTCTCTTTTGTTTTCTGCTCAGCAACCTGGTTGCCAAAATAGTAGCTGCCAACTCTTGTCAAATAGTTTTATTCTCTTTGTTGCTCATCCTCACAATATACAGCCTTCTTACTGGGAAGGAAGGAGATAGTTGTTGCGCCTCCTCCCCTTTTCTCCCTTATCCTTCCTTTGCCCATTCTGTCTCCACTCTGCCTCACTACATTTTTTCCTTCCTATTTATTCTCTTCTTCCCATGTCAAGGTCAATCAAGTATCACTAGTGGCCTCAGAAGAAGTTAGCTTCTTTTGTCACAAACCTAATTAAATTGTCATCTGTCTTGACTTCAAAAATTCCTGGGAACTCTCAAGGAACACACTCAAGGAAACAAAAATATCCTAGGTAATTACAAGCCAGGTTTGAAAGCAGGAAAATGAAGAAAGGGAGAACCACTATGTTTCAGTTAAGATGGTGGCCTAAAGAAAGCATGGAAATGAGATAGCATCCAGAAGGCACAGATACCATGTATTTTCTTTTTTTTAATTTTATTTTATTTTATTTTTTTGACAGGTAGAGTGGACAGTGAGAAAGAGAGACAGAGAGAAAGGTCTTCCTTTGCCGTTGGTTCACCCTCCAATGGCCGCCGCGGCCAGCAAGCTGCGGCCGGCGCACCGCGCTGATCCAAACGCAGGAGCCAGGTGCTTTTCCTGGTCTCCCATGGGGTGCAGGGCCCAAGCACTTGGGCCATCCTCCACTGCACTCTCTGGCCATAGCAGAGAGCTGGCCTGGAAGAGGGGCAACCAGGACAGAATCCGGCGCCCCGACAGGGACTAGAACCCGGTGTGCCGGCGCTGCAGGCGGAGGATTAGCCTAGTGAGCCGCGGCGCTGGCCGATACCATGTATTTTCAAGAGCTCTCTGTTGGAAGATGATTTCTCCATGGGAAACCCATTTTCTGAACATCTTCTAATGAGAGGCACTGACATCCTTTGTCCTGGACTATCTTTTCAAGGACCTTTATATAGAAACCACCTTGGAAGATACAGTGTCTATTAGGCATGCTTCTGGCAATTGTAATGAATCTGGATACCCTAATTTCAGAGTTCCTTTTTGTCATGCAATCTACTACATGTGCAGATGTCACCTGGCCTTCTTCATGTCACCCTATGGAAACTGGAGATGAGAGAACTACAAGATAATTCTTATACTCTGCCTGCCTATTTTTATTTCTCTGAGTAATAAAGTCCTGTGCTTATGTCCCAGGAGTATTTTTTTCACCAGCATCTATGAAGTTGCAATGGTCTAACTATTGGCTTATAAGCAAAATCTCAACTCTTCACAGTTTTTGACAATTTCCAGATATTATGACATTTAGGCTGCCGGTAGGAATATCAGGCAGATGAAAACACAAGGGCTAAGTTCTTTTCTCCATCAACATTTTGAAACAGTTAACTATCCCTGCCCCTATCCCTGAGCTCCCACCTCCATCCAGACAACTGTACCTTTCAACCTTGGTAATAATGGGCTCTAATGGCCCATTTATTCAGTAGAGTGGATTTCTAAAACCCATTTCCAGATTACACATTTGTGTGCCAGGATTACATTTGTTTTTATTAATAGAGAAAGGAGTTAAGCAGCGTATTAGAGGTGACTTTTCAATCTCTTAATCAACAAATGCATCCTGAGTACCTTCTTAGGACCATGTTAAGTGCTGCATAAAGCAGCCCAGTTCTTGAAGCATTTTAACTTCCTTCACTTCAATAAAGAAAAACGTCCCTGTAAAAAGAACCTAAATGTTCAAATCATTCATTCAAGAGTAACCAGGACAAACATTTTGATAAGAGGCCTTTCAAAAATTTTCCCTGAAGTCTGTCCTTCACCCAAACAGAAAGGCAACCTCAAGACTCAGACTCAATACCCTTCTGATTTTTAAAAATCTCTGACTTCCAGGAAACTCGAAGACTAATGAGTCTGACCTACCAAGCCAACATCCTTTTTGTACTACTGATTTACAGTAATAATAAAATAAAACATTGCTATTTGTCATTTCCAGTTATTTCAATATGTTGTGATGATTATGGGGGATGGGGAAGAGAAAGAAATGAGTCATGGTGGAGCTTTAAGAGCTGGGAAAAGAGCCATGAATGCATGTGCCCACATAAATGCACACACACACACGCACACACACACACGCACACACAATATTTACAGCAACTTGAATCAGCATTTTCTTTTTTTTTTTTTTTTTTTTTTTTTTTTTTTTAACTTTTATTTAATGAATATAAATTTCCAAAGTATGATTTATGGATTACAATGGCTTCCCCCCCATACCGTCCCTCCCACCCACAACCCTCCCCTTTCCCACTCCCTCTCCCCTTCCATTCACATCAAGATTCATTTTTGATTATCTTAATATACAGAAGATCAGCTTAGTATACATTAAGTAAGGATTTCAACAGTTTGCTCCCACACAGAAACATAAAGTGAAAAATAATAGATTTTTTTTTTAAAATGATGATGAAATCAGATCAGACCTATTGTCATGTTTAATCCCAGTGAGAGTCAAGTTGGGAGTTGATAATTTCTTTTTTTTTTTTAACAGAGGATCAGTTTAGTATGCATTAAGTAGATTTCAACAGTTTGCACCCCCATAGAAACACAAAGTGAAATATATTGTTTGAGTACTCGTTATAGCATTAAATCTCAATGCACAGCATATTAAGGACAGAGATCCTACATGAGGAGTAAGTGCACAGTTTGGCAAAGTTGAATCAGCATTTTCTAAACAATGATGCTATGTCATAAGTGAATTTTACAGTTCATGAAAAATCTGTAACCTGCCTTTAATCTTTCTTAGTTTCTGTATCTTCAGTTCAGCCCAGAATTTAACTTCTGACACAACACAGTACTGACTACTCCAATTTCAAGAACAGTCTTATGAGAGTAGGAAAGCTGGTGGAACCTCCTTGCTCGGTGGGGAAGGGATAAGCGTGAAAACTTACTGAGTCCTACTAATCACGGTACCCAGTGACCAGCTGATTAGATACAAATAGTTTGTAAGGGTAGCAGAGTCCCACTGGCATTTTTTCTGTGGGGGCAGAAGAGTCCCCAAAGCTATTCTTCCTATATCCTACCCTATCATTCTTTATTTTTAGCAATACTACCTGTGTTCTTTCTATTGGTTTCCCTCATAAAGAAGGGCTACAGTGTTATGCATATAAAGTATGCCACAGGTTGCAGGTTTTCTGGCTTAGCCTCATTTCTACCCTAGAATGTAAAAGGGCCCTCTCATCAAAAAATGTGGACAAAAATGTGCAAGGACTGTCACACACATCAAAAAATTGGAAGTAGAACGTGAAAGTTAAGGACACTTTCACAATGGAAAGACATTTAGGTGGTTATATATATATATATATATATATATATAGACAGGCAGAGTTAGACAGTGAGAGAGAGAGAGACAGAGAGAAAGGTCTTCCTTCCGTTGGTTTACCCCTCAAATGGTCACTATGGCCGGCGCGCTGCACAGATCCGAAGCCAGGAGCCAGGTGCTTCCTCCTGGTCTCCCATGAGGGTGCAGGGCCCCAAGCACTTGGGCCATCCTCCACTGCCTTCCCGGGCCACAGCAGAGAGCTGGACTGGAAGAGAAGCAACCAGGACAGAATCCGGCACCCCAACCGGGACTAGAACCCGGGGTGCCGGCGCTGCAGGCGGAGGATTAGCCTAGTGAACCGCAGTGCCGGCTGACATTTAGGTGGTTATAATTGACTTGGAAGTTCTCTTTTCAAGTAAAAGCCAAAACTGTTTCTATAACTACTTCTCCACCTGCACTGAACATGAGAGCTGAAAACCATGAAGTGAGGTACAGGAGGAGGTATGTCATTTCCAGATGACAAGCACTTTGGGCTGATGGGGAAAAAAACGGAAGTAAGGAGATCTCCATAAGTGCTAGCATCATACAGATCCAGGCATTAGTAGTTAGGAAGAAGATTAATTAAAGCTAAAGAAATACAGAGATAGAAAATCATCTTGAAACGTGAGATCTAGGCTACTGCAGAGAGAGCCTGAGAGTTCTCAAGGAGTTTAAGTGCTCTGATTCAAGAGGTGACCTCTCCAACATAAAACTAGTGGGTACATGGAGTATTGTGTCACATAGAAGATAATAAAACCAAATCCTAGAACTAGATGAAAGGGGGAAGGGAAGGTGAACACCTACACAATGACTGAGCAGGGCCACTTCCCTTTAGTAGTCCTGGCTAAATCCTCTACCAGTTCTCTAATATTTTCTAGATAGAAAACAATGTAATTTCTTTATTATGTATTAGTTATTTTTGCAGTCCTGTTTGTGTTTTGTGTGTTAATTATTTGGTAACTTGTATCTAGCATACTGTTTGTTCTAGGTTTAATTATTCTCAATCCATTCTGTGTCCCTAATAATATCTAGTATGGAATCCCCCAGCAAATATCATGAATGATTATCTGAACTGTATCTTCTCAGTGGGCACCCTCAGTCTCTGATTATCAGAATAAGCAAGCCTTAGCAACAGCACTTTGGAATGTTGCTTCAGTAAGTTATTCCTATCTACATGTGCCACACTACAGACTGGCAGGTACAGGGCTGCCGAGGAAGGGTCCAGCAGATTTTGTTAGGGTCAACAATTCTGTGGCGACCTAACCACATCCAAATCACCTCAGTCATCAGCCTGCCATGTGACTCAAATTCTTCACTCCCTTTGTTCAAGCAAGCACTGTGTTAAAATGTAATTAGAGGAAAAGGAGTAAGTAACACTTTCAACCTTAGCTTTTACTCAAACACTGATGAGGCCTTTTATTTTTTCCAGATTAGCTGGCAACAGTCTTGACTACAATGATGGCAGTTACAAACTGAAATTAGGTCAAGTGGCTGGACAAATAAAAATGTCATGGATTTTAAAAATTTTGAAACCACAATCATACCAAAGAACTCATATATTAAGTTCCTAAGGGAAACAGGCCCATTTTATTGGAAGAGGAGGAAGACAGGCAATAGAACCAGGTAGAATGGAAAAGTGTGTGACCAGCTTTGCCAGACAGCATCACGGAATTCACAAGAGGATGGAAAGATAAAAAAGAAAGATTCAGCTAGTTTTGAAAAACAAGATGTCATAGCACTGCCCTAGACAACCCTTGTGTTTCCATTTTGCTCTCAAAATGTCTGCTATAGTTTTGAGGGGGAAAAAAAAGAAAACCGGACAAAGATGAAATATCCTACTTTCTTGAATGTGGAGAGAGTGAGTGTTCAACATTTCCCTAGTCCCTACTCTGTGCCAAGCACAGAGCACCCTCCCTCCACCAGGCCAAGGACCAGGCTGTGGAGCTCAAGTTACCATGGTGACACACCAGCTAGAACACCTCATGCCCCACTTACACCAAGCTTTCTATTCTAAACATCTCCAAAGTTCCTCTCAAACAGAAATAGACTTTTCTTCACACTTCTGAAGAAGTGTTGTAGTTGTTGATTATTTTTTAATTAATTGTCATAAAGTTTAGCAATATCAGGCAAAAATTAAGCCCTATAAACCTTCAGTGGGCATGCAATGTGTTTGTATCTGAAATATTACCATTTGCTTGACATCTGGGCAGATTATCAAGAACTTTAAATCCAACTCTTAATTCTAGCTGCCCAAATGAGCTTTAATAATGTCTTTAAAAAATAAATCCCCAAGCCCCAACCCCTCAAAAAGTCATGAAATAACTAAATCTTAAAATGGTAAAGGTTCTACTAATCAAGGTATGGTAATTCATTTCATGGGTTGGGAAGTTTCTCACTTCATATTTAAGGAGGGTACAGACCGTCTGACCTTGCATGGTCAGCTCTGCTGTTCCTGCCCTGGTTGGAGAGTGCCACCTACTGTATCTCCCCTGCTACTCTTCATTGACAGTCCCTTCTCTTCGCTGACAGCCCCAAGCATCCCAACTTCCCAGGGTCAACTGCAATATTTATAAGCATCAATTGGAAAAGCAGGTCTTGGATTGTGGAATAAAGGGAGAGGTAGAAGGTCCAGTCTGGGGGCTGGGAAGAGGAGTACAATGGTGGTTTGAAAGGAGGATACTGGATCCCCTAGTCACTACCCACATATCTTGTCTTAAGGATGCCTTAGGGGAAGATAAGACATGGCTTGATTTAAGGGAAGAAGCAGCTGGCACTATATTTTCTTTACCCATACGTAGAAATAAGAACAAACGATAATCAGAAAGTAGGAAAGAACAGAGAGACAGCAAAGGAGACACCAAGTGAAAAAGCAAAAGAAGAAAAGAAGCAGAGAGGAACAGAGGAGTCAGACAGAAAACAATAGGCTATTCTTCATTTCCTTTGCATTCCTTCCTCCTTTTAATACATTGGTTCCTAATTAATACTGAATTTTATTACATCACCCATGCAATAATTCAGTTTGGAAATGTCTCACCTGACCCATGCACCTCTACTACCATTTTCAGTTTAGCACTTTTGTGTATTAGGTGTCCTGGGAGATGTAGTTTACTGTCAGTGTTCATTTCTACTAGCGATTTTGCACTGCAGTTTGTTATGTCATCATCATGTAGTTGTTTCTGTTTGTTCCATCACCTAGCATTCTGTTGCAGGCCAGCTCTGCTGTTGTCTGGGCTGGGGTTCACTGCTCACACTGCCTCACTGCTGTCTGAGTCTACAGATCAGGACCCAGCCCTGAATATGCTTCTTTGCTCCTCAAGAAGTGCCATGAGCAGTGGAGTCTTCCCCCTCCAAGTGATTCTTGAAAGGGCAAGTAACTACAGATAAGTAACGGTAATTAAAATTTACTGGGGATGTTAAGAACACAACCATCGTAGGTTATTTTGTCTAATTTTCCCAATAAAATAGGGAGTTGAGAGAGGTTACTGAATTGCCCAAAGTTAAACAGCAAAAAAACCAGGATTTTTACCTATGGATCCTGAAGTTCATTCTGTTTCCCTGCTTTCCTATGCAGCAGAGCTCTGCAAATCCAGGATCACTCCAGGAAAAATTTTCTCCACTTGTAGGAGATGACAGAATTGCCCACCCCACTGAAATTCTTATGTCTGTAGATTTTCTTTTTAATAGGCATGTGTATTGAATTTGCACATGGTAAATGTAGTCATGGTGTAAGGACTATTCAAATGTTATGAGAAACCCTTCAGAAACCACCCTATCAAATTCCTGACGCCATCTGAAAAGACATTTTTTTCTTCTCTTAAAAGCAGATGACAACATTTTCCTCTTGTGCAAAATACATTTAAGGCAATGGGGTGCTGGTGAGCACTTAACAACCAGCTCTCTGGTGGGGGTGGGCGACCCTGACTTACAGTGTTTGCCGATTTCTGTGTTGTAAACATTCCCATTAAAGGGACAGGCATTTGTCCTAGTAGTTAAGACTGTGGTTGGGATATCAGCATTTCATATCAGAGTGCCTGGGTTCAAGTTCAGGTGCCATCCCCAATTCTACCTTCTTGCTAATGCATACCCTGGGTGGCAGCAGGAAAGGACTAAAGTAGTTTAGTTCCTGTGGGACTCATGTAGAAAACCCAGATTAAGTTCTTGGCTCTTGGCTTTGGTTACAAGCATTTTCTGTCTACCTGTCTGTGGTGCCTCTTGAATTACTAAGTACAGTTTTTAAACATTCTCACTGCAGCCAACTTTAAGCTACTACTAAATACAGAATTGAGAAAAGGTGTGCAAAAGTGACTCTTGTAAGCCTACACAAGTTTGTCCTAGTGCATCACTACATTAAGACCAGAATGCACATAACAGGCAGAATAGGTGTTTAGAATATCAGTTCTGAGGCTGGCACTGTGGCACAGTGGGTAAAGACATCATCTGCAGGGCCAGCATCTCACAAGGAAGTCAGTTCAAGTCCCAGTTGCTCCACTTCCAATCAAGCTCCCTACTAATGTGCCTGGGAAAGCAGCAGAGAAAGCTCCAAGCGTTTGGGTCCCTGCATCCATGTGGGAGATCCAGATGAAGCTCCTTGCCTAGCCATGGCCTTTGTGGCCATTTGGGGAGTGGACCAGCAGACAGAAGATCAATCTCTCTCTCTTTCTCTCTCTCTCTCTCTCTCTCTCTCCCTCTCCCTCTCCCTCTCCCTCTCCCTCTCTGGCTTTCAAAGAAATAATAAATCTTTTTTTTAAATATCAAGAATATTGGTTCTGGAGCTAGACTGTGTGTAGCTTTAAAAGACCAAATTTAACATGAATAACTTTGGGCAAATTTAAATATTCTGTGTCTTGATGCATCATCTGTTAAATGGAGATATTATTAGCACTCACCTCGGAAGGTTATTGAGAGAATTAAATGAACTAACATATGAACAGTACAGATAACCACGTCTGCCACAGAATATTAAACATTATCTATTATTATGCATTCTGTGTTTAGTAATTTTGTACTCTACTAAAGGCCACCTTTGCAATCTCTCAGAGTTCAGAAAGGGTAAGAATGACTATCACTATGGGTTCACAGTGTCAGTGCTGGACAGGTAATGAGACAAAGTAAAGGACAGTAATGAGAATATTCTCACCCCTGCGAATAGTCACTTGTTCAGGCTCAGACTCAGCAACTCCGTGGGCAACTTCTCTGTCGCCTCCCACTGATGCAGAGAATGCCATACCAGCTTTGCAACCAGGATTGTTTAGACAGGAAAAAAAGGTTCATCTTCAAGTAAAAAGTAAGGAACTTTGTAATAGCTGGATATTCTTGGCACTAAATTTATTTGGTATAAAAGGAAGTGAAAATTTTATGAATGTATGTCCTTCAATATCATGTAATTTCTGTCTTGTTATCAAAAGAATTTATATATGTCTTACTCAGAAAAGTTAGGTCTTCTTAATTTTTGCAGGTACTGAGACCTAAAGTCCTAGTCAAAGAGAAAAAAAAGCAATGAATTAACTAGACATATGACAGGGGTAATCAATCTTTCACTTTCCAGCTCTGCTTTTTGAAAATGCATGATTATCTTCTCAAAACTGGCTACATTTCCAATAAATTACTTTTAAGACTTTACTACTACCTGCTTCAAATATTATAATACCCATCAAAATAATGTCCTGATTCCCATTTTGTTCGTCGATTATTTTAATTTTTTTTCTTGTCTAATATCGGATGAGCACTGCTTAAAGTATGGGGGAGTGGGAAGTCAGTGGTGTATGACCCCTGCCCTCAAAGAGCTCACATTACATTATGAGAACGAAGCAACAAACAACTAAATATGTGTGATAAGTTTGGACTGCAGTCATTTCTATGAAAGAAATAAAGAGGGTTATATGGGAGAAAGGAGAAATCAAGGACAGATTCTAGGGTGACGTGTCATTGGAGCTGTGAGAAGGGACTACCCATCTAGAAAGAAGCATGAGCCAGATAAAAATGCAAGACCAATGGCCACAGATGGGAAAGAGCTCCCCATGTGGCTAAAATATATGGCCTCACTTCCAAGCCTTCCTTCAAAACCCATTCTCCATCCTAAGTCATCGTCCTAAAATGTCCTTTAACAGAATCTTTCCTTCTGTTTAAAAGCTGCAATGGCTCCACATTTCCTAGATGTCGCTCCCCCTCTTCGTGGAGGAGCAACACAGGACCCTGCGCTGTTCTTTTCTGTCTGCTCGGCCCTCCCCGGGTTTGCTGCTGGTTCTTCCCGGGTTGGCTACTATCCCTTCCACCTCCGTGGAAGGGCAGTTCCCCCTGGCCACATTCCCCACTTCCGCAGGGGAGCGGCACACCGCCGGCCGGCTTTCTCGGGGGCTGCACAGGTGTTCCTTCAGCTAGATGTTCCCCTTAGATGTTCCTGGTGCATGCCGTCTCTCTCCTCCTTTATAGTCCTCCTCCGCCAATCCCAACTCGGCTGCCCACACGCCGAGTACGCTGCTCTCCAATCAGGAGCAAGTCCTACAGTTTATTGGTTGAACTGGAGGCAGCTGTGCGGAAGCTGTTTACTTCTCTCCCAGCGCCATACTGTGGGAGAGCAGATGCATAGAATAAGTCTTAATTCCAGTAACTCAGTCTAGTCCGGATTGCTCCCCACACTAGAAATTCAAATTCCTTGAGTGATTTTTTAAACTTAATACTTTATTTATTTTGTTGAGATAACATTTTAAATTTTCATTATAGTCAGAGATTTATTTCTCTACTAAATAGAGTCCCTCAGCAAAAAGTAAAAAACCATAGTTGAGCAAGAAAATGGGAAAGGGCTATAAACAATAATCAAAAAAAAGATATTCAACTTTACTCATACACAGTAATTTTAGAACAGTCACACGTTTGAAGCCCTGCACACTCAACCCCAGCCCACTTTGTTGACTGCCAGTTCTCCACACCAGGTCTGCACCACGTTAGATCTCTCACCGTCTCCTATATTGTTTCTCAAAGTGTTGTTTACCCTATTGCCATTGGCTTGGCCTCACCACTTAGCCAAAATCTGTATTTTCTTCCAGGTAGTTAAGAAGGTTTTTCAGGGCCGGAGCAGTGGCGCAGTGGGTTGAAGCCCTGGCCTGAAGCGCCAGCATCCCATATGGGTGCCGGTTCGAGTCCTGGCTGTTCCATTTCTAATCCAGATCTCTGCTATGGCCTGAGATACCAGTAGAAGATGGCCCAAGTCCTTGGGCCCCGTACCCATGTGGGAGACCCAGAAGAAGTTCCAGGTTTTGGATCGGCACAGCTCCAACTACTTTGTCTATCTGGGGAGTGAACCAGCAGATGGAAGACCTCTCTCTCTCTCTGTCTCTACCTCTCTCTGTAACTCTGTCTTTCAAATAAAATAAATCTTTAAAAAAAAAAGAATGTTTTTCTCTCTCTGTGCTTTCCTTCCAGTCTTTACAGTTCCTTTTTTTAAAAAGATTTATTTATTTGAAAGGGTTACAGAGAGAGGAGAATCAGAGAGAGAGAGAGAGAGAGAGAAAGGAGGTCTTCCATCTGCTGGCTCACTCCCCAATTGGCCAAAATGGCCGGAACTGCACCATTCCGAAGCCAGGAGCCAGGAGCTTCTTCCTGGTCTCCCACACAGGTGCAGAGGCCCAAGGATTTGGGCCATCCTCTACTACTTTCCCAGGCCATAGCAGAGAGCTGGATTGGAAATGGAGCAGCCAGGTCTCGAACCGGTGTCCATATGGGATACCTGTGCTTCAGGCCAGGGCATTAACCCACTGCACCACAGCGCTGGCCCCTACAATTCTTGCTAGCACATGGCCAATACCAATTACTCATCAGTCATACTGTCCAGTGACCTCTCTTATAAATATTTGCCAACTTGTGTCTTGCTCTCTACACAATCATGTGATTTGGAGTACAATCTCCAGCAGATATGTGAGCACCTGGAAGACATCAGTCACAGCTGGTATTTATTCTCATAAGACAGCATCAAGGTTTGGGACCTAACAAGACTTTCTTTCGTTTTGATAGCTTCTTCTCCAGAACTTCTGCATGGCATTTTTCATGATTCCTCTGAGGACCTTACATTTGTGAGAGAGCTCTGACTGCAGCTGTCAACTACATACCTTGTATTCTCTTAGCCTCACAACACAGTGAGCAGGAGGATGGGATATGTCTATTGAAAAGTGAAAAGCCACTTGGCCAAGCTGAAACATGAATGATTTTGTTTTCTTTGCTACTACAGTTTCCTCACCGCCCAAAAAGCCTAAGTTTAATTTCAGTTACCCAGCCACAGAAAAGAAACATTTTAATTCCTTTTGTTAATATTCAGCAACAGGCCGGCGCCACGGCTCAATAGGCTAATCCTCCGCCTGCAGCACCGGCACACCGGGTTCTAGTCCTGGTCGGGGCGCCGGATTCTGTCCCAGTTGCCCCTCTTCCAGGCCAGCTCTCTGCTGTGGCCCGGGAAGGCAGTGGAGGATGGCTCAAGTGCCTGGGCCCTGCACCCGTATGGGAGACCAGGAGAAGCACCTGGCTCCTGCCTTTGGATCAGCATGGTGTGCCGGCCGCGGCGGCCATTGGAGGGTGAACCAACGGCAAAGGAAGACCTTTCTCTCTGTCTCTCTCTCTCACTGTCCACTCTGCCTGTCAAAATAAAATAAAATAAATTTAAAAAATCCAGCAACAGGTTAATGGCTATAGACAGTTTTAAAGCATATAAAATTTTAAGATCATACATTTTAGAGAAAGAGAATTGAGTTCACTTTGTAAATCTACTATTTATATCCCATATAAATCTTGGGCATATTGCCTGATATTTTTGAACTTGTTCACCATACGAAAAATAAAGACAGCATTCATGAAATGAGATTCTTGTGATATTAAGTTCATAATGAGTGTGAAACACTTATCATCAGGTTTGGTAGAAAGGATTATTGGTGATAGTTGTTCTAGTCACAAATCCTGACATGGAGTTATCCCACAGACAGTATTCCATATATGCACACACATTAATGCCAAATAGAACAAACAAAAACAGCTCCATCCATCCCAAACCCTACAAATACATCAATCCTGACCAAACAGCGGGTATTTATGAACATGTCAAAGTCCTTCTTTAGGTCCCAGTCCTCAAAGCCCAACATTTGTCAAGTTTGGTAATGACAACCTGCTCTTCCTACCCTCACCTCTTCTGGCTTCTCCCCCTTTCCACTTCTGTCTCCTGCTGTTCTGATGACCCAATAGCACATCCCCCTCTGACGTCACCAAGGGAGGGAGATGGGCCACAATCATCCAAATGAATGATGAGCTAATGTGAAAGTTGTCAGATAATCATGGCAGAGCCATATGTATCACCGCTAACAACAAACAAGTAAATAAATAAATAAGTAAAGCCAGGAGGTTATAATGGAAGGATTATCATGGATGACTGCCTGATACTAAATATTACAAACATGCCAGAAACACAACATTAAAGAGACAGTTCCCCGGGGACATCTGCCCAGCAACTATCTGTTCAGCCTCAGAATGGTGATACCCTTGTTATTCATCTTGTGGCCAATGATTACTGTTTCAAAACATGTTATGCAATCTCTTCATTTTTGCCTTCAACAACTTTACCTTGTCTCAACATCTTTGAATATACTCATAGTTTACTATGAACATATAGCCCCACCACAATGCTTTGCTACTACCCAATAAATACCATTCTTCTTGGCAGGATCCTTTTTATTTAATTTGAAACTAACAAAAGTAAAAAAAAAAAATCAGTCATCTACTTGAGAAATTAATACGTATTCAACACTGTGATCATGTTTTTACTGATTTTTGGAAAATAAATTATTCAACATGTTACCATTGTCTGTTAGGCTGTCTACTGTTAAGAGACTATGTTCACCATTGTTAATTCTTGAATACAGCCATCTTTGGCTTCTTTTAGCACCTTTTCTTGGCAAACTGCCTCTGAAATGTTTTGCTTTCCCTATTATTGCCCTTTCTGCTGCTTGTCAATGAATACACCTCAGGTGTGGACCAACATTGCCCTAAGGTGTTTTTAAGTGCAACAAGTATAAGGCTTAAAATATGATACCTCCCACTGATATTTACACTTTTACATAGGACTCTTGAAGAAAGCCCCAAAGGAGTGAATCTCTCAGGGTAAGGTTTCAGATTTCTTCACAAGGGTTCAAAATTACATTTATTCCTGAAATTATAACATTGGTGGCTCACATACTCCCTCCTCCAGGAAGGCCGTGATCCAGACAGAACAGACAGGTAAACAACAGAATGATGGAGGTGAGTGCGCAAAATATGCGACTCTCTTTCACCTGACCTCGGAGGTTAGAAGCAGCGTCACTGGCTCCCAGCTGCTCTGAGAGGAGTTTGAGAACAATCAAGGCCAGCTGTGAAAACGTCTCTCTCGTAATAAGGCGTCTATCAGACAGCAGCTATTGTGTGAAAAGTCACAGCTCCTTTCCCTCAGATAAAACCTGAAAAGGCTGTGCTGTCTTCTGAAATTCAAGTTGGCCAATGATTTTTAAACAAATATTATTTTGATACTGAAACCATCAACACAAAGAAAGAAGAAATGTCCCTTTGAGCAGCAGTCAGATACGTAGTACCTGGACATAAAGCTAGATAATTGAGCCTACTTTATTTCCAGAGGAGGTTAAAGGCACTTCCATTCAGTGAGCTCCAAGGCCCTACAGGTCTGATATTGTATTTTCCCATTCAGAATCAAACAAACTCATTTTGTTAATGAGAAAAACAAGATATGGCTTAGAGAAGACTGTGAAGAAACCCCAAAGCAAGCAGTAAAAAGCATGATAGAAGTGCTCGCTTTGGCAGCACATATACTAAAAAGCATGACAGAATATTCCGTTTGGAGGTGACGTGGCTGGAGTCCCAGAAATCTCAGAGAAGGGGAGGGACAGTGCCGAATGCTGAGGGTGCTTGGGATGGAGACTAGAGATGACTGTGGACAGAAAAGAAAGGCACTTGTGGGTAGAGGGGGTAGTGAAAGGAATAAAACCCTCCCTCTGAAGTATGGTAGGGTGCAATGAAGCCACAGGTATCAGAAAGAACGCAAGTGGTATGATTCCTGTTACATTAAGCCATTACAGGCAGGGTCAAAGACTCTCACCAATGAGAGACACAGAGATGCAACAAATTTTCAACTCTACAGAGTAATTCCTTAATTTATGTTTGATCCTAATTGAATCTTAATATAACTCTGTGGTAAGAGTTCCTTTCCCCATATATTTCAAGATTTATTTCTTAGAAAGAAATGCACCAATCTAAGAATATTTTAATTGAACTGATTGCCTGGTAAATTTTTGCAAGAACATAACACAGCGATATTATACAGAAAAGCTGGAAAAAGTTATTTGTAAAAGTCAATGGGCGAACATCAAACCAAAATGATATAAAGTGCAGGGTAATGCAGAGAATGTCGGTCTGAGGGGGAGCTGAGGAGATGGAATTATCTCTAGCATCTCTTGTAAACTATACATACCACCTACTCATAGAAGCTGATGGACCAACAAGAGAAAACTCCCTTCTTGCTGCCCACAGAGGCAAACTGCTCTGCATACAAATTGTGAGTGTGGGAAAGCCTCAAGAATCATCACATGCACTGAGTGAGAAAAAGCTTAAAAGTCATCAGCACACTGGGAAAACAAACAGTGGCCTGTAGTCAGATGGAACTAGAACTGAATTTGGGTTCCACCCATACTAGCTATTTGTTCTGAAGCAGTTAGTTAACTTCTCTCTGCCTCCATTTCCTTGTTAAAAAAAAATGTGGGGGAGCAGGGAAAGCTATTATAAGTTTAATAATGTATCAGATAGTATTAAATAAATGCTAGTGGAACATGAATTTTATCACGCCATTCATAACTATGTTATTTTAGCAAGTAAATATTTCAGACTGTACCCATTGTTTTCATTTCACTTCTTTTCATTTACATCATCTTCCACTGGTTTGTGTGAAAAAGATTTGCTGGATTGTATATTTTAAATCTGTGGAAAAGAAATTTCTCCAAGGAAAGGCTCTTTGCTCTATATTTAATGGAATCATTGGCATAGGATTTAGGAAGTTAAGAATAAATGACAATTGTTTTATTAAACATGGAAACTCCCTTTAGGATTGAACTTATTCTGATGATGTCATCGACTAAATGTAAAACTGCTGATATAAAGATATGATTGCAGTTTTAATAGAGCAAAAGTGTGAAACTGTACCAACTACCCTGTGTTTTAGTCACATTGGTGTTATTATTTTACTTGAAATTTGACAAATAATTTTCCCACCTCATAATTTAGTCTACCCAAAAGTCTAAGGAATGGTACCTGCCCATCAAAAAATAAATAAAATAAATATTACATAATTACATTGTAGAATACCACCATATATCCAGGTTTCTATATGTGTACCTACACAGTTAAGAACACACTTTTTTTTTTTAACCTCCTTTAGTTTTTGTATTCTGGTATGTTGAATACATAAGTTTGGTATTTGGTGGGTCAGATGAGATTATGCTAATACCGACACACTTTCCATATAATGGATTATTCCCCTCGCTGAAGTTTAATGTACTTTTTGGGAACCCAAAGGGCCTTTGGTGAGACTGACAAAATAATTCATTTCTTAGAATTTTGTAATGTAATTAATATTCATGTTGGACCTTTCAGAACACCAGTGAAGAGTTAGTTGTGGAAATAAGCTTCAAAGAACATTTATGGCCCCCAAGGCATTCTCTCCTTTATTCTCATGACACCTCTCTTTGTCTTCACTCACTCAAATTCTAAGAAAGGAAATCAGTAAAGTTAAATGAATATAAATATGAGTTAATGATTATCTCTTTAAGTAAAACTGTGCCCAGGCTTTGCAAGCCAAATTTCTCCAGTTTCTAGATGGTCATAAAGTGCAGTTTCATCTAGCCGAGGTTGAGGATACTGGGCAGTCAATGTGAACCTCTAGTGAAGAGCCCTGGAAACACTCCAGGATGAAAGCTGAAGATGTTAGTCACTGAAACAACAAGTGAGGCAGAATTGTTCTAGAGTTTGGATCCTTCACCTCCTTCTCCATTTTGGTAACCAGTATTCTATACTGGTCTATGCTATCTGCAAAATAATTTTAAAAAGTGAACAGGAGCTCAACATTTACTCCTTTGTATCTTGAATTCAATCAAGAAAATATGACAAAGTTTCTATATCTCTCCTCAAAAATGTATTATAAGATCTCTCTCCATCTCTCTTCCTTTCAAATAAAGTGAAAATCAACCAATAAAAATATTTTAAAGTAGCTAATATCAGTTTTTAAAAAATCAGATTATAAGAAATAATTCTTAGATGCTTTCATTTTAACCAAAGAACATCCTTCTCTAGAGTCCTGATCAAGTAGAATATCATCATAAATATTTAAATGCAAAGACTCTCTCAAAAACAACCATTTCTCAGATAAAAACACTAAGATTCAAGAAGTGTAAATTCTTTGCTCTCACATGAAGCTAGCTGACGGGTAAGCCAGTTGTTCCCAACTCTCACTTCTTTACTCATAGTCACTTATATACAATTCTTGTGTGCCTGTTAGATCTACAATACTACCTAGTGCCTATGAAGGATTTTGTCTCCTTGAGACAAGTCATGGTTCCTGCTCCCATAGATATTATCATTATTTACTTTATACTGAGCTATAGTTGTAATCACTATTTATTAAATAGTCATGTGGGAGAAACTATGTCAATGTCAGGGACACAGACATTATCCTCTTAACACCAGGATTATTTTCCTTGGTTTACAGATGAGGAAACTAGGATTCACAAAGGTCATGTAACTATCTCAAACTATATAATTCATCAAAGGAACTTTTAGCATTTGCTACATCATGGGCTATATTACAACTGGAAGTTCATGCTTATCCCGAGAGGCAGTGGGAGATAATTTAGCTAAATACAAAAGGAATTTCTGAAAACAAGGTTTAGTCACTCTGAAGGTGTAGAATTTCATCCCCATAGGTGATTTTAAAATGCGAAGACATTTAATTAGGGATGTCATTTGAGCATAGGTTTACCTGATTGCCTAGTACAGGAGGTGAAACCAAATGGCATCTCAAGCTTTCTTCCATCCTATGACTCTAAGGAACAACAGTAACAACCCAAAACCACACCTACAATCCTGTGTTCTCCTCTACATTCGCATGAGCTGAAAAGTGATAAATAGACTGCAAATAAAACAGCTCATCAGTGCCCTGGAAAAATATACATGTACTAAAGAAGCTTCATGGTGGTTGCAAGGAGATGTTGCAGAGCCTTTTGTTTACTGAAAAGACAGGTACTTGTGGGGAGCAACTGGGAGCAACTCGGACTAGACTAAGTTACTGGAATTAAGACTTATTCTATGCATCTGCTCTCCCACAATATGGCGCTGGGAGAGGAGGAAACAGCTTCTACCCAGCTGCCTCTCACCAACTTGACAAGCTGTAGGACCTGCTCCTGATTGGAGGAGAGCAGCGTACTCGGCGTGTGGGTAGCAGAGTTGGGATTGGTGGAAGAGGACTATAAAGGAGGAGAGAGACAACATGCACCAGGAACATCCATCTGAAGGAACACCTGTGCAGCCCCCGAGAGAGCCGGCCGGCGGTGTGCCACTCCCCCGCGGAAGTGGGGAAAGTGGCAGGGGGAACCGCCCTTCCACGGAGGTGGAAGAGTCGGTAGCCAACCTGGGAAGAACCAGCAGCAAACCCGGGAGGGCCAAGCAGACAAAAGAACAGCGCAGAGTCCTGTGCCGTTCCTCCATGAAGAGGGGGAGCGACAGTACTGAAGTTTGGGAAAAGTGCATGTGTGCGTGCAATGATGAAGCTTGTGTGGGCAGAAGCAACCACTGCAGATGGTGTGAAAACATGCGAATGTTGGGAGACACATGTCATTGTTGGCATTCAGAAAGAATGATAGGTGTTTCCTCAAAAGCATTCTAGAACAAATTGCTTTCTGACCTACTCAGCTTGGTTCCTTGGGTCATATACACATTGGAACCATTCAGACAAACTGCAGTCTCAGGGTCATACACAGAACAGAACACCTATAGAGACAACTATGTTCTTCACTCAGGATCCCAACAAAGAGATAAACCACCAAAGAGATAAACCACCAGGAAAGAGGCTTACTTTTTTTTTTTTTTTTTAATTCTCAAGATATTTTCCTGTTCTATAACACTTGCATTAGGAATGCTGCCTTTGTTCACACACTGGGGCCCTTGTTGTGCTGTTATCACTCTGTAGGTTCTTTTTTCATAGAAACCAGCCCTGTTTTGTTTACTTCTTAATCTCTCTCTTTCCTGCTAAAGTATATGCTTGTTTCAGGGCAGGGATTATGACTATCTTGTTAATCACAAAATCTCAAGGGTCCAACACAATGCCAAAAAACTTCGCAACCCCTCAAACACATTTTATTTTTCTGTACTTCTGAAAACATCTAATACATATGTTTGAGTCCATGCTATGTATCAGGCACTACACTAAGTGATTGCAATGTTACAGAAAGAAGAGCAAACAAAATTTCACCCTTGTTTGGAGATTTGTTTGCAGATCATGTAACACTGAAGAATTTTTAACTTAGAAATACAACTTAAAGTTGTGGAGCTCTATTATAATGGATATTAAAACTGGCTGTGTAATTCTTCATGTCCAGCTTTTCAACTGTAGGAAGTTACAAGTTCTCCAACATCCTTAAAACAAATACATGTGCTGTTTCTTGCCACCTATCAGCACTCTTAGTAATGGGCAGGTTCTGATAGGAACAGAAACATCTGGAGTGTGGGAGTGTTCACCCAGAGAAGGAAAATGAAAAGAACAGGAGCTAAATCCATCTGCATGTACTAAACAATGATTGGCATCTTTACAAATATTATCTCCCTTAATCTTTACAATAAACAAAAAACTAAATTCCCTCTTTTTATTTTTTTACCAAATGGAGAAATGGAGTAAGAGGTAGAGATGTACCTTTGTGGCAATGAAAATATTATAGCTTTTGCAACAGAGCTCCTAAACCACAAATTAACTTTCTCACCAATAACTGTACGGGCTGACTTAATGACAATAAATGGTCTCGCTAGATACTAAAAATTTTGCTGTTCATAACCCTGTGCCTATAAAAGCAATGGAGAATCATCAGACCAGAGAAAATGGACATTACCTTCTATTCAGCCAGCAAAGATTTTGTAGAAAAGATGGGAACTGGCTGCAATTGATGCTATTTAAAGAAATCCTGCCTTAAAATTCTCCACTGCCTTTCTTAATGACCTCTTTTTTCCCCCTTGTCCTTAAGGTCACAAGTTTTTCTCCAGCTGAAAATACAGCTGTCCTATAGAAACACTCATAAGAAAAGTAATAACAACAAACCCCAGAGGAATCAGGGAAGTGGTGATAAGGTTGCTTTGTATTTTCTCTTTATCCCACTGGGAACTTGCTTTGGGTCTTACTTGCAGAGTGCTAGGAGACCAAGGAAGGAGGCTGAAGAAAATTGGAGAGAGACAGGACAGTGGAAGGAGCAAACAGAAGAGGAAGCAAAGGGAATTTTTAAAAGGAGAAAGGTCACCAGCTGGGGCAGGTCCAAGATAAAAACTGAAGGTCAGTACAGAGACTTTATTACAATATTCTCTCTCTCTCTCTCTCTTTCTCTCTCTCTCTCCCCGCTCCCTGCCTCCCTCCCTGCCTCCTTCCCTCTTGCTCTCCAGCATTTTTTTCACTTTCCTACCCATCTGCCCTGCTTCTCACCTTCCCAATCATGTAAAACAAAAATGCTTCCAAATCAGGAATTGGTTTTGCACGTACAGTGAAGCACAATTTTGTACAAGTGTAACATTCTGATTTTAGAACCTAGCCTTGTCATAAATGTCTCTTTTAATCTTCAACTAGAAACAAATCCATTAATGCATATTAAGGATAAACTGACTTAATATTTAAAAAAAAAAAACTGGAATACATCCTGCAGGCAAGCTTCAGAATTTATACCTAGCCCCATTCTCATCCAGAGATTGAACAGTTACTTCAAAGGCAGAACGCTGCCAGGGACAACTATGAGCATATGTGCACTCCTTGCATTTCACAATTGGTTTAGGTCAATGACATTCAACTTCCAATATCCTTAATAATAATTGAACTGCCAAGTTCCTCAAAACTATTTCTAGTATACTTCACAGGTGATTTAAGGCCTTCTAAGCAACAGTTTGTCTCTATAAAATTTCCATCTAGCTTTTTATTTTAAAGATTTTATTTATTTATTTATTTGAAAGTCAGAAATACAGAGAGGGGAGAGAGAGAGAGAGAGAGAGAGAGAGAGAGAGAGACCTTCCATCTGTGGGTTCATTCCCCAAATGGCTACAACAGCCAGAGCTGGGCCAGGCTGAAGCCAGGAGCAAGAGTTCTTCTGGGTTTCCCATGTGGGTGCAGGGTCTCAAGGACTTGGGCCATCTTCTACTGCTTTCCCAGGCCATAGCAGAGAGCTGGATCAGAAGTGGACCAGCCAGGACTCAAATCGGTGCCCATATGGGATGCAAGCACTGCAGGCAGAGGCTTAACATTCTATGCCACAGTGCCACCTCCTCCCACCTCCCATCTAGTTTTGACTTTTAAAAATATCCAGCTGCAAACAGTCATTCCCATTATACAAGAGAACTTGAAAAGGTTTGTGGAAAAATGGAATTAAAAGTTTATTTTGGTGCAAAAAAAGTTGAAATCTGTGTATTGATTTTTTTTACCTACATTTTCCATGAATGTTCTAAAGACCCCTTGAAGGTACATTTCTACTGGGAGAAGGCATATAGCTTTTTTTTTTTTTTTTTTTTTTTTTTTTTTTTTTTACAGGCAGAGTGGACAGTGAGAGAGAGAGAGACAGAGAGAAAGGTCTTCCTTTTGCCGTTGGTTCACCCTCCAATGGCCACCGCGGCTGGTGCGTCGCACTGATCTGAAGCCAGGAGCCAGGTGCTTTTCCTGGTCTCCCATGGGGTGCAGGGCCCGAGCACTTAGGCCATCCTCCACTGCACTCCCTGGCCACAGCAGAGAGCTGGCCTGGAAGAGGGGCAACCGGGACAGAATCCGGCACCCCGACTGGGACTAGAACCCGGTGTGCCGGCGCCGCCAGGTGGAGGATTAGCCTAGTCAGCCGCGGCACCGGCCCGGTATATGGCTTTTGAAATACTCTCTAAGGAGTCCATAACCACCTACTACTCTCCTTACATCAAATATTGTCTTTCTAATATCTTATTCCCTCAAAAATGTTATATTTCCCTGCCAAATTACTGCAGCTCAATTGATCAATTAATCTAAGTTAGATTTTTCATGGTGCCTGGACCAAATAACACCCACACTTTATATAGGACTTCAGTATCTAAAATCAAGGGATCAATTAACTTTGGGAAATTCCAAGTACTTTGGCAGAATCAGGCAGGTAAATGCTTGGAGTAAAAGGTCAAAAGTGTTTTTGGGGCCTCTTAAACCATGGCTTATAAGTAAGTGCTTCCTCTGGGAGTTTTCTTCTTCGCATTCTATGTCAATCCCTACTTCCAGTCCCAGGCCACTGCTGGTGAACAGCAATATCAGTGTGATGTGTTCCTGGCTCTGAGGGGCTCATAGTGGGGCTAAAATAGATGTGGGAGCTCAAGAGAAGAGACCTGAGATTCTCAAGGTAGGAAAAGGTTTTTGGAGGACACCTCTTGAGGATTCTACCATTCCAGGCCACTGTTTGCCAAAAGAGAGAAGAATAAAATCCTAAATTCTTGTAGCAAAGTTTCTGAGATCTTTCTCATGTACATGGACAAGTACAGAGATTAAATACCCCAAAGTGATTCAGCAAGGTTGGCATCCTTTGTACGTGTAGCCCTTAAGAGGAGGCTGAGATCTAGGACCACTCTCAGCCAATTACTGGCAAGAAGAAATGACACTGGGAATACCTATCGCCATCTAGGAAATCACAAATGTCTACTCAGTCAATCTAAAGAATGTTCAAGTTCTGTGTCTTTGGAGAATGTTTTCAGGTTATACCTAGTTGGGCAATAGCTCTCTTCCCTCCACAAAGGAAAAACCCAATCCTGTTCATCACTGCAACATAGATCAGAGCATGCTTAGCACACAAAGGCACAGAAAGCTGGATTCAGTATTTTGCAGAGCTTTGATTGCAGTTTAATAATTGTGAAAAAGATAACTAGAGATAACTAACATCTTTGCAATCAAAACATTGCATTTGAGGCCAGTATTGTGATGCAGTGGGTTAAGTTGCCACTTACAATGCCAGTATCCCATATCAGAGTGATGGGGTCAAGTCTCAGCTGCTCTGCTTTCTATCCAGCTTCCTGCTAATGTGTCCGGAAAGGCTCTGCAAGATGGCCAAGTACTTGGGTCTATTTCACCCAATCTTGGCCATTGTGGTCATTTGGGGAGTGAATCAGGGAATGGAAGACTCTCTCTCTCTCTCTCTCCCTCTCCCTCTATCTCTCCCTCTCCTTTTCCCTCTCCCTCTCTCTCCGCATGTCACTCTGCCTTTTGAATTAATCAATCTTTAAAAAAAATAAGTCTATACAGTTAGCTGTAAAACTCATGAAGAAAGTAATGTAGCTACACAGAGTCTGAGACATGGAATGTGAGGTACAGCAGAGTAGACACATCAGGCCCTGGATAGAAAACCAAACAGAGGAAGGGAATATCATTATGTTCTTAGAACATATGTTCAAAGCACATTTGAATCTGTTAAAAGCACATCTGTAAAAAGCACATTGAATCTGTTAAAAACTAATTAAAAATTTAAAAGTTTAAATATGAAAAAAGAAAAGTTTTCCTTTGTCACATCTTGCAGAGTTTTGTCACTTTCTTGGAAATAAGGAATGAGAATTACCACTATAGCAGCTTTAATATTTATAATATTATCATTATTATTGTTATTAGTATTTTGCTTATGCTAACTATATATCAACGTCCATACTATTTTCATTTCATAAAATATATTTGCTAATCATTTATTAATTATTTTGCTTTTTAATAAAATCCAAGTTAAAGAATTCCTCTAAGTGTTAGTATAAAGAGATTTCTGAACTGGGAAGGAATTTCATTGAATTTTTCAGTCATGATTCTGGTTTACAGACAGAAAGTCTAGATAATAAATCAATGCTCTTACCCTATCTCTGTGTTTTGCAAACAGCAGATGTAAAAGGCAAGAGGGAATAGTTCCCCCTCCAATGTTCCACAGATTTGTTCTAATCCTTGTAGGTATTTAAAAGATGTAATCTCATGATCAAGATGCAGACTTGTCCTTAGTACAAAGTTACCAGGGCTAGACATGGCATAGTTTTGACTTCAGCTGCATAAATATGACCCCACCTCACTTGAACCATGGGTCCCACAGGCCTGCCCTGACAAAGTTCTGTTCATGCCCAGAATCCTGTTTGGTTCTGAAGTCTCACAACTTTTTTAAACATTTCTTGCCAGTGTGAGCTCTTCAGAGTCTACCCAACAAAGCCAGCTCTGTTATTGCAAAAACATATGAAATGAAAGAGGAAAGAAAGAACACCTGTCAACACTGATAGCACAGAGTGGTTTCTTGATCCATCAAATTGTATTAAGGCTTTTCCAAGCTACTGCATTCTCTAGTGCTCAGTTTACTGACTTATAAAACAAGAGTTTGGTCCAGAAGATGATCCATAAGTTGTGCACTTCCAAGGAACAAGTAAATGACACCTTTTACTACAAAAAAATTCAACCACTTAACAGCACAGAGATACTATTACATACCTATTTGAATGGTTAAAATTAACAACAATGACAATACTATTGACAAAAACATAGAGCAGCAGGAACTCTCATAATGCAAATGCAAAATGGTACACCAATTTCTAACTGAAGTTGGCAGTTTCTAACTGAACTAATATAGCTTTGCAAGCAATTATGCTCTTAGGTATCTACCCACCTGACTTGAAAACATATGTCTTCACAAAAGCCTATACAGAAATGTTTATAGTGTCTCTATTCATAATCACCCAAAACTGGAAGTAATTAAGATGTCCTTCAACAAGTGAATGGATAAACAAACCTTGCTGTGTCTACAAAAGAAATGTGCTATGCAGCCACACAAAGATATGGATGACTCCTAAATCAATACTGCTAAGTGAAAACAGACATCTAAAAACCTACCTAATATTTAATCTCAATTATATGACATTCTGGAAAAGGCAAAACTATAAAAATTATAAACAAGTCAAAGGTTGCCATATGTTCAGGTGCAGGTTGGGGTGACTAAGGTTGAACAGGTGAAGTCTGTAAGATTTTTAGCATGGTAAGAATATTTTGTGTCATGTTATAATACAGTATATATGAAACTATGCATTTATGAAAGCCTATAGAACAGTACAATAAGAAGTGTGACTACAATGATGCAAATGTTTAAAAATCATGTAGGAGGTCAGAAGATAGGGTTAAATGCACATGTAACAAAGGAATCCTAATATATCATAGATGTATGGAGCAACCTGAACAAACTGCATGGGAAATTCCAGTGCTAACCAAAATAACTTTTGGAACAGGAAAGTCTGTAAAGTCTAACACCAGAGGGCTCTATATATTCTTTACTGCATGACGTTGTTTGGCATAAGGCTATGGGCTAACAATTCTGAAACCACTATACATGGACACTAGAACTGAACAATTAAGCAAGTAGGTGGTAGATGATTGGCTGCAGGTTTCACACTTTGGGAATGAGAAGTTACGGAAAAGCAATGAAAAAAAGCATAAAACAATCCACATGTAATAGGTCAGCATTGGAAAAGTCAATGTGAATTTATATCTAGCTTAATATAGAAATGGATGGTTATATAAAGAGATATTCATAGATATGTACATATACACCAATAGGTATATGTCCATGTTATCTCCTCAGTCAGTCATCTGAAATGACCTGCAGCAATGACATCCTAGTAACAATGAACAAATCTAGTGAGAAATAGTTGATTCTAGGACGTGGATCACAAGGTGATCATAGAGCATCTTGTCATACCAGGAAATAGGAACAATTGCTCAAAATAAAATAAAACAAAACCCCACACTGATACAGTTGTGTCAAAAAGCTATAGGAGCCCAGTGGAAGAGCTCCCAAGAGCCTGAGTTTTAATAATGTGAGCAAGAAAATAACTTTGGATTCTTATTCAAAGTATAAAATGTGTGGCTATGAATGCACACTGATAATAAATTATGGAATAAATAAGTGGATGAGAAGAAACAAATCTCCTATGCACAAGAATTCCAAATAATTTATGTAGATACTCTACTCTAAAGGAAGGGGAGTGACATGTACCATTACTTAAATGTCTACTGCACATAGTGAATTACAGTCAAGTTCACAATAGGGAAAGGGAGAAAAAGAGAGTACCTCTTCTACATTGAAAAAAACCTGACAAACACTACCTCCAGCCGGGTGTTCAAGATTAACATCAGTGGGTCACACTTGTAGCATATATCCTTGATATGATTTAATGGGAATGGCATTTTACCTCTGCAGTCATGCCACCTAACACACATCACCCAGTCTAACCATGGGGGCATGAGGGAAGAAAATGTCATAAATCCTAATTCTACAAAATATATGCCTTATTCTGTTCATGCTGCTGTACAAAAATCTTGAGACTAAGTAATTTATAATGAACAGAACTGTATGCGCTCGCATTTTTGTAGGCTGGTAACTTCCAGATTGAGAAGTCTGGCAACGAGTTAGAGCCTTTTTCTGTATCACGTCATGGAAGAAGGTGGAAGGGTAAGAAAAGGCAGGAGAAGGCCAAATTTACCCTTTTACAACAGCACCAATTCCACCCATGAGGGAAGGGCCCTCTTGGCCTGATCACCATTTAAAGGTCTCACCTCTTGATATTTTTGCAATGGCAATTAAATTTCAATATGAATTGTGGAGAGGACATACACTCAAATCGTATCAAAACTCCTATGACCCTTAAAGCACAGAAAAATCTAAGAAATTGTTACATTTGAGGGGAGACAGGACAGTAAAATATAGTAATATCATATCCTGGAATCAAAAAATGACACTGGGTAAAATAAGTAAATAATTAAGGGAATCTGAGTAAAATATGGAGTATGACTTAAAATAATGTATCAATATAGGCTCATTAATTATGAAAAATGTATCATACTAATGTAAGCTATTAACAGTAGGAGACATTGAGTATACTTCTGACATTAATTCTGGAAGTCTATAGCTTCCCTGGTGTTGTGGAATAACGGCTAAGCTGATGCCTGAGACATCAGCATCTCATATGAACACCAGTTCCAGTCCCTGGGGCTCCTTTTCTGACCCAGTTCCCTGCTACTGTGCCTGGGAAAGCAGCAGAAGATGGCCCAACTGCTTGGTCCCTGACACCCATTTGGGAGACCATGATGGAGTTTGGGGCTCCTGGCTTTGGCCTGGCCCAGCCCCAGCTTTTGTGGCCATTTGTGAACCACTACATGGAAAATTTCTCTGTGTCTATCTCTCTCTCTCTCTCTGTAACTCTGCCTTTCAAAGAAATAAACAGATCTTAAAAAAAACAAAACACCAAAACAACAACAAAACTTCTCCATATATCAGCTGGTAAACTTCTGGATGAGTGATGGTAACAATGTACATCTTTCCTGGTTGGCACTGTGGCATAGTGTGTGAAGCCACTGTGGGTGCCGGTTCTAGTCCCAGCTGCTCCACTTCCAATCCAGCTCTCCGCTGTGGCCTGGGAAAGCAGTGGAGGATGGCCCAAGAGCTTGAGCCCTTGTACCCATATGGGAGACCTAGAAGAGGCTCCTGGCTCCTGGCTCCTGGCTTTGGATCAGCACAGCTCCAGCTGTTGCAGTCATCTGGGGAGTTAACCAGTAGATGGAAGACTTTCTCTCTCTCTGCCTCTGCCTCTCTCTAACTCTGCCCTCTGCTTTTCAAATAAATAAATCTTTAAAAAAAAACTAAAAACAATGTACATATTTCAGAGTTTTCCAGAGAAACTGATTCAACAGATTACACACACACACACACACACACACTCTGGTTACTTCAAAAAGTTCATGGAAAATGGAGTTAAAAGATAAGTTTATTTTGGTGCAAAACTTTTTAAATAAAAATTAAATATTTATGTAAATATTATCCAATTTATAAACAATAGTTGGCCTAGTGGCTAGGGAGCCAATTAGGGTACTAGCAACACACATTATTGACCCTGAATTCAATTCCTGGCTCCAGCTTCTGACCAGCTGACCACCTGGGAAACAGCAGCAATGTCTCAGGTAGCAGGGTTCCTGCCTCTCTTGTAGGAGAGAATGGAATTTGAGTATCTATCTCCCATCAGTGGCCCAAATCTCTGTAGGCATCTTCTCTCTCTCTCTCTCTCTCTCTCTCTCTCTCTCTCTCTCACTCTCCTTGCCCTCCCCATTCTCCTCTCAAATAAACAAACATCCATTCTACACAGAACAAATGTTACTATGCTTCTGCATTGTGTTGGATTACACTTTGTATAAAGCAGCAAATAAAACAAACCCGATCCTTAGGGAGCTCATGGTCTAATCTGAAGCAGTGACATTCAGCAAATAAATACACAAATACACAGAGAGAACACATGGTAAGAATTTCATACATGCTAATGGCTGCAGAGGCTGATGCAGTATTCTGAGACTAATCCCAAAAGGAGATGCATCATATCCTTCACCCTGAGCCTCAGTCACAGGCTGTCTTTAACCCAGCTCTAAGCACTGTTTATTGATGACAAAAAGGGACGCTATGCAAGAGTGTCGAGTTTAGCGCATGAATCAATCCATCTGAATCAGAACATCCACAATCAAATGTCATGTTCTGTCAGTATTAGCTATATCAATTCTCTGAGCTACAATTCTTTTACTAGTAATATTCAGATAATATCAACTCTACAGTTAGTATTAAGATTAAATGTGATTGCAGAAACTACCAACTTTCAGTGGTTTGGCTGGAACTACATGCAAGTCTGTTCTCTTATTCCAGGCCAAGTTCTACCCTAATCTGCTGCATTCCCTTTTCTCAAGAAGATAATGTACAACCTTGCCAAGTATGCTCCCCTCCCGCCCCCAAATACATCTTCTCTCCCTTCAGGAGCTCTTGCTTCACCACACCTGATTTCTTTATCTGTAAAAGCCCGGTGTGCAATGATGCTGTAACTCAGCAGAGCTGCCCAAGACAGAAAAAAAATTATGTTTCCAGTTGCTCTGCTTTCACACAAGGAAACTCAATTTATCTTGCAGAGGGTGAAAAGGAAGCTTCAACCAATTTATTTCTGGAAGCAGGGAATATGCTGTGGAGAAAGAGGAAAAAAACTAGAGAGTACATTTGAACTTAAAAATCTAATCTAGGTGGCACTATCTCATTAATTTGTACAACTTTACTGCAGAATTTTTGACAAATGAAACAGTTCATTTGATTCTATCAAATAAAACTGGCATTTTCAGAGTAATTATTTAATTATGTAGTCTTTTTACAGTAAATTACTTCATAGAAAAATGTCAATGTTAAATTATAATAAATGTACAGAAGCACATTTTCTTAAAATTTTTATGTATTGGCTAATTTAGTCACAATTATTCTGGATATATGATGTTGTATTGATATGATGGTACTACAAAATATTCGTGGAAAAAGGAATTAAAAATAAGTTTAGTTTGGTGCAAAACATTTTGAAATTTAGGTATAGTTTTTTCACAATATCTAATTTCCATGAACTTTCTTGAAGTACCCTCACATTACCCAGACTGCTATAACTGAACCAAGCACACAAAGAAATAACTATGTGTAAAAATAATGCTCAAAATGATGTCATTAGGATAGAAATGAAAAGAGAAAGCAATACTTAGAACTTCAAATAAGAGGATATTCTTGAATGAACAGACATCAGCAAGTCATAAAAATATATTTAAGCTGCAAATCCAAACATTGTCTAGTAGTCAGGAAGCTAACATTGCCTGTAAGTCTATTTTTTGTTTTTTTCTAAAGGCAGAGTGACAGAAAGAGAAAAAGATCTCCCATCCACTGCTGATTCATTCCCCCAAAGACCACAACAGCCAGATCTGGACCAGGTTGAAGCCAGAAGCCAGGAACTCTATTCTGGTCTACTAATGGGTGGCAGGGGCCCAAGTATTTGGGCCATCGTTCACTGTCTTCACAGGCAAATTAGCAGGAAACTGGATTGGAAGCTAGTCAGGACTTGAACTGGCACTATAATATGTGATGCCAGCAGTGCAGCTTAATCCACTGCATCACAATGCTGGGCCTTGCTTGGATAATCTTAATTTTAATGTAACTAGGTGATGATGTCACTACCACTCACTGAAGAAGTAGCTATATTAGCATCTTCACCAGTCCTTTAACCAGGACAAGAATAAACACTACCCGTGTTTCCACTATCCAGCCTAAAATATGGCTAACAAACATTCAACTAGATTCAACATGGAAAATTTTGAATTTTTATCTATAAGATAAGCCTAGGCATAAGCTTCCTCTAATGGTAGTATATCCAGAAAAGAAGATAGCAAAAACTGCAAAGAAGATCCTGACAGGAATACACATTTTTATCTCATTTATAAATTCAATAATATATATTTTATTCTACCAAAAACTCTTTATTCATTCAAACACATTATTTCTCTACCATTTTTATCTTGAATGCTAGTTGAAATTTTTTTCTTATGCTGCTTTAAGAATTGTTATAAAGAGTTCAAATAAGAAAATGTTCACAATCTATCTTCTTTAAAGAAACTGAGAAAATTGTCAATATCCTCTTAATATTTTTATTATTAATACACATTTCATAAATTTCGTATTTTCAATTCCAGTTAGTAACACTATTATTAGTTGTTTTTATAGGTAATGAAATAATTTCATAAATATTATGGATCTGAATTAAAGCCAAGGGCTGGGCATTGTGGCATAGCAGGTAAAGTCACTGCCTGCAATGCTGCATTCTATATGGCTGCTGGTTCAGTCCCCACTGCTTCACTTCTGATCCAGCCCCCTGTTAATGGCCTAGGAAAAGCAGCGGAAGATGGTCCAAGTATTTGGGCCCCTGCCATCCACATTGGATACCTGGAAGAAGCTCCTGGCTCCTGGCTTTGGCCTGGCCCAGCCCTGGTTGATACAGTTATCTGGGGAGTAAATCATCAAATAGAAGATATCTCTCTCCCTCTCTCTCTGTCTTTCCCTCTCTCTATATAACTCTTTTTAAAATAAATAAATAAGTCTTTTAAAAAATGAATTAAATACTACTCAGTCATAAAAAAATGAAGTTCTGTCTTTTGCAACAAAATGGATGCAACTGGAAACCACTATGCTTAGTGAAATAAACCATTCCCCAAAAGTAAAATATCATTATGTTTTCTCTGATATGTGGCAGTTAATATAGAATACCAAAACAAGCATAGGAATGAAATGGTCATTTTGTGACATGATTGTTATTTTTAGTTTTTTTTATACTCCTGTGGAAAGGTGATCTTCCTACTTTTTACTTGTTGAATATTATGATTAGTGGCAAATTAAGCCTGTGAATATACAGTGGATTAAAATTATGTCTTTGCAAAAACGGATGAAGAGAGGGGAGGCACAAAGGGGGGTTAGGGAGAAGTAGAAGAGTGAGGGAAGTATGGTTGTCTTCTTGAAACAGTACCTATGAATGCATAAAATCTGTTGTTTTTACATTAATAATTTTTTAAAAAAATTAACATACAAAATTGAATAACACTGTAGGATTACATACATAAACAAATTAAATCCATGCAGTTAAATGTTATGCACCTAGAACCAAACTGCAGGTCTCTGAGCTGTAAAGAGCATGGTATGTGCAACCTAACAATATGGCTACAATGACAGTGGCATATCCAACGATCATCTTTCAAATTAAATGTTTAAGCACTCTGGCCTCAGAATCAGCCATTAAGGCATTTGGATCTGGCTAAAAAAAAAAAAAAAAAGCCCATGAGAGTTTCACAGGCATGGAAAGCCAAGACACAGTGGCAAAAAAAAAAAAAAAAAAAATTACCTAAATGAAAGATCTCTGTGAGATCCCAGGAGAAAGAATGGACCATCAAAGAAGGAGGTACCTTTCTCTGAAGGGAGGAGAGAACTTCCACTTTGATTATGGCCTTGTCTAAATAAGGCAAGAGTTTGTGAACTTAAGAGGCTTCTATAGTCTTGGTAGCTCATGACAAGAGCCTCGGGTGATTACTGACATCATAAATAAGAGTGTCGATTGTTAAATCAACAACAGGAGTCACTGTGCACTTACTCCACAAGTAGGATCTCTGTCCTTCATGTGTTACACTATGAGAATGAATGGTAAAACCAGTATTCAAACAGTACTTTATACTTTGTGTGTCTGTTTAAGTGCAAACTGTTGAAATCTTTACTTAGTATATACTAAGATGATATTCTGTCTATAAAGATAATTGAAAATGAATCTTAATAAAGAATGGGATGGTAGAGGAGTAGGAGATGGGATGGTTTGCGGGTGGGAGAGTGGTTATGGGGGGGGGGATCGCTATAATCCAAAAGTTGTACTTTCAAATTCTATATTTATTAAAGTTTTCTAAAAAAACAAATTAAATTTTTATAAAATATAAACAAATTCATGAGATTGAGGATATTAACTTTGCAATATCATAGGACAGGGAGTTTATCAAATTGTTCAAATTAATCAAGATGACACCAAATCACATCAAAGAGAGAAGTGAGCTGAGCCCTGAAGATTAATTAACCTGAGAGAGCTTCACTGTATAGGATACAACTAGTGAGATGGAGTGTTTCTGGATAATCTTGGAATTCAGAACTGAAATGATTCAGAACACTAAAAGTAACTATATTGAGAGGCAAAGAGATCACTCTTTTCTGCCACATATCTAACGGTTGGGATTCTTTTGGTTGGAAGTGATAGACACCGAATTAAGCCTGCTTAAGGGAGACATAGAAATATATCACAAGGACAGAATTCAGAATCGTGTGACTGGGGCTCATGATCCTAAAGACTTTTGTGGGGCATTCTGTGCATGGAAGATTCCCAGGAGAAAGAGAAGAGACTGGAATAAAGAAGAGGCAGCACAAAGGAGGACTCAGTGGGTAGAAATACATGAACAGATCTGTTTCGGACACACAGAGATGCTCTCTAAAGATTCCCACACTGAAGTGGGGAGGCTCAGTAAGGATGTGGACTGGTAAACCACTGCAGCTTCATAATTGCAGGCAAAGGAGCCAGCAAATTCTGGCATTATGCTTATGTGACTGCACTTCTACAAACAGACTGTAGAAGCCCGAGGACATGAGTTATACAGATACTTGGAGTGTGATACAAATGAGAGAGAGAAGGATTCTCCACACACCAGTGGAGAACACAACATGAGATTTCTGTACCTCGCTGCCTGCATCAGTTGCTTTGGCACAATGAAATAGCTTCAACACTGGGGAAAGCAGGGGGCAGGAGGAAAGAGAGCGCCAAGGCAAGAGCCCTGGGCAGCAGCATCTGCTTCTCTGGCAGCGGGAGATCTGGCAACACATCTTCCCCTAGACAGCAAAGCAGGGGATGGGAAGAGGTGAAATCATGATGTTTGAGTGTGTGTGTTCCAGTGAAAAACACATTCAGAAGATAACTCAAAAGACATTAATAAAAATTTTAAAGGAGGCTGGAGTGAATGAGGCAAAGCCAGAGAAGAACGGAATAGAGCAAACTGCTATTCTGATGCTGTTATTTTTACCTTCTACCCAGTGTGGCTTGGAAAACATGTTGTATATATTACTAGAAACACCTGACTATTTCTCTGTATCTTCACATCTCTGGATTTTTCTCAGCCTGCTTGCTTTACCATTTCATGCTTAATGGTAGGGAAGCTGTTTTGTACATTTGGCTCCCCTTGCCTGAACATCTTCTTACACAGTAAATTCAAAAACAGTTTGCTGTTTATGACAGTCCTGACACCTCACACATGTGTGAGGCTTTCCATATTATTTCTATTTTCCGTGAAGGATTCTATCCATGATATCAGTCAAGCTTTCCAGAAGTAATACATATACAATAAAGCAACAAGGGTCTTATGAAGCCCAGAACAAGTTGATGGCATTAATTTTAAAAGACATGTCTTACTATATTATAGCTACACTCCTGAAGCATGGGCACACTGCAATGAGTTGCATAAAAAAGCAGATGGTTTAAACATTGATCATTTAAAAAAATTTAGAATGAAGTCATTTTTAAAGGAAATAATCACCTCTAAATTTCCTTGTGCATTTTTGTTGCCTTCCTTAGTAGGCTTACAGAAAGGGAAAAGCACTGCCAAGTGAGAACAGCAGAGGTTCAAAGTCAAATAGATTAAGTCTCCATTGCTATCTGCAGTTAACTAGCTGTGTGGTCTTAAATAATATCTTAGATTCATTGAGCCTCAGTTTCATCACCTGTAGAGTAAAACTATTATTGATCTCACAGTTTACTCTGTGGGTCTATGTAAAGAATGTATATATATTATATAAATGAGTGTGTATATGCACATATATGGCATGTTTTATATTTTTCTCAATAGGTAGATGATTGATAGATATATAGACAGATATACACTTCTGTTTATCGGTCTCTGTATCTATCTATATCCACATAGAAGGCCCTTATATGTCTTTATTAACAAAAAAATCATTCCTAGAATTTTTAAAGGATACCTACAGAAATAAAATTTTTAAAAAACTCAACAGTGAGGGTTAAGCAAGCCAATCACAAACTTCAATAATCAAGATAAGAACTTTTTTTGAAAAAGATTTACTTATTTATTTGAAAATCAGAGTTACAGAGAGACAGAGAAACAGAGATCTTCCATCTGGTGGTTTATTCCCCACAAAGTCTGGGACTGGGTCAGGCTGAAGTCAGGAGCCAGGAGATTCTTCCAGATCTCCCACAGGGGTGGCAGGGGTGCAAGCACTTAGACCATCTTCTTCTGCTTTTCCCAGGTCATAGTAGAGAGTTGGATCAGAAATGGAATAGCTAGGAATGGAACCAGCATCTATATGGGATGCCGGCGTCACAATTGTCAGTTTAACCTGCTATGCCACAATGCTGGCCCCTGGATAAGAACTTTTATTCTTTTTAATAATTTTTAAAATTTTACTGCCTTTAGCATCTTAAGCTACTATTTTCTTACTTCTTATACAAAGTTTACAGCTTCAACTCAGGTATAAATGAGAAAAATAAATGGATGAGCATCCCCTTTTCTTTATACACTTCTTCCATCTCCATGGAAACCTAGTTAGCCAACCTGTCAGTACCTACCAGGGGCATACAACTGGACTGAGCATATCAGGTAAGATCTTATTGAGTACTTCCTACCCCCCTCATTGGAATCATACACTCAACTTCCCCCCAAATCTTATTTTTATAATTACATTAACCCTTTAAATTTTAGGAAACAAGGTTTGTTCAAAATAGCACTAATTTCCAGGGCTGCCATTGTGGTACAGTGGGTTGAGTCACCACCTGCAAAGCGGGCACCTCATTTGGGCATCAATTTGAATCCGAGCTATTCCACTTCGTACCCAGTCACCTGCTAATGGGTCTGCAAGGGCAGCAGAAGATGGCCCAAGTTCTTGGGCCCCTGCCACCGACATGGGAGACTCGGTGGAGTTCCAGGATCCTGACTTTGGCTTATCCCAACCCTATGTGGACATTTGTGGAGTGAATCAGAGGCTGGAATATTCCATCTCTCCCTCTCTCTCTCTCTCTCTCTCTCTCTCTCCTCTTTCTCTCTTTGTTTCTGTGTAACTCTGCCTTTCAAATAAATAAACCTTCAAAAAAAAAAGTAGTGACTTCCTAGAATAAATTTCAAATGGCTTTTCTTTTTTTGTAACATACATGGTTGCACAGATGCTGTGACAATTAGTTGCTTTTTAATGTTCAATATTTGTATATTTGCAATTGCAAAAATGAGCCTCAAATCTGCTCAAAACCAATGTGTTTCAATTGCAAGGTTTTTCCCAAGAGGAAAATTAGAGTAAATTTTTTATGGTAAAATCACTGATTCGCATTCTACAACCTTAGCTGATTTTTACACTAATGTAGAAGAATTACAAGAAATCATTTCTAGAACATATCCATCATTAAGTTTGCTAAAAGAGAGCTGCTTAAGAGCTTAAAGAGGCCAAAACATAAATTGAAAGGATATGTTCCTCAATGCTGGAAACTATTTGTGTCAAACAAATCTGTCAGAGTGTTTATCTCTACATAGGACATTAGTTCTTATTTTTAGATTCTCATTAAACTCAGAAAAGCAGGTGTTTGCATAAACTGAATTTTCATTGATATACATGCTCTGCATACAGATGGAAATTTCAGTTTTTCCTCATTATTGGTAATGTTTGCCTTAAAATGGAATCTTAAAAGTGCTTTAGTAACTGGTTTTAAAAAGCTCTTTAGTTTTGCTTCAGTTCAGAGGGTCAGATCTTGTTCTCCTAAGTGTAGCTTCAGAGAAAAAAAAATTACCCTTTAGCAAAACATTGGCTTTGCCCTATCTGAAGTATTACCACTGATCACAAATGCTTCAAATCAATGAAAGAATTTGAGATTTAGAAAGGCTCTCATAGACTAATCTGTTGTCCAACTTACTTTTTCTAGGTGAAAAAATTAAGGCCCACAATTGTCTCTCTTTTGATCTCATAGCATCAGTTATCATCATGGCTAGACTACTGAGTAGTCTCAACTCACGGGGAAATGAATACGAAAAGTTTGGTGTTTTTACCAATAACCAATACCACTTTTGCCCTGTTGAGCACCTGCATACTATTTTCCAGGCTAGGCAACAAGCTCCTTTAAGGTATAATTCTAGTTCCATAACCTTATAGCTAACTTTCATTTGTTAAAACTAAGACATTTTGGGGCTGGCACCATGGAATAACAGGTAAAGACACACCTGCGGTGATGACATCCCATATGGGTACCCGTTCAAGTACAGGCTGCTCCACTTTTGAATTAGCTCTCTGCTATGGCCTGGGAAAGTAGTGGAAGATGGCCCAAGTCCTTGAGCCCAAGTTCCCAACTTGGGAGACCCAGAAGAAGCTCCAGGCTCAGATCAGCACAGCTCCAGCCATTGAAGTCATTTGGGAAGTTAACCAGCAGATGAAAGACCCCACTCCCTATGCCTCTGCCTCTCTGTAACTCTACCCTTCAAATACATAAATAAATCTTAAAAAAAAAAAATTGGCACATTTTGAATCTCTAAAATTGAGTGCTGTCCATTTAGCTTCAGCTTCCTATTATATATATTTTCCACCCCCCAACACACATAGGCTACAATGCATCACTCTGGGAGTCTAAGAGGAGGGTGAGGAGAAAGAACAGGGCTGTTGTTTTCTCTCCCCTTCAGCCCTTCCCAGAAACCTGAATATAACCCTACCATTCAACCCAGCCATCCCGCTCCTTGGAATTTACCCAAAGGAAATTAAATTGGCAAACAAAAAAGCAGTCTGCACATTAATGTTTATTGCAGCTCAATTCACAATAGCTAAGACCTGGAACCAACCCAAATGCCCATCAACAGTAGACTGGATAAAGAAATTATGGGACATGTACTCTATAGAATACTATACAGCAGTCAAAAACAACGAAACCCAGTCATTTGTAACAAGATGGAGGAATTTGGAAAACATCATGCTGAGTGAATTAAGCCAGTCCCAAAGGGACAAATATCACATGTTCTCCGTGATTGGTGACAACTAACTGAACACCAAAGGGGAAACTTGTTGAAGTGAAATGGACACTGTGAGAAACAGTGACTTGATCAGCTCTTGTCCTGACGGTTGATGTACAATGTAATACTTTATCTATTTTAGTATTTTGTTTTTGTTCTAGTTCTATTGGTTGAACTCTGTAATTAACACACAATTATTCTTAGGTGTTTAAATTTTAACTGAAAAGTGATCCCTGTTAGGAATTTGGAAAACATTATGTTGAGTGAAATAAGCCAATCCCAAAGGGACAAATACCACTTGTTCTCCTTGATAGGTGACAACTAACTGAGCACCAAAAAGGAAACCTGTTAAAGTGAAATGAACACTATGAGAAACGGTGACTTGATCAGCCTCACCCTGACTGTTGATGAGCAGCTTAATATGTTATCCCTCTTAGTATTTTTTTTTGTTTGTTCTACTTAATACTTTTGGTTGAATACTGTAATCAATACACAATTCTTCTTAAGTGCTGAAACTTAACTGAAAAGTGATCGCTGTTAAATATAAGAGTGGGAATAAGAGAGGGAAGAGATGTGCAATTCGGGACATGCTCAAGCTGACTTGCCTCAAACGGTGGAGTTAGAAACATACCAGGGGATTCGAATTCAATCCCATCGAGGTGGCATGTACCAATGCCATCTCACTAGTCCCAGTGATCAATTTCTGTTCACAATTGATCGTAATGATAGGACTAAGAACCAAAGGGATCACATAAACAAGAATAGTGTCTGCAAATACTAGCTGATAGAATAAAAAAGGGAGAGAATGATCCAACATGGGAAGTGAGATACACAGCAGACCCATAGAATGGCAAATGTCCTAACAGCACTCTGGCCTCATAATCAGCCCTTAAGGCGTGCAGATCCAGCTGAAATGCCCATGAGAGTATTTCAGGCATGGAAAGCCAAGACACTCTGGGGGAAAAAAAAAAAAAAAACACCTAAATGAAAGATCTCCACGAGTGAGATCCCAGTGGAAAGAATGGGTCATCAAAGAAGGAGGTACCTTTCTCTGAAGGGAGGAGAGAACTTCCACTTTGACCATGGCCTTGTCTAAATATGATCAGAGTCAGTGAACTCAGGGGGCTTCCATAGCCTTGGCAGCTCATGACAAGAGCCTAGGTTGATTACTGATGCCATAAACAAGAGTGTCAATTTGTTAAGTCAACAACAGGAGTCACTGTGCACTTACTCCTCATGTAGGATCTTTGTCCTTAGTGTGCTGTACATTGGGATCTAATGCTATAACTAGTACTCAAACAGTATTTTTCACTTTATGTTTCTGTGTGGGAGCAAACTGTTGAAATCTTTACTTAATGTATGCTAAACTGATCTTCTGTATATAAAGAGAATAGAAAATGAATCTTGATGTGAATGGAAGCGGAGAGGGAGTGGATAAGGGGAGGGTTGCGGGTGGGAGGGACGTTATGGGGGGGAAGCCATTGTAATCCATATTCTGTACTTTGGAAATTTATATTCATTAAATAAAAGTTAAAAAAAAGAAAGCTGAGTTATTATATTTGCTAAAACTCCCAATATCCAATTGCTTGATCATCATCTCTACTTGGATTTCTAGCAGATATCCCAAGCTTAACAAGTCCACAAACCCTTGTCCATATGCAGTCTTCCAATCTCAGCAAATGGAAACTCCATCTTTCTAGCTGCTCACACCAACATTTGGAGTCATGTTTTATTCCTCTCTTCTTGTCCTGTGTCCAATCTTTCCTCAAATCCCATCATCTCTATCTTCAAATGTATATTCAGAATCCAAATTCTTCCTGCCATCTCCAGTTCTGCAGCCCCCATACCAGCCATCATAAACTCTAAGAATATTGCAATGCCCTTCTCATGGATCTCCCTAAAGTAACCCTTGTTTCCCACAGTTTTCTCAACATGGCAACTAGAGTGGTACTGTGAAAACATGCAGCCGGTCAGTCCATGCCTCTTATCCAGTAAGGACTTTCTATTTCACTGAAAGTGAAAACTAGAAACCTCAAAATAGCATGACTTAACATGATTGACTTCACATCCAGTTAAGTTTTTGGCCCCATCACATATTACATTTCTCCTTTTTATTCCACACCAAATATCATGATTTTCAACAAATACTCATATTTTTAATTGAGTTATAATTAACATACAATAAAATGTGCCAATATTAATTGTCCAGTCCATAGGATTTTGACAATCATATACACCTATGGATCCACCACCCAAATCAAGATATAGAACAGCTCTGCCTCCTCACATACTTTTTCACTCAGTTCCCACTCATCCTATAGAAAGCCATTGCTTTAATTTCCATTACTTTGCCTGTTCTTATACTTCATATAAATGGACTCAAACAGTATATATTCTTTTGTGTCTGGCTTCTTGGACTTAACATGATGTTTTTGAGATCCATTCATGTTGTAGCATGTATACACTGCTCTTTCTTTTAATTGATGAATACTATTACATTGCATGAATATATTACAGTCCGGTTATCCTTTCTCCTATTGATGGATATTAGGTATGTTTTCTTCATTTTAGACTAATGTGAATAAAGCTACTCTGAACATTAGTGTGCAAGTCTTTATGTGAAGACTTCCCTTGAGTAAATACCTAGGGGTGGGATTACTAGGTCCTTGGTTAAATATGTGTTTGACTTTATCACACAAATCCTGCTTTCTGGACAATGTTCTTGCTGTCCTTCTACTCAAAATGCTCTTCCTTTGGGTATCTCATGGCTCTCATCCTTGCTTCCTCAAGTCTTTGCTAAACGTCACTTTTTCAATGAGCTCTACCCTAACCAATCCCAATCCAGTCTTCATCCCAATCCTAGCACTCACCCTATCATTAGATTTTTTTTTCCATGGCGCTCTTCACCCTTCAACATACCATATAATAGTGACATTTGTTGACTATTTCCTATCAGCAAAATAAAAGCAAAGGTTTTTTTTGTTTTCATCTCTGTTGTTTTTTAATATCACCATTGCCCAGAATAGTACCTGACACTTAAATAGACACTCATAAATAATTGTTAAATGGAAGGAAGGGGGGTAGGCATTTTGTCTAGGGGTTAAGATGCTGACTGGAAAATCCAAATCCTTTATCAGAGTACCTGGTTTTGAGTCCTAGCTCCATTCCCAAGTCTGGTTTCCTATTAATGAATACACTAGAAGGCACTAGGTGATGGCTCAAGTACTTGGGTCCCAGCCACCTACATGAGAAACATAGATTGCATTCCTAGCTCCTAGTTTCAGCCTGGCCTAGCCCTGGCTGTTTTAAGAATTTGGGGAGTAAACCAGCAGATAGGTTAATTCTTTCTCTCTCTCCCTCCCTCTCTCTTCCTCTCTCCTTCTTCCTCCCTCCCTCTCTCCCTCTCTCTTTCCCTTTCTCTCCCTCTCAAATAAATATAAAATTTTAACTTAAAAAATAAAACAAAAGAAAGGAAAAAAGGAAGGGAAGAGGTGAGGAAAGAAAGAGGTCATAAGCAAGGGGACAATGTCTGAAATCTCTCAGAAAATGCAGTGCTCAATTTTCCCTAGTGAATTTCAGGGTTACTCTGTCCCATCTATGCTACATGGACACTTTTTAGCCCGTTTCTCTTCAGCACATGTAAGGTATTCTCTTATGCAAAGAAGCTGTATGTTTTGAGATGGAGTTATTAAAACATCTCACCCATCAGGTGTTAATCTGCCTGGTTTCTGCTTTGATGTGGCCAGATTTTTATGTCCTCCCCTTCAGCACTACCCCCCAACCCACACCACCTAATTGTGGGGGGGCGGGTCCTCAGGCCTCCTCTTCTCCCATAGGAAGCACCCAAACACTAGCACCCATCCCACCAACATTCCTGCATTTTCTCAGATGCTACAGCTGCTCATGTGTTCCAGTTCCAGAACTCCTCCAGCTGAATAGACTCATAGCTTGTGTTGTTGTTGTTGTTGTTTTTTAAGTATTTACTACACAGAAGTAGGTATTACTTACTACATTAACTGGAAGAAAATTTTATAAAGCTGCATTTCTTTTGCTTTCTCAATGTAAGCCCTCACCAACAGAACAAGAGAACTAAGATTGCTTTTTATTTATTAATAATATTGTTAAAATAAATAATTTATGGGCATATGTGAGGATGGGGTATATGGGAACTCTCTGCTCAATTTACTATAAACCTAGAATTACTCTAAAAATAAAGTTTTTTAACTTAAAAAAGAAGTGACATGGGGGCAGCATTGTAGTGCAGTGAGTTAAGCCATCACTTGCAATTCTAACATCCCATATGAAGGCTGGTTCAAGTCCTGGCTTCTCCACTTTCCAATCCAGCTCCCTGCTAATGTACTTGGGAAAGCAGAGGAAGGCAGTCCAAGTACTTAGGCCCCTGCCACCCATGTGGGAAACCCAGATGAAGCTCCTGGTTTCCGGCTTTGGCCTGGACCAGCCCTTGCCATTGTGCCATTTGCCTCTTTTTCTCTCTTTCTTCAACTCTGCCTTTCAAATAAATAAATAAATCTTGAAGAAGTGATGTCTCACTTTACAAATAAAAGTGACTTCATATAAAAAAAATAACTGCCCATTCATTTTTTTACTGGCACACTAAAAGTGAACATGAAGTCATTCAGAATTTATGCCAACTTCTTCAAGTGAGTGAATGTTTATTATTATTACAGTTTCACAAAGCTGCTTGTCTCAGAAATCTTAAATTATCAGTGTCTGTTTATGCAGGGTAATACCAAAAAGTGGAACTCACTTACAGCATTTACAGCACAGGGTACATTATGCAGAAAGCTCCACAGGCAATGAAGGAGTGGAGAAGACAAATAGACAAATAGAATGGTGAGAGGAAATCCTTGGCAACATCAGGGAGCCGCTATCACTACTAGGCTAGATAAAGACCAGAGTGCAGGTACCAGGGTCACCCAGCAGAAGCTACTTCCATAGCAGGTCTGTCAGACAAGAGATAGTGCCATGGGAAAAAATATATATAGCATAGCCAGAAATGAAAGGTCTGCAAAAAGTTTGGGGAAAATGTCTATTATAAAAATACTATGTGTGGATTTTATTTGTTTTTTTTTTTTTTGCACCAAAATAAATGTATCTTTTCATTCCATTTTCCCACAAACCTTTTGAGGTTTCCTACAAAGATACCCTGGAATCTCCATTACTCCCACCTCCCAATATCCTGCAGGGCTGCACATTAGCCACACTCAGCCAGAAGCCTTCATGCTGACACCTGAAGCTGGAAACAGCCCACAGGGATCAGCTCATCATGCAGCTGAAGGGTAAGGAGTGGATCTGAGGGCAGTAACAGCTCTGTGCCACAGCTAGGATACATTCAGCAGAATCTGGACAACATTACAAAATTTATACCACAGCAGATGGTTCTTTATATGGTGGTATTTTAGAACACTTCAAAATATGCACGTTAGCATCAGGAAGGATAAATGACTAATGCTTTCTTAGTTTCAGGAAGACAGAAGAGAGAAAGAGAGAGAGAGAGAGAGAGAGAGAGAGAGAGAGAGAAGGAGAGAGAGAGAGAGAAGGAGAGAGAGAGAGAGAAGGAGAGAGAGAGAAAGAAGAAACACCACTAAGAAAAGCTATTTAATGATAAAAAAAATTATTAGAATATATCAGTACTCAAATAGAGTTTGAAAATAGGAGTCTTGTTGGATTCCATCCTACAACAATTCTGTTTCTTAGCCTCTTAATGCCTCTTATGGCATACAGTCTGGTGGTAGTGAGGTGAAGAAAGAAGGTTAGAAGTTTCCATGTTATTTCTGGACACTCCAGTTGCAGCCAAGGAGAAAAAAAAAAAAAGACTAACAGTAATGGCCTAGATCTTATCTCGATGCTAATCTGGATGTTTTGTGTATTTTTAGAGATATGAAACTACTGAATAAAATTGGGAGGAAAAGTTTCTTTGCTCTTTACATCACAAAGTTACTGTAACAGAAAAAGATTTTATATGAAATAAAGGTTGCACTCTTAAAGTTCAAGAGTTCATATACTTCTCAAGTCTACAATTCACTAGGCAGAATTTTATGATTACTCTAATGATGCAGCGATTGTTGTATAAGGACTATGACAACCTACGGACAGTAAAGATTGCCCAGGATTTTGGTTCCCAGCATTTGGTCTAAGTGCTACCTGCAGTATCTGCCTAGCTACGTAACTCTGAACACACAACTTGACAACTCCAAGCCTCAAGTAATTTGAAATAGAATGCTTATACCCTAGATACCACTCAACATGGTCATTATGATGACTTAATGAAGTAAAGTTCAGTGATCATTGCTGCACAAATACTGGCTACTATTACTGTCCTTTTCATTCCTAACACCCAAGAATAAGCTTTCCATTTAGCCAAGGAAAATCACCAAACACAAACATTATGTAGGCAGAAGCAAACCTAAAATAGCTACCATATAATTAACCCAGTCTTCTGAAGTGAAAACAATTATGGGATTAAAGAAGGAAAAACAGAGACAATTTTCAATGCCTCCTCAATTGCAGCAGCTGAGTGGAGATCCAGAAAACTCATTTATGGCACCCAGCTGCACCACCAGTTTCACAGCCCCAAAGATTCCAGAGGTGTCGGGTTCTGCTGGGTCTGGTAAGCCATTAAATAAGCTAACCAGTAATTTCCTACAAAACAGTTGATGAAATCATCAGGAGAAGAAGTGAACACCACCTGGACATTTGTATCTTAAAATAATCAGCAGAAGAGGTGGGGAAAGATTAGTTTTGTAATTTTAAGTTTCTTATTTAAATACCTCCACGGGAGCTGTTTTTTCTCAGCACATCACTACATTCTGCTAACAGCTCAGTTGGCTTTGTCTTCTTCCCTAATTCATATCCTGGCAATGATCTGTTGCAAAGTCACTGAATGTTTTTCACAAAGATTCCTTTTTCCCCCTTAAAACTTCTTTTTTTCCATGAGACTACCTCTAAGTTAGTTCTCCAGAGGAATTTCGCAAATGATTCATCATGCAACACACACTGGTTGAAAGCCTACAGCATGCCAGGTATACACTCTCCTAGGTACCTGGGTTATATTGAGGAACAAATAAAGATTCATCCTCATGGATCTTATATCTCAGTGGGAGAGACAAAAGATAAATAGGAAACAAAAAAAAAAGTAAATGATACATGTGCTAGAAGGTGGTGTGATGGATTAAAATAATAAACCATAGAGTTTGACCAGGAGTGCTGGAGTTGGGGAAAGAAAAAGAAAGTTCTTGCTGTCTTTCCAACTGCCAGCATTCCAGAGTGAGGTTTCTAAAGAGACATACATACGTTCCCCTGAAACAGCATTTCACTCTGGCAAGTAATGGCTTTGTTCCCTTCCCAATCAAGCAAGTAATGTAACGTTACATAGAAGCTTTTATTATTTTAATTCCTGCATCTTATTTTGTGGAGACAAATATTAGAGTACTCTGGTTACTATATCCACTATATTTCATTATAGCTAGCTTAGCTTCTCAATTTCTAAATCCTCAATCAGTCCATCTTCTCTTCACAAATAGAATAACTACCAGCTCATGTTCTTGGAGAACAGAATAGTTAGAACCACTCTCAGTGTTTTATCAGTTCAATTCTAAGTGTTTGCTTTGTTCCCTGGCCTCACTTGACTTTGCATGGGTACAATCCTATCCTAATAAACGACCTACTGATTCTGGACAAATCTGGGATGACTGGGAGAGAGCCCTTCCACAACTCATTCCTGAGGTTCACTGCCCATTTTTTACCATTCTTTCTCTCTTCCTCCTTTCCAATTTATAGTGCTGGGGTGGTGTCCCTGACCTGCTCTACACATCTCCCTCCCCTAAACTTTATACTCTGTGTGGCATTATCTTGAAGACTTTCCACATAACCAATGAACCACTATTTCACAATAATTAACCCATGAGAATATTTCTTTTTAAAGCTGGGAGGGGCAGTTTTCTGGCTTCATCTTTGTATTTCCAGGGCGTGTACTTGTCCATATTCTATATATGTTTGATGTTTGAATGAATACATGAAAATATTAATATGTACAAATGTCATCCTGATAGATGGAAGAAAACAATGTACATTTTGTGTTTAAGTGGCTGAAAATAGTCCTGGGGCCAAATAACCTTCTGCTTTACCTCCTCACTTGTACTGGTACTTCACAACGTTTTAGTTGTCAATTTATCTGCCTGTCTTTTCTGCTAGACTCTGAGTGCCTTGGGAGACTATATAGGCTGAGCAGTGTTATTTATTTCCCATCACTAACATTCAGGGAAGTGGATTATTTCCCCTGTATTTGTTTCTAGCTCCATAGAATAGGATTATTTCTTCTCCTCCTCAGAAGAGAAAAACATGGGAGGAACATCTAATGAATCTCTAAGCCTTCCCTTACTTCTCTCCAGGTAGTTTATTTCATTGGAAAATGTGTGAGAAGAAATCAAGTATACTGAAATCAGTCCCATCTACCCCTCCTTTGGGCCCTGCCTGCCTTCTGGACACCCATATTCTTTGTCATTACTACAGAATAAGTGTATGGAGAGTGAAGAGATTGAACTGTTCTTCCAAGACTTAGATGGATACATCTTCCTAATTCAAGAGTGCAGTCTTAGGTGGACCATTGGGGATGTCATCCCTTAATTGCATACCCCAACCAGCCTTACAAACAATCAGTTCCACACTTCTGTCAGATTCTTGCATTGACTTCAAAACTTTCTCTGAATGTAATAGCTAGTGCAGGACCCAGCTCATCATATGCACTCAAAAATGTATGAATTTACTGAAATAGTATCATTAGGAACTTGGTGATGTTTGCATAGAGAAGTGAAGAATGAGCTAGATAAGTACAATATGACTCAAATGCTTAGGAAGATTTGAACATGGTTTTCATTCTCAAGTCCAGGAACCATTCATTCATTTGTACTTATGGAACAGAAATAGGTGGGATGAGTTGAAAAATGTTAATTTTTAACACTGTTTGTATTTCCTTATCTATACTGGCATTAATGTGTGTCTCTGATCTAGGGGATTTCCCAGAACATCTGCTACTTTTATCCTAAAAATTCCTTACTCGATGTGATCTGTGGACCTCACCTTGAACAAGAGCCTTTTTGGAAAAAATTTAAAAGGAAGAAATAGAGTGCTTCATGAAGAGTATGAGTTCTCTGGCCAAACTGCTTTTTTCAAATCCTGAAAAGTCACTTCCTCATTATGACCTTGGCTGTCCTGTCAAGCACCACTCACACCAGACCTTAGCGCTATCATTACAAAAAAAAAATATATCATATAGCAGTTACATACACTATATAAAGTAATCTAGGAAAACTATTTAACCTAATAAATAGTACAGAGTATTCAGTAAGCACTATCTTCCTTATGTAAGTTTGATGAACTCATTACCTCTCTTTCATACAGCTTTGCAATTCACATAAGTGTACTCAGGACTCTGAAAAACCCTACACTAAAAAACACACTTAACTTTATTCAATAAATCCTTCTTAGATGTATTTTACCAATAACTCTTTTTGGTTTTTTCAGTTTTTCTTAGCATCCTTGCAAAACCATTGGGCAATGCCACCAGAGGATTGCGAACCTAGCAGAGGGCCACACACATTCCTAGTGGCCATCAAACCCTGAAAGAAGGAGAGGCAATTCGGAAACATACCTCCATTTGGCTAGTGGACCACTTCTGAGTGTAACAGTACAGTTTCCCTTCACCATCTGCCTTTCCACAGCCAGTATCAAGCATAGGCCCTTGTTAATTGAACATGCAAAGCGGCACCCGCAGGCAATGATTTCAGTATATATTTTGACTCATCATCCAAAGAAATCAGAGATGAAAGCAATATCTAATGGCTATGAATGCATAAATAGCCATTTCCATTCACTTTCAATTACCCTGCAGAGGAATCTGGTCACAGATGAGCTCAGTAAATTCACAATATGTTATCCTCAATAGCCAAGCTGAGCAAAATCACCCAATTTGTTAGAACATTAATTCTCTAAAAGCATGCCGACCCTAATCATTTTATGGTTTCACATTGCTTAATGGTAAAAATAATAGGACCCCCAGGGATGCCCAGGTATCATCTTCAACGACTCAAGTGCAGATACTCTTCTGATAACATGGGAACAGACTGCCCTGCCTCGTTTATACTGGTGTGGACAGTGTTCCAGACTTCCATCTGCACTATATGACTTTCACCAAATCATCTTGGCAGAACTTCCAGTTCTTTGAAAGTGGGGATTAGATCTTAATTATTTCCGAATCCCCAGTAATTGGCATAATATCAGACACATAGAAGTCACTCAACAAATGTTTGTTAAATAAAAAACATGTGACAGTGGGCAGTTACACTCAGGAAACACACACACACCTACAATATTTTTTCACATTTTACAATCTGATGGAGGAGGTGAAGGTACTCTGTGATTCTACCTGTAGAAGTAGTCCCTAAAGTGCTGACACCTTCAGCATGCAGTTGGCAAAATAATGTAATAATGGAAAAGCACAAACTCTGCACCACACTATATGGGTTTAAGTCTTAGATCTGTCTTTTAGTACCTGTGTGACTTTGGGCAGGTAAGTTTGTTATGAAATAGTCAGATAGGGATGATAATCAGAGCTGTTATCGTGGTAGATAAATTAATACGTATGTATACATATCAGTATACATTTATCAGTATCTAGCTGTAGGCATAAGCATAAAAACTCATATAGTATAGATACAGATGCAGATGTCCTTTTAAGAATGTGATTACACAGGAAACACTATATAAACCTGAGCTATTACTGCCAAAGAACTACATGTAGGGCAGTCAAGAGTTTGTGAGCCTTTGTCCCCATGTGAATCGCCCACTTCTTACATTTTGTTCCCTTTCTGTATCTTTTAGTACTCATTCTCACAAGGGGTCAAAACCCTAGAAGTGAATAGTATTTATCTTTCTGGCCTTTCACTCTACTCAGAGATCTCTGAGACCTAGCACCTTGTCAAGTCCACTGTGTGCATTTGGCTTTCCTTTTCTCTCCTTGGGATCTCTCAATCACACTTTTCACCACATTGCGCCTCTCACAACACAGAACCCATGATAAATCCTAGTTTGGCAAAGCCTTCAATGCTTTCCCAAAGGAGCTATATCTGTATGTTAATTTGGCTATTGATTCCGTATAATGTGCATCCATGTAACTAGTAAGATGACTGCTCATGGCTGAGCAGTCATCAATCAGGGAGGCATTTCATATTTGCCTTTTTGTCAATGAAAGTGCCTTTTCAAAAATCAACTTAATTCAGGCATAAATTATATGCAATAAAATGCATTTTTAAGTACAGTTTAATGAGATGTGATAAAATCATATATATCTGTCCTAAGTATATACCTGTTAATGATGGTGGCACCATCAATACATTTCTATAATTTTAAGATGTTTAATAACCAGAATCTACAATGATATCAAGAAACTCCACAACAACAAAACAAACAACCCACTTAAGAGATGGGCCAAGGACCTAAAAAGACATTTTTCAAAAGAGGAAATTCAAATGGCCAAAAGACACTTGAAAAAATGTTCAGGATCACTAGCCATTAGGGTAATGCAAATCAAAAGCACAATGAGGTTTCACCTCACCCCAGCTGGAATGGCTCACATACAGAAATCTACCAACAACAGATGCTGGCGACGATCCGAAGCCAGGAGCTAGGCGCTTCCTCCTGGTCTCCCATGCGGCTGCAGGGCCCAAGGACTTGGGCCATCCTCCACTGCCTTCCTGGGCCACAGCAGAGAACTGGACTGGAAGAGGGGCAACCAGGAGAGAATCCGGTGTCCCGACCGGGACTGGAACCTGGTTTGCCGGCGCCGCAGGCAGAGGATTAGCCTATTGAGCCACGGTGCTGGCCTTATTATTGTATTTTTTAACTTCAGTAATTCTAGTGAATGTGTGAATGCATCTCATTGTGTTTTAATTTTCATTGACTAATGAATAGTGATGTTTACTATTTTTCATGCATTTTTGGCCATTTGTAATCTTTTATGGAGTGTCTATTCAGATTGTTAATCCATTTTCTACTTGGGGTTTTCATCTACTATTGAATTATAACGGTTATTATTGATTTTCATCTTACTATTGAATTCCGAGACTTGTTCCTGAATGTATATGTTTCAAAATATTTTAACTAAGTTAATTCTTGCCTTTTCATTTTTAATGTGTCTTATGAAGAGCAGAAGATTTTAATTATGAAATTTGCAGTTTTTTCTTTCATGGTTGTTGTGTTCCTAATATATGTCAACAAGTGATGAATATTTTCTAAGTTTTCTTCAAACAGTTTCAGAGTATTGGCATTTATATTTAAATCTATGAACCATTTCAAGTTGCTACCTGAAAAAGAGGATATAGTATGGTATTGTGTTCACTTTATTTCCTAAATGGATAGCCAGTTGTATCAGCGTCATTTGTGGAAAAGGAGAGATGTAAAGGCCATTTGACATACACACAGACACACACACACACACACATGGGTACTTTAAAAATCTGTGGAGAGCAGCCGGTGCTGCAGCTCAATAAGCTAATCCTCCGCCTGTAGCACCAGCACACCAGGTTCTAGTCCCTGTCGTGGCGCCGGATTCTATCCCAGTTGCTCCTCTTCCAGTCTAGTTCTCTGCTATGGCCCGGGAGTGCAGTGGAGGATGGCCCAAGTCCTTGGGCCCTGCACCCGCATGGGAGACCAGGAGAAGCACCGGGCCTCTGGCTTCAGATCAGCGCTGTGCCCACAGTGTGCCGGCCGCAGCGGCCATTGGGGGGTGAACCAATGGAAAAGGAAGACCTTTCTCTCTCTCTCTCTCTCTCTCACTGTCCACTCTGCCTGTCAAAAAAAAAAAAAAAAATCTGTGAAGGGCAGGCAGCATGGTACAGCATGTCAAGCCACTACTTAGGATGACCACATCCCATATCCCAGTGTCTTTTGAGTACCAGCTATTCTGTGCTTCTGATCCAGCTTCCTGTTAATGCACCTGTGAGGCAGCAGATGATAGACCAGGTTCTTGGGAGATTCAGATGGAGTTCCTGGCTGCTGGTTTCAGCCTGGCCTACACCTGGCTATTGGGGGCATTTAGGGAATCAACAGGTAGATGGAAGATCTATCCCTCTCTGTGAAAAAAAAAATAGAATTAGGGCTGTTGGCTGACGCCACCCTTAGGAGCCACCGGCCCCGGACGGCATTGCGGGCTGCTGCTCAGGTTCTTGGAAGTTCTGGATTATTTAATAATCATGGACTCCAAGTACAGCAGCAGCAGCAAAGGAATCTTTCACTATACGAATACATGAGTATGGAATTGTTGCAAGAAGCTGGTGTCTCCGTTCCCAAAGGATTTGTGGCAAAGTCACCAGATGAAGCTTATGCAATTGCCAAAAAATTAGGCTCAAAAGATGTTGTGATAAAGGCACAGGTTTTAGCTGGTGGTAGAGGAAAAGGAACATCTGAACGTGGCCTCAAAGGAGGAGTAAAGATTGTTTTCTCTCCAGAAGAAGCAAAAGCTATTTCTTCACAAATGATTGGGAAAAGGTTGTTTACCAAGCAAACTGGAGAAAAGGGCAGAATACGCAATCAAGTTTTGATCTGTGAGTGAAAATATCCCAGAAGAGAATACTACTTTGCAATAGCAATGGAAAGGCCATTTCAAGGTCCTGCATTAATAGGAAGTTCACAAGGTGGTATTAACATTGAAGATGTTGCTGCTGAGACTCCTGATGCGATAGTTAAAGAACCTATTGATATTGTAGAAGGAATCAAAAAGGAACAAGCTGTCCGGCTTGCAGAGAAGATGGGATTTCCACCTAACATTGTGGATTCTGCAGCAGAAAACATGGTCAAGCTTTACAACCTTTTTCTGAAATATGATGCAACCATGGTAGAAATAAATCCAATGGTGGAAGATTCAGATGGAGCTGTGCTGTGTATGGATGCAAAGTTTAATTTGACTCTAATTCAGCATATCACCAAAAGAAAATCTTTGATCTCCAGGACTGGACCCAGGAAGATGAAAGGGACAAAGATGCAGCAAAGGCAGATCTCAACTACATTGGTCTTGATGGAAATATAGGCTGCCTAGTAAATGGTGCTGGTTTGGCTATGGCCACAATGGAGATAATAAAGCTTCATGGAGGGACTCCCGCCAACTTTCTTGATGGTGGTGGTGGTGCCACAGCCCATCAAGTAACAGAAGCATTTAAGCTTGTCACTTCAGATAAAAAGGTACTAGCCATTCTGGTTAACATTTTTGGATGAATCATGTGATGTGATGTTATTGCACAAGGTATAGTCATGGCAGTAAAAGATTTGGAAATTAAAATATCTGTTGTGGTACGATTACAAGGTACACGGGTTGGTGATGCTAAGGCACTGATAGCAGACAGTGGACTTAAAATTCTTGCTTGTAATGATTTGGATGAAGCTGCTAGAATGGTTGTAAAGCTGTCTGAAATAGTGACTTTAGCCAAGCAAGCCCATGTGGATGTCAAATTTCAATTACCAATTTGATCTGAGAACCCAGTGAAATGGCTGAAGGTCTTAAATGTGTTACAATTGTTAAGAATACTGTGTTCTGTGTTATTGTTCTTTTTCTTTTTAACGTGTGGAGATTGTAATTACCATCTAGCCACACGAACTTTTAAAAATATTTGGTATGCATTCTGTTCCCAATGGACTGTTTGTACAAAGAATGTTTAATGCAGGTATCTGGTTTCTTTTCTTGCAGCTGTCCTTTTTTGCTTTACAGAATGTCACTCGCAATATGCCTGTTTATTATTGTTGTATACAAAATTCTTCATGGATAAAATTCCTATAAATATATTATGATAAAGCTTTATTCTTTAGGGTTAAAATATATCTCATTAGTGAAGCAGTGTATTAAAAGTGTTTTTTATAAGATGTGTTTATCTTCAGCATAACATAAGTAATAAATGTATCAATCACTATTTATAAACAGAGCTTTCAAACACTCCTCAGAATGTTCTTTTAAGTATTTCAGTGAAGTAACATGTTAATTTTTGAGCATTGTTTTAATCATTATAAAACATGGATAACTGCAAATCTTCATGATTCTGTGGTATTAAGAAACACTTGTAGGTTTGTATTACTTAAGGCACATTTACTAAGGAGATAATAGACAAAATTAAGAATGTCAAGTTAGCCAGCGCTGCGGCTCACTAGGCTAATCCTCCGCCTTGCAGTGCCGGCACACCGGGTTCTAGTCCCAGTCGGGGCACCGGATTCTGTCCTGGTTGCCCCTCTTCCAGGCCAGTTCTCTGCTGTGGCCAGGGAGTGCAGTGGAGGATGGCCCAAGTCCTTGGGCCCTGCACCCCATGGGAGACCAGGATAAGTACCTGGCCCCTGCCATCGGATCAGCGCGGTGCGCCAACCGTAGCACGCCAGCCGCGGTGGCCATTGGAGGGTGAACCAATGGCAAAGGAAGACCTTTCTCTCTGTCTCTCTCTCTCACTGTCCACTCTGCCTGTCAAAAAAAAAAAAAAAAAAAAAAAGAATGTCAAGTTAATAAAAATCTCCCAATGTGAAAAAAAAGAAAAAAATAGAAGATAAATTTATCTTGATATAAAAAATTCTGTAATCCATACATAATTTTTTCATAATGCACACTTTTTATGAACATTCTGAATATCCTTCTCACGTGGGTAGTGGTGTTAATAGTGTTGTATGTGTGGTCTTCAGTTCTATTGACCTGTGTATCTATCCTTACATCAATACCATACTGTCCTGATTAGTTTTTGCAAGTTTTGAAGCCAAGTAGAGTCGTGTGTCTCTTTAGGACAGGAACATATTCTGAGAACTGCATAACTGGACATTTTTATCATTGTACAAAAATGTCAAGTGTACTTACACAAACTTACTTAGAATGGCCTGCCTCAAAACAAGGTTATATGGTATATAAATGACATAGTCTATTTCTGCTAGCACCGTGAGGAATAAGACATGAGTTAAATCAAGCACAAGAGATAATGATGTAAAGATGTGGTAAAGATGAGATGTATAAGCCCTGCTCCTGGCATGATATGGCATGGCATACTGTTTTAACAAGTAGAGTACATTTTTTAACAAGTAGAGTACATTCTAAAATAATGATAAAAAAATATAGTACAATAAGTGTATAAAACAGTAACATTTATTATCATTCAAGTATTATATGCTATAAAAATTACATGTACTATTTTTATATGGCAGTGTCAACCTCCAATATTGTTCTTTTCCAAAACTGCTTTTCTAGGCTCTTTGTATTTTCATAGAAATTGGAGAATCAACTTGACAACTCTTCCAAAGAAATATGCTATGTTTGAGGTAAAATCTTACATCAAGTCAGGAAGAATTGATATCTTAAAAATATGCAGTATTCCAATCCATGAACCTGGTATATCTTATCATTTATGTAGTTTTTCATTTCTTTCTAAATAGTTTTACAGTTTTAAGGTCTTATGGTATATAATCTTAACACCATTTTAAAACTTGTCCCTAATTATTTTATGCAATTATAAATGCTATAACTTTTATTATATCCTGCAACCTTACGAAATTCACTTGTATGTTCCAATAAGTTTCTTGTATTTTTTTTAGGGTTTTGTACATATGTGATCATGTCTTACGTTTATAAGGACAGATTTCTTTCTCCCTTTTTAACGTGCATTCCTTTTTTCTTCATCTTTCTTTGTGTGGACTAGGAACATGGACTAGAGCCAGTGCAGAATCAAATAGAAATGTTAAAAACAAATATTCTTGCTATTTTGCAAATCCTTTTTTTAAAAAAGATTTATTTATTTGAATGATAGAATTACACAGAGAGAAAGAGACAGACAGATCTTTTATCCACTCGTCTCTCCTGAAATAGCCACATTGGCCTAGGCCAGGGTTGGGACAAGCTGAAGCCAGGGGCCTGGAACTCCACCTGGGTCTCCTACTTGGACGTAGGGACCCAAGCACTTTCACTGCTTTTCCAGTTGCATTAGCAAGGAGGTGGAAAAATAAGTGGAGCATTTGGGACTCAAATGAGCACCCATATGGAATGCCAGTGTCACAGGTTACAGTAGTTTAACTCATGGTGCCACAAGGCTGGATCCTACGTTCCCAGTCTTACATTGAGCCTTTCACTATTAATGTGCTGGTAGCTATGAGGGTTTTGTTTTGTTTTGTTTGTTTGGTAGATGCATTTATCAAGATAAAATTTTACCTTTCACTCCTAATTTGCTGAAGTATTTTGCCATAAATATGTGTTCAATTTTGCTCACTGCTTTTCTGCATCTAATAGTACTCATGTCATTTTTATTATTTACTCAATTGTGAATGATGATGCTATTAATGATTTTGAACGTAAACCAACTTTGTGTTCCTGGGATAAATATTTGTTCATTTTGTATTTTCTCTAATTTATTCCATTTGTTTCTAATTGGCAGAGTAATTATGTGTTCATGTTCATGAGGGACATGGCTCTACAGTTTTCCTATTATGTGTTGGTATGTTATTGTTATTTGAGCAAGACAGCCTCATAAAACAAATTAAGAGCAATTTCCTCCTATGCTATTTTCCAAAAAAAGCTTATGTATGATTTTTATCTTCATTTAAATGTTTGAAGGAGGGGCTGGCATTGCGGCATAGTGGATAAAATCACCACCAGCATCCCAAATGGGCACCAGTTCCAGTCTCGGCTGCTCCACTTCTAATCCAGTTCCCTGCTAAAGGCCTTGGAAAAGTAGTGGAAGATGGCACAAGTGTATGGACCCCTACCACCCACGTGGCAGACCTGGATGAAGCTCCTGGCTCCTGGCTTCAGCCTGGCCCAGCCCTGGTCATTGAGGCCATCTGGGGAGTGAACAAGTGGATGAAAGATCTCTCTCCCTCTTGCTCTGTAACTGATTTTCAAATAAATAAATAAATAAATAAATAAATAAATCTTTTAAAAAAAAAAAGTGTTCGATGGAATTCACCAATGAAGCAGCCTAGCAAATCTGTAATATTCTTTGCCCAAAATCTTTTCATGGTAAATATAATCTCTTCATTACATAGAGGGCTATTGAAAAGATTCCATTTTTACTTATGTGAGTTTTCATAATTTGTGCTGAGAAATGTCTATTGTTTATATGTCTAAATTTCACCAATTTTTTTACAGAAATCCATTCATAATAATTTCAAAGTCCAGATAAAGAAACAGGAATCTTTTACTATGTACTATGCATAATTTAATGTAATGCTCATTTCTGGTGGAGAATTCTCTGTAATTTTTGATACTGGCTTTTGTATCCCTCTCTTTTTTCTTCTGAACACTCTGGCTAGAGGCTTATCAATTTTATTGATCTTTCCAAAGAATCCACATGTAGTTTTGTTGATATTTTCTGTTTGCCCACTATTTATTTCAAAGAGATTTATTTTATTTATTTGAAAGGCAGAGTAACAGATAGGGCAATCGAGACAGAGAGAGAGATCTTCCATCCACTGGTTCACTCCCCAAATGGCCATAATGCCTGGGCTGTACCAGGCCAAAACCAGAAGCTTGGAATTGCATCCAGGTCTCCCACGTGGGTGGCAGGACCCCAAGCACCTGGGCCATTTTCTACTGCTTTCCCAGGTGCAGTAGCAGGGAGCTGGAACAGAAGTGGAACAGCTGGAACTCAAACCTGCACTCAAACACAATGCCAGCATCACAGGCAGTAGCTTATCCTGCTGCACCATAATGCCATCCCCTGTTTGTCCACTTTCTGTTTAACTGCTTTCTGTTCTTATCTTTATTATTCCTTTTCTTCTGTTTACTTTGGGTGCTGTTCTTTAGCGTACCTTATGCATAATTATAACTGGAAGTTTAAATCATAATGTCATTCTTTATTATGATTATATACCTTGTTCTGAGCCTACTTTAATATTAATATAGCCACTCTATTTTTCTTTTATTTTTTAAATTTTTTTCAGTCTTTTGCCTTTAAATTAGACTTTGATATTCAAAGTAGATTTCTTACAGGTTGCATAGAGTTGAGTCTTATCTTTTATTTTCTACTCAGTTTTATAATCTTTGACTTTTATTTAGGGCCTTTAGAGACCACTTACATGTCATGAATTATTGATATGGTTAGGTTTAAACCTATGCTATTGCTTGTATCTTTTATGTTTTTCTGAATAAGTATTTCACTCACTTTTATTCCTAAAGGATATTTTTATTTAATCTAGAGGTAAGGTAAAAGGGTTCTTTTATTCTTCTTTTGTCATTTTAAATCTATTCTGTTATGTACTGGCTTGTATTGCTTCTTATATCATTTTTATCTTTGTTCTTCATATATTTTATCATGATATCACTTCTTATATTTTTACAATATTTTCTTTATCACTGATTTTCAGATATCTGATCAAGATATGCCATGCATGCTTTATTTATTTACTTGTTGGTGTGATTGTTAATTTTAGTTGAGCTTTGTTGAATTACTTGTATTTGTAATTTTGTAGTCTTGAGTCCAATTTGGAAATCTTTCTCCTTTATTCATAATATACTTTTCCTACCCCCTTTTTCCTTCTTGGATTCCAAGTACGCACAAGTAGAGTTGTCCCAAAGATCACCCTATTCATTTATTTTGGTCATTTATTTCTTTCTATGCTTTTGTTTGGATAGCTGTTATTTCTAAATTTTCAGTTTCAATGACCTTTTTTTAAATTCTATACCATTAAGTCTATTAAATCTACCCTGTAACATTTTCATTTTACATACTGACCTTTCATCCTTGGCACTCCTATGTACTTATTTTTGAAATTAGTTTTTATTTCTCTACTAATTTCATGCTTTTCTTTAACTTCTTGAGCACATTTGTTAGAGCAATGTTAAAATCATTATATGTTAATTCTATCTTTCTTGTCACTTCTAGCTTTGTTACTACTGATTTTTTTCCACCCTGGTTATGGGTTACATTTTCCTGCTTCTTTACCTGTCTAGAAATTTCTATTGGATGCTGAAAATTATAATTATTGTACTGGTCAGGGTCTATATTTTGTTGTCTCTTATTAAGTATACTTAAGTTTCTTTTGCCAGAAAATTAAAATATATATGGATCAGCTTGAGAATTTTGAGGTCTGTTTTTAAGTTTGCATGAATTTCTACTTTATTCTATTACTGGTTTAATCCTGCTACTAAGCTGTGCATCTTCTGGGGTCTTATTTAATATTCAGTGAGGTTTCACCTGTTCGAATAGTTGGAACTCAAATAACTTTCAGTCAAGTATTTCTACTGTACAATATATGTTGAAATGTAATCCCTCTATGCAATAGTACAAAGAGATGGGACCTTTAGGAAGTGATTAGCTCATGAGGGCTCCACTTTCATAAATGAGGCTAGCAACCTTACAGAAATACTGGCAGGAACTAGCTAGACCCTTTTTTGTTCTTCTATCCTATTTGCCATGTGAGGACATAGCAATATCATGCCATCTTGGGAACAGAAAGCAACTCTTAGCAGACAGCAAATATGCTGATGCCTTGATTTTGTTCTTTTCAACATCCAGATCTGTGAAGAATAAAATTCTGTTATTTATAAAAGACCTAGTTACTGTTATTTTGTTACAGCAACAAGAATTGAGGTAAGACGATACTATAAAAAACACCTGAAATGTGTGAGTAGGGTTGGAACTGATGGAGGGTAGAGGTTAGAAGAGTTTGACGACTGATGCTAGGAAATGCTTACATGGCTAAAGGAGATTCTAGTGAGGGCTCAGAATAATAGGGCTATAGGCAGCCTAAATCTTTTTGGAAATTACTTAGGCAATTGTTCTAAAATGTTGATAGAAATATGAATGATAAAGACCATTCTGATAAAGTCTCAAATGAAAATGAGGAACAAGGTCTTACAAACTAGAGGAATGGCCCTCCTTGTTGTAAAATCACAAAGAAGTTGGCTGAATTGTGTCACTGTTCAGCTGCTTTATGAAAAAAAATTAAGAGATATGAGATAGGATATTTGGTAGAAGAAATCTTTAAGCAAAGTGTTCAGGGTGCTGTCTGGCTTCTCCTGACTGCTTATGGTAAAACACAAGAAGAGAGAAATGAATTAAAGATGGGATTTATAACCAAAAGGGAAATAGAACTAAAAGAATGTGGAAAATTCTCAATCTGGTAATGTAGCAAATAAAAATGGCATCTCTGGAAGAGAATTCTAAAGATGTGAGCTAGTGAATGTTTGCTAAGGAGATCAGTTTGAATTGAAGAAAGTCATATACTATTCATCAGGACAACAAAAGAATGTCACCAAAGGCATTTTCTGCGCCCCATCCATCAAAGGCCCAGAATTGCAGGCCTTGAAGGCAGACAATTTCAAAAGAGGAGTCCAGGGCTCCTGTGGGATGGCTCATGGTTCTGTCTCCTACATTCTAGCACAGTTCTCTAACATCCTAGCTACCATTCAAGTAGACTGAAGTGTGGCTCAGACCACCATCCCAAAAGGCATAGTGATAACTATTGGCAGTATACAAGTGGCACCAATTCTATAGGTGCCCAGGGTGCATGAGCTATGAAAGGATGACTACCTTAACTTAGATTTCAAAAGATGTCTCAGAAAGTATCAGAGATTAGGCAAAAGTCCACAATAGCAAAGCCACTGCAGAGAATTCTCACTAGGGCAATGCATGATGGATCCTGTGGGCAGAGCCTTCCTTGGGACCCAGGCATGCAATACCAGCCTAGAAGAACTTCAGGCACCCAACTCCAACTTCTGAGGGATACTGTTTGGTCTGCACCCAGTGAAATCATGGGAGCAGAGCCATTCAGAGCCTAATGGACCCAATCCTTCCCCAGTATGTCTAAAAGGCAGAGCATGGAGTCAAAGACAATTATCCTCAAGCCCTAGGATGAATGTTTGCCCTGTTAGGTTGTGGGTTTTGTCAGAACCTGTTATTTCTTCTTTCCTCTTATCAATTTTGGAATAAAATTTTCTATCTTGTGCCTGTTGCACAATTATATTTTGAAAGCATATACCTTGTTTGATTTTATAAGTTCACAGCTGGAGAGAAATTTATCTCAGAATGAATCATGTCTTGAGTCTTACCCATATTTGATTTAATTGATATTTAGATGAGATTCTGGACTTGACCTAAAAGTTGATGTTGAAGTGAGTTAAAACTTCTGGGGAGTGAATTTTTTTAAATGAGAGAAGGAAATAATATATGGGGGGGGGGGGCGGCTAGGGGCATAATGCTATAGTTTAGATGTTTTGGTTCCTCCAAAAAGCATGTTGAAACAATCTCCATTGCTAGTTTTAGTAATAAACTTTAGGAGGTTATAGACTTCCTAAATAGTAATAATCTTTAGGAGGGTACTAGACTACAAGGGCCCTGCCCTCCTGTATCCGATTAGTGATCTAATAAGAGATTAGTGATCTAACTAGCTAGGCTCCTTAGCTGCCTATTCTTCCCACCACGTGAGAATATGGCATTTGTCTCCTCTGGAAGGTGCAGCTACAGGGCACCATCTTGTAAGCATAGACCAAGTCCCCACTGGGTACCGAGCCTACTGGCACCTTGATCTTGGACTCTGCATAACTGTGACAAGTAAATTTCCATTGTTTATATTACCCAGTCACAGACATTTTGTTACAGCAGCACAAATAGACTAAGACAACTAGGATCTCCAGAAATTGCTTATTTTACAGCTCCCTACTATTTCTGTGCCTGATCTGGAGGAGCTTCCATCCTCTGTGCGTGGAGTTCAGTTTTCAGCAAGAAACTTGACTGGACCTCTATGTAGGTTTCTGGTGCTCTTCCTCTGCTTGTTTTTCTACTCTCCCATTCCCTGCCCTCCTAACTCCAGTTCCCTCAACCTCCTTAATGTCTGATTTCTGTGTCCTCCACACAAGTCCACTGAGTTCTCCTTAGGTACTACTTTTGTGTACTACCATCCATGAAGTACAAAAATCTGGGGTCTGTGCACAGCCCATATTTACCTTCTCACATGCATGACAGATCTGCTCTGACTGTTGCCCAAAGTTTAAAGACAGTTATTTAATACATACTGTTTTTCCAATTTTCTAGTACTTTTGGTGGGAGGGCAAGTCAGCTCCAGCTACCTCATCACATCTGGAAAGAAAACTCAAACACTGTTTTGCTTGCTATTATACTTTAGGCAAAACGTTTTTCTGATTTAAGTAAAATTCACAAGCTACAAAAGACTTAACTCCCCTCTTAAAAGCCCTTAGTAATCCTTTTTCATAAGTGAAGAGACTTTGAGAAAGAACAAAATGAAAAATGTCAAAGAAGCCCCAAGGTGTTTATATTGGTAGGATTTCCATTTAAAGATTTTGTACTCTTGCATTTTGCAACGTTGCCCTGCTTCCTCACCCATTGCCTTGTTCTGAATTCACCACGAGGTACACCATGTCCTCCTTTTTCCCACAAAATATCTCTCAGCAGAATTTCCTGCCTAATTATCCTTCTATTCAGAATCCCACTCACTACTGAGGGACTGCACAGAAAGGCCACCCTCCAGCAGTGAGAGGAGAGTAGCTCATGCTTTATTGCTTTTACCAAAGTAACACCTGTCCTTAGCAAATGCCATCTGGAGACAACAGCTCTGCCTTTGTTCTTTAATCCAGAAGAAAACACCTGATTAATCCAGGTAGACACAAAGGTCTCTTGGACAGTCACTGGGAATGAACATTTTAATTAGATCAAGGCTTCGTCTCCAGAAAGGTAGTTAACAAAACTGGAGAACTTTTAATTTTTATTTATTTATTTATTTGACAGGCAGAGTTAGTGAGAGAGAGAGAGACAGAGAGAAAGGTCTTCCTTTTCTGTTGGTTCACCCCCCAAATGGCCACTACAGCCAGCGCGCCGTGCCAATCCGAAGCCAGGAGACAGGTGCTTCCTCCTGGTCTCCCATGCGGGTATAGGGCCCAAGCACCTGGCCCATCCTCCACTGTCTTCCCAGGCCACAGCAGAGAGATGGACTGGAAGAGGAGCAACAGGGACTAGAACCTGGGGTGCCAGTGCCACAGGCGGAGGATTAGCCTAGTGAGCCATGGCGCTGGCCCAAAACTGGAGAACTTTTAATAACATTTAACCAAAATAAATCTCTCCTCCTCCTCCTCAGGAAAGCAATGGAAGAAACCACTCAAAACAATTTCTACTTAATTGACCTCCAAAGGATGATAGAGTTAGACCTGGCAAGTATTTGCAGGTGGCTTTGTTTTGTATTGCTTACTGTTTTAAATAATTACTAATATTATGTTTGGAGTTACATATTAATTCATGAAGTATTTATTTCACTGTTGCTAAGTGTGATGGCTTGTGCTAGCCATTCCCTAATGATGAGGGGATAGGATTCCTGTTCCCATGGGCACACAGTCTCCTGAAAGATCAAGGTAGATATTTCATAACAAAGTTAAGATTGTATATATGACTATTTGTAACATAATGTGAACTCATTTGATAGTGACTTGCTCATAAAGCTATAGGAGCACAGAAGAAAGATTAATTATCTATGCCATGGGAAAAGTTTTCCATTTCAGTAATAGATAGATTGTGAACAATAATATCCCAATTTCTCAGAAATGTGATGGTTTTGAACTGAAAACACTGTAAAAGATCTGGGGATTGATAGATTTTTTTTGAAAGATTTATTTATTTTATTTGAAAGGCAGAGTTACAGAGAAAGAAGGAGACACAAGAGTGAGATCTTCTACCCACTAGTTCACTCCCCAAATGGCCTACAATGTACAGGACTGGGCCAGGCAGAAGTCACGGGCCAGGAGCTTCATCTGGATCTCCCATATGGGTAGCAGGGACTCAACTACTGAAGCCATTTTCTGCTGCTTTCCTAGGCTCATTAGCAGGGAGTTGGATCAGAGGTGGAGCAGCTGGGACTTGCTTGAACCAGCACCCATATGGGATGGCAGTATCATGGTGGGTAAACCCAATATGCTGCAATGCTGCCCCCGCTGATGAATAAATTAACTGTTGCAACATAAAATGGCTCTGTGTGGGGCTTGTGGGAAGCTGCTGATATAAGGCTAAGTCAGGATGCCCTTTTATGCTTCGTGTGGAGATCATTTTTCTCTCCTCTCTAAGGAGAGAAAATTAGAGAGCAGATCTAATGTGGTTAATTGGATGAAGTTTGAGAAATGACAACAATTAAAGGAGATAAATCTATTTTTGACAGACCAAATATGCTTACCCATAAATGAGCTACACGTTTTGGGGAAAATGAACCTCGCCAACCCTGAAGTTGTCCTGCTATCTTTGAATGTGGGCACATAAACATTTCTCTAATAAGAGGTTCGTAACTTTGATTAGTCATCAAAATGTCATATAATCCCTATCAGTTAAAAGCCACTCTTTCACAGTAACTTCCTATATAACAGCAACAAGTTATAAAGTCAAAAGGCTGAAATTTGACATTTGGGTTTTCCATTTACTATGTGACCTTGAACATGTCCCTTTTTTTCCCTTTGCCTAAATTCCTCTGCCTGCCTTGTAGAATTGTGAAGTGTTTCATAAAATATGAAGTGCTAGGGCAGCTCACTCAGCTAATCTTCCGCCTGCGGCGCCAGAATAACCTGGTTCTAGTCCCAGTCGGGGCGCCAGATTCTGTCCCAGTTGCTCCTCTTCCAGTCCAGCTCTCTGCTGTGGCCCGGGAAGGCAGTGGAGGATGGTCCAAGTGCTTGGGCCCTGCACTCACATGGGAGACCAGGAGAAAGCACCTGGTTCCTGGCTTCAGATTGGCACAGCATGCTGGCCATAGCAGCCATTTGGGGGGTGAACCAACAGAAAAGGAAGACCTTTCTCTCTGTCTCTCTCTCTCACTGTCTAACTCTGCCTGTCAAAAAAAATATATATATATATATATGAAGTGCTACATTATTGTTGTCCATAGAAATAATAATTAATGGGAGCCAGCACTGTGGTGTAGTGGATAAACGTGCCACCTGTGACACCAGCATCCAATATGGGTGATGACTCAAGTCTTGGCTGCTCCACTTCCAGTCCAGCTCCCTGTTATTGACCTGGGAAAAGCAGCACAAGATAGCTCAGAGGCACTTGGGTCCCTACTGCCCATGTGGGAGACCCCGTTGAAGTTCATGGCTCCTCTCTCTATATTTCTCTCTCTCTTCCTTTATCTGTAACTCTTTCAGGTAAATAAATATATATTCTTTAAAAATAATAACTAAGCAAATTCAAAGATTCTTCATTAGAAATTTCTCATTGCTGTTTTAAATATAGCAAATGTACTCTAGTGGTTATTTTCTATCTGTATGTACACCGGTATGCACATGCACTTATATGCAAGATTTTTAAATTTTTAAAGTGAAAGTTTTCAAGCATACAATGAAAGAAAATAGTATAAAGAACTCCCATGTACCCACTACCATAATTATCAACATACAGCTGGTGGTGCTTCATCCATACCCCATTACCTCTTCCTCCCCTCATCAGAGTACTTTAAAGCAAATCCAAGGTATAACATCATTTTATTATCACACCCAAATATTAGAGTAAATTCTCAGCATCCTTGGTGTCCAAATTTTTTGGTTGTCTTATTGAGGCAGGGTCCAGATATGTCCGCACTAACTCTTTGGTGATTAGGGTCCCAGAGGTTCACCTGAGCTAATTTTCCAGATCCTCCCATTGAGGGCCCTAAATATCCTTCCCTTGTAGCTCCAAAGCCAAGGCATACCAGTTCAGGGGTCATAACAGCAGCTTTACCCACCATCAGGTGGATCCAGAAATTATTTGTTGCCATAGCTCTTATTAATTGGAACTCAATATGATTTTCCTGCTGGCTTCTGCCTTAATTTCCCTGGTGTGTTCCTGAGGGTTGCTCTCATGACTACGTGGCAACAAATTACTTAACACACTTCCCATTGAAAAGTGCTATCTATGCCTTATTTGTATCTAGATGGGGTTTGCTTCTTTGACCAGTTGAGCACAGCAGAAATGACACAATGTGACTTACAAGGCTTGGTCACAGGTGGCCAAGAGCACCTGCCTTTTCTGCTGGGCCAGTCTACCATGTTGTGAGGAAGCCCAAACCACAGAGAAGCCACATGTAGGCACCCCAGTTTACAGTCCCAGCTGAACTAAGTGTTCATGATATCCCAGCAAACCTGTGGTTAAAGAAGTTTCCGGATTATTCCAGACACTAGCCATTTGATTTCTCCAGATGTTTGAGTCTTCCTATTTATTATAAAGACAAGCCATCCACACTTGGGTTTTCTTTCACTAGACAATGCTATTTTTAAACTTCTTACACATAGTCTATTAGCATAATAAAATGTCTCATGGTTTATGTCACTAAATTTTGTGGCAGTCTGTTATCTAACATTAAGAATCACCCTAGTTCTTACATGGCCGGTTTCCTTGGAGAACCAAATCCCCCTCAAATTCCTGCCTCAGTGCAATATATTGACTGCCCATAATTTGGGAATCCAGATAAAGAAATGGACAGAGAGCTTTACTATTTACTATGCAGAATTTAATGCCCATTTCTGGTAAATTGACTCACTCTGCGCTGTGTTTGTCATCACTAAGTCCAGAGTGTCTTGATTTAATTTTCCCGGAGGTTCAAATAGTCTGTTTCAGTCATCTTCATTCATCCATCCTCACTCCTGTCTCCAATTCCTTCCTCTTTCCTAGGTCCTGTAAACAGGTTGCCCCATAGTTGGTTCTCCCTCCATTAGTCACTTATATTTCAGGGTTATAAATAAAGAAAATCAAAAGGCCTTTTCCACTCTTCTAAGTCATTTATCATTTCTCCAAGCACCTTGTGCCTTCCAAAAATGTGTAAAACTCTTTTGCCCATTTATATTCCTATTTTCTTTCACTTTAGGGAGATCTTCAAAAAAGCAGGCTAGACACTAATGCAGTAAATACACCTAGTTCCATAAAAAGTGACATTAATAAAATCAATAATGAACAATGGAGATTTCACTTAGGCAAAAATCAAGGGTGATAGAAATCACTGGTTGCAATTGCTGTATTATATACTCCTCAGTCTCTATTTATTTCTGTTGTGTTGTTTTGTTTTTATTTATTTTCATTTAATCTGAAAGGCAGAGAGACAGAGATTGACAGCCACAGAGATAAAGATCTTTCATTCCCTGACTCACTACTTAAATGTCCACAATAGCCTGGGCTGGGCCAGGTCAAAGTCAGAAGCCCAGAATTCAATCCAGGTCTCTTACATGGGTGCCAGAGACCCAAGTACTAGAACTATCACATGCTGCCACTTAGAGTGCACACTAGCAGGAAGCTAGAATCAGAGGTTGATCAGGGATTTGTTCAAAGTACTCCAATATGGGATGTAATCATCCAAGTGGCATTTTATCCACTGCACCACACATTCTCCCTCAGCAAATGGGAATGTTTTAACAAACTGCCTAGTACTTTTATAAAACTCTTCAACTCATGTAGTTGATTCAAAAGATTAAAAAAGGAATTTTTCATTCAGTTCACTCATTAACAATATCTAACGGTATTCTCACTTTGTCATTGGTAAGTTTTCAAATTTGGAGTAGATGGTGCAATTCCTTAAGCATTATGAGATAGCCAACAATGTCTTTTAAAATCTCAGAAAGACCTCTATGCAAGATATAACTGGAGAACCCACACTTCCCCTTCTTCCTAGTAGATGTAATAAAATGACAGTAAGCAGAAAGGGGCAGAAATTCATGTAAGAGCTGAGAATGGAAGGCAGACATCAATGTACAAAAGTAATTGGTAAATTTCCCTTAGAGGCAGATGATGTTACACTAGTGGATGAGCAAAAAAAAAAAAAAAAAAAAAAAAAAACAAAAAAAAAACCAAAACCAAAAACAAACAAACAAACAAAACAACAACAACAACAAAAAACAGGGGGAGTTCCAGCTCTGTGCATGTCCCAAATTGCCTGAGCCAAAGGTGGCTAACTTTAATGGTAATACCCACTGAAGTCAGTGTTGATAACGATCATAAATGAGTTGTAGTGAACATTTATTGTTACGCCAAACAATGTTGTCAACATTGTAAGTGTTGTCCCATTTAATCTTCACAATAATCTTACAAAAGTCATACTACTCCCAGTTCGTATTTTGGGAAACTGAGTTACAGAAAAGTTGGGTAATATGCCCAAGAGTGGACAACTAGTAAGGGGGGAGCTGCTGTAGAACTCAGAAGAATGCAAAACCTGAGTCTCGCCATTACTTTGCTGTACTGAGGCAGTTTTCAAATGGTTATGTTTACTTTGCTTTGCATATAGATTTCAGACTTAGTGATTTATCTGCATTTATAAGCTGGAAAATGATGGAAAACCGCATTATAAAATTAGGCTTGTTCAGCTTATTAAGATCAGACAGCACCACAAACTCACAAATGCTTATAATATAATTTGACCACAGGATCTTGCCATATTTCTCAAAACTGGCCATTTCTCCAGGAAAATGTCATGTATCCAGTGGAAGCATCTGAATATTGACTAACAGTTAATTGAGCACAGAATCTGTGGGTTGCTACATATTTTTGCTAATACAACTTTATGAGAGGACACATGTATCAATCCAAATTTAAGTAACACTGAGTAAAGCTATAATCCTTCCATATGAAACATTTTTTAAAGCACCAATATAAAAATTTTATTCCCAGGTTTGTTCAAAAGCAAGTTAAACCAGATATCACAAGTCAACACATAACTTGAGGTCCCTATCACAGATGTCCCAGCATTGCCCTACAGCATCATACAGATCCTGGGCCTACAATCCTGGTAGCCATGTCTACACTGTATGATTCTGTTGCTCTGGTTACAGAGGATTACATCTCTAGTTCACTTGGCTCAAGTTATTCAACTGGTTTCCCTCTCCTAAGCATCTGACATTGGGACTGAAAGTTGAATCAGTTTCTAGAGGCACAGAGTCCTCCTTTATCCTGCTTTTTATTTCCTGCAGTTTCAATTATTCATGGCCAACCATGGTTCAAAAAGATTAAATGGAATATTCCAGAAGTAAATTATTAAGCTTTAAGTTCTGTGCCATTCGGAATAGCATGATGCAACCTTGCAACCTTTTCATTCTGTTCCTCCTGGGACATGATTCAAATCATCCCTTTGTCCAGTGTACCCACAGTGCGCGCTACCTTCTTAGTTATCAGGTTGACTGTCACATTATCCCAACATTTGTATTCAAGTAACAGTTATTTTATTCAATAATGGTCCAAAGCAAAAGCATAGTGATGTTGGTGATTTGGATAGCCAAAGAAAAGCTGTAAAGTACCTCCTTTAAGTGAAAAGGTGAAAGCTCTTGACCTAAGGAGGAAAAATGTATACTGAGGTTGCTAAGATCTGATAAATTGTTGTGTATGACTGTGTCTAATTTATAAACTTTATCATAGGTGTATACAAAAGTACTTTACCATTAATGTATACAAAAAAATTTAAAAAAGGAACAATATATAGGGCTTGGTACTATCCTCAGTTTCAGACATCTACTAAAGTCCTGGAATATACCCCACAGATATGAAGTTAGGGGAGAACTACCTATACAGACCCAGGCATTGTGTTGTGGTCATATTTTTAGCCGAAACACTTGAGGAGCATAGAAGGCAAATCTTCAAAGAAAAGAGAGAAGAAACACACAAAAAAAGGTGAGAAACAGTCCTATTGACCATTGGTGAAAGGTTTTGGTTCTTTCCTGGGACCTGGTTGTATTCATGCCCTCGATCTTTGAGTCCTGAGCCCTTCAAATAAGTCTCCATTTTTGCTTCAGATATTTAGGCTTGGTTTCTATTACTTGAAGTCATAATCCTAATTCATAGAATCTACCATATGTTAAAATTTGATACAGGGGCCAGCACCATAGCACAGCAGGTTAAGCTGCTGCTTCCAATATGATATCCATATCAGAGTGCTGGTTCAAGTCTTGCTTCCAATCCACCTTCCTGCTAATGCACCTTTGAAGACAACAGAAGATGACCCAAGTGCTTGGCACCCTTTGACCCACAGGAGAGACTGAGATGGGGTTCCTTCCTGGTTCCTGGCTTCAACCTAACCCAGCTCAGGCTGTTGCAGCCAACTTGGGAGTAATCCAGTGGATGGAAAATCTGCCTCTCTATATTTGTCACTCTGCCTTTCAAATAATAAACCTTTAAAAATAAATAATATTTGTTATGAGTTTACATCTTACTTCTTCTCTAAGTATTAAAAATATTTAAGTGAGGGGCTGATGTTGTGTCCCAGCTACTCCACTTCTGCTCCAGGTCTTTGTTAATGATGTGGGAAAAGTAGCAGAAGATGGCCAAAGTGTTGGGGTCCCTACACCCATGTGGGAGACTTGGGATCAAGTTCTTGGCTCCTGGCTTTGGCCTGCCCCAGCCCTGGCCATTACAACCATTTAAAGAGTGAGCCATTGGGTGGAAGATATCTCTTTCTCTTCCTCTCTCTCTGTAATTCTTTCAAATAAGTCCTTTAAAAAAATTAATTGAATGTTTTATTTACATGGAGCAAAGCATGAAAACCTACATGTGAGAGCTAATGAGGCATCTGCAACAGGAATGAGGAGGCTGACCAGTGTGAGTGACGACCATCTCCCCACTGGCTTCTGTTGGATCACTTTAGCAAGAAATCTTGTCTCTCGGGAGGTATTTTCTTGTATCTGTTGGATTCTGTCTTATTTCTTTGGATTGAGTGGAACTGAAACAGCAGCTCCTGGGACTTCATGGCTCCCCCTGCCATTACTGCCACTCCTGTCTCTGCTAAGAGAAAGCAGTGATTTGTTTTCAGTGCTCCAGGCCTCCTCTGTTCTCTGAGATTAGCCTCAACTTACCCAGGACACTTCCCTCTCCTAGACTTTAGGACACCATCTCCCGGTAATGGATGGTTAGAATTTCCATTTCCTGCAAGAGAAATCCTTTCCCCTCTACAGGGGGCCACAAGATTCCATGACCTCAACAAAATTATCATAAAATAATTTGGCTCATGGCAGATTTTTCCAAGTCTGGATGTTTCAGTCATATCCATGATAATTTTCCCATGTTTACTGAATTATATCTATTGGATGGTTGGTTTGGATATTAAAAATACAAAAAGAAAAAGCACTTGTACTGATGGCCAGAAAACTCATGCTACTTATTAGCACAGCAAAATTGTTTTCAAAATGCAAATATAGGAAAGCAACTTTTATAAACATGATCTTATTTGATCCTCACAGTCCTGGGGATTGACAGTTACAGCAGTATTACTATGACACTTTAAAAAGAAGAAGCTAAAGTGAAAAAAGCAATTCTTTCCAAGGTTTGTTTGGCTCCACATCTCCCATTTGTTTACCTATAACACAAGAGTTTGATTCAAGTGTAGTGAAAGCTCAGCTCAAAGATAACCCTCTTCTTTATTTGAAAGAGACAAATAATTAAAAAGTAATGATATCAAGAACTTTTAGCTACAGCAGTGTCCTTTCCTATTCGGCCATACATTTGTCTTTACAGGAAATAACAACAGCCAATATACTGAGCACTTACCTTGTACAAGCTATGGGATTATCATGCCTTGTTTATTTATTTTTGACAGGCAAAGTGGACAGTGTGAGACAGAGAGACAGAGACAGAGAGAAAGGTCTTCCTTTTTCCGTTGGTTCATCCCCCAATGGCGCGTTGCGGCCGGCGCACCACGCTGATCCGAAGCCAGGAGCCAGGTGCTTCTCCTGGTCTCCCATGCAGGTGCAGGGCCCAAGGACTTGGGCCGTCCTCCACTGCACTCCCTGGCCACAGCAGAGAGCTGGCCTGGAAGAGGAGCAACCAGGACAGAATCTGGCGCCCCGACCGGGACTAGAACCCGGTGTGCCGGCACCGCAGGCAGAGGAGTAGCCTAGTGAGCTGCGGCACAAGCCATGTTTATTCATTTTTAAGGATTTATTTATTTGGAAAGTCAGAGTTACACACAGAGAGGGAGAGATCGTTCATCCACTGATTTACTCCCCAGATGGCCACAATGGCCAGCACTGGGCCAGGCTGAAGACAGCAGTCAGAAGCTTCATCCGAGGCTCTCATGACTCAACACTTGGACCATCTTCCACTGATTTTTCCAGACCATTAACAGGGAGCTGGATGAGAAGAAGAGCAGCTGCCTCAAATAAGCACCAATGAGGGATGCTGGCATTGCACTATGCCACAACGCCAGCTCCCTACACAACCATGTCATTTACCTCCATATTAACAATGAGAAAACTGAGGCTCACAGAGGTTAGGTAACTTGCCCAGTGTAATTCAGCCAGAAAATGGCAGAGTCTGAGTTTGAACTAGGATCTAAGTAGAAGTTTCTACATATACCAATCACCTTTTGTGATTTCTGTATACAACCTTCTCTGAAGTCTGATGTCTGGTGTTTGTCCTTGAGTTAAGGAAAAAATAAATTCTTTCCAGCAGTTACCAGATAAGAATGCCAGAAAATGTTATGGTTTTTTGGAAACTTTTCCTCAAAAAATCATTTAAGTTTTTAAGCTTTAGTGATCAGGAGAAATTACTCTCCTGAATTACTCTTTTCCTGGCAATTCAGAATGCATGAGCTGAGACTGGCGCTGTGGCTCACTTGGTTAATCCTCCACCTGCGGTGCCAGCATCCCATATGGGCGCTGGGTTCTAGTCCCGGTTGCTCCTCTTCCAGTCCAGCTCTCTGCTGTGGCCTGGGAGGGCAGTGGAGGATGGCCCAAGTGCTTGGGCCCCTGCACCTGCATGGGAGACGAGGAGGAAGCACCTGGCTCCTGGCTGTGGATCAGCATAGCTCCAGCCGTAGTGGCTATTTGCGGGGTGAACCAACGGAAGGAAGACCTTTCTCTCTGTCTCACTGATTAACTCTATCTGTCAAAAAAAAAAAAAAAAAAAAAAAAGGAATGCATGAGCTATTATTCTACTTTCACATTATATATACTTGCTGAAATTTATGATTATTACTATTGTTATTTTAATTGTACAATTATCTTTACTTACATAAAGCAGAGGTATTTTGTCTAAAAATACAAAGCCCCAGGGACCAGCACTGTGGCATAGCAGCTAAAGCCACCACCTGCAGTGCCCGCATCCCATATGGGCACCCATTTGAATCCTAGCTGCTCCACTTCCTATCCAGCTCTCTGCCTTGGCCTGGGAAAGCAGCAGAAGATGGCCCAAGTTCATGGGCCCCTGCACCCATGTGGGAGACCCGGAAGAAACTCCTGGCTCCTGACTTCGGATCGGCACAGCTCCAGCCCTTGCAGCCATTTGGGGAGTGAACCAGCAGATGGATGACCTCTCTCTCTCTCTGTGTAACTGTGACTTTCAAGTAAAATAAATAAATCTTAAAAAAAGCTCTGAACATTAGTCCATTTTCAAAAATATAGATCCACCTAATTTTGTATATATGTATAAATGCAACAATATTCATGCTAGACTGTTATACCACAATCCTTGTTTTTGCCTTCCCTTTTTCTCCAGCTACTCCATATTAGTTGACATGTTTTTCTTCCCATAGTTACTCTCAAAATATAGCTTTTTTCCATCTTCTTATTACTTGTTTGATCGAGCTGTTTTTAGCACAGCTTTTCCATGATATTTTCAAAGTTCCACACTTTTTCATTTCACAAAAGGCTATCTTCCCTTTCCTGTGCTTACAGAACACCTATATTTTCCTACTTTATCATGAAGATATGATACCATCGATTTTTCTCACTCCAGGGGTTCTAGGTTTTCCATTATCTACCTCATTCAAGTAAGCTCAAATGCGTATTTTTAAATATCAGCACACTTCATAAAGTGCACAAAAGATAGAATTAAAAGAAAGTACTACTACAAAATGGCTTTCCCCTATGGATGTGGTAAATGTTGCAGTTGATTCCTTCTCTTCTAAGAGGACTGGCTGTGGCAAATTTGGATGCTTTTGCAAGTTCTTTCGACATCTCCAAGCCATTGGGAATTTTGTACTTCCACAACAAGGGCAAGACATTTTTGTGACTCACTGGTCCCTGAAAAGCTGGTGTTTTTTTTTTGTTTGTTTTGTTTTGTTTTTTACAGTTCAATAAAGGTTTTCTTCTGGAATTAACTCACTGCTCATCTCTCACCCACCCAAAGTAATCCTTCTGGGCAAAACTTCAACAACTCTAAGCTGACACTATCACATCTCCTATCACTGGAAACACCACTCACACACCCTGTGCCCATTCATCTCTGAGGATGGAAGACAATCTTGATGCAACAGCATTTCCTTTGTTTGTGCCATGGGAGAAGTTGGTCAGCCCTTCCCATCAGGGTTTAGATTTTCCAAGGCAGTTGGACATGTTATCCTAATACAAGGAAGATCTTCTCTTCTGTTGGAAGAAAAACCCTCAATCTATATTATTGGGTGAAGTGGAAGAATTTACAATGTGGCGCTCTCCAAATAATCTTCTAGGCACCACTGTCCACCATTTTAGGTCCTGGATGTTGGTGAGGAGTTTAAGAATTGTGTCTTTACCCAAAGGAAAGACTAAATATCGACAAAAGTCCTTTTTTCCCTCTATTCTATACACCTACTCAGATATTTATAGGCTAGGAAGACGATCACCTCACTGACAGCAGATGATCAGGAATTGTGGGCCATGCTGGTAACCACAGAAGCAGGAAATTGATGACATCAGAAACCTGCCTTGTGGCTTGTTTGTTCCCTGATGCTATGTTGCAGAAACTTACAAGGTGATTTGCATTCCTCGAGAGGTACTTAGAAACGATATCTAGAAGTGCCTGAATTATTGAGGGCATTTAAAAACCATCAGCTTATGTTGATAAAATATATACTATAGAACAATGATGCAAATAATAATGCAGATTTAATTATCTATGACATGTACTACTACTGCATACTATATATTTATATATTTACCATTAGTTTTGACTATAAAAAGTACCCAGCTGAACGATGGTTATGTCACAATCTCAGACTTGCAGAAAGTCATTTCAACACAAATAAAAGTGGGATGTAGTAATTATGTTGACTTCTGAGGTTTATTCATTTGTATTTGAGCTCCACTTTTCCAAATATCCCACCTTTCCTTCAGCTGCTTCCTAGGTTTCTTGGGTTACTGCCTCACACCATTCCTCCCATAACTATTTCAAGTTTCATTCATTACTATTCAGGAAATTTTTGACATGTACACTGAATAAGGTGCAACATTCCAGGTTTACTATTTAGAATGTTAATGCATGTAAACTATTTGACCCAGTGCCTCAATAGTATCAGCCATTCACTCAAAAAAAAAAAAAAAAAAGTTTCTCTATGAATCCAACAAAGAAAATTCACAGACTTTTTCCTGGCTAGAAGCAGTTTGGTTGCCCGGCACATGGGCAAGAGAAAAACAATTTTTCTAGCTGTACTAAAAATATACAAAGAGGTTCCCAACAAAAGCTGAGTTGCTCAGCCTATATGAGTTCCTGATATTCCAGTAGATACTGCCCCAAGAATAGTAAGTAGGGGAGACCTAATAATCCCCTTAAAGGAAAATCCATGTCATAAGAATTGTGCAAAAGTGAGGAAAATATAGAAAGAAATGATCATTTAGGCAGCACCCAATACATGCAATGCCTTGATTCCAACCACACCACTTCCAGCCCCTGTGGTTCCTCCTAACCTAGGTCATTATGTATGGCAGAACATGTGGTGTGCTGTACAACTCCAAGCCTCCAAGGTGCATCGACATAGAAAAGGTCCATAATGTAGTGTCCATGTCAAGTCTCTCTAGTAGACAATGACTTAGTTGGAGACAGTGGGCTTCTGACTTAAGATTATAAATCTCCTAACCCATAGTAGATGGAGTGCAGGAGCTCCCTTCCTGGTAAATGAAGGAGGGGCAAATAAATGTACCAGTGCATCAGTAGGAGTAGCTTTAGAAGGAAAGAAGTGTGTACACAAATTGAATACAATTTTAAGGCAATTCTTTGTAAAATAGACTTCAGAATTAAAAAACAATCCATCCAAACACAAAATTACATTTTAAAATTCACTTTTTTGAGCTAATCCCTCAACTGAATTAGAAAAAAAAGGTATACACTGGAACTGTAAAAATCAACTGCTTCTGAAAAGGGGTTACCATATGTAACAAAACCATCTAACACTGCACAAAAAATGAAAATGCTTCCTGAGATTATTTAGTAGTGAAACTCTCCCCCTAGTGGAATGAAGTAGGAATTTTAAGAAAAAGGATGAAATCTTAGAATTTAGGATTTACAGAATTAGAGAAGAAAGATTAGCTGCTTCACTAATGGGTCAGATAAGCTACAATTCAGTATGAAATCCTGCCTTAAATTCAAGGTCTTTTAGGTCTCTGTAAGAGCTGAAATGTAAAACCATTTTAGTGTTTTGATTAGAATAGGTGATAAGGTCTGAATGTACCCATGTGGGAGACACAGAAGAAGCTACTGGCTCCTGGATTTGGATCAGCTCAACTCCAACCATTGCAGTCATTTAGGGAGTAAACCAGCAGATAGAAGACCTCTCTCTGTCTCTACCTCTCTGTAACTCTGTCGTTCAAATAAATAAAATCAATCTTAAAAAAAAAGAAAGTGTGGTCTTGGAGTGGTTGGGGTATTTGGCACAGCAGTTAAGACATCCAACTAGAATGTTCAAATCCCATGGCAGAATCCCTCAGCTGGAGTCTCTGCTCTATTCCAATCCAGCTTCCTATTAATGCTCACCCCGGGACCAGCAGGTAATAATGACTCAGGTATGTAAATCCCTGACATCCATCTTGTGGACCCAAAGTGAGTTTCAGGCTACTGGCTACAGGCTGGCAAGCTACTGTGAGCATTTGGGGAGTGAACCAGTGGGTAAAAGACAATTCTCTCCTTCTCTTTCTCTCTGCCTTTCAAATCAACCAACCAACCAACCAACCAACAAGTGCAGACTTAAGAGTGGCAATGGTGACTATGGGGGCCTAAAACATCTGGGACCCTACCTGGACTGTGAAGACACACTGCAGTCAGTTTCACACATTCTGCCTTTTCAACAAATGCTGAGATCCAGAAATATCTGCTGTACCTTAAGAGGGAGCAAGTTTTACATCTTAGGGCCACTATAGCAAAAATGACTAAGGAATCCGTTGTCTAAATGATTAAGAACTCTGGTTTAGCTCTCTCTATATACCAATAACACAGTGTAGATATGGGGGGAAAGGGTGTTAAGGTGGGAATCCCCTTAAATAACCAAGTCTGTATCACCAGGTCTCCTTTGATTTTTCATGATTGACAACCACACATAAATCTGTCTTATTTAAACCTGATTGAATGCATTACTCACCCCATGAGAAAAAGCTTAAAACCTGAAACCAAGCAAGGCTTACAAAACAGTCAACTCATAATGCTTCTGGGTTTAAATCTTCATTTAAGACTTGCTGAATAAATTCCAACTTTGATTCTCCAGCCAGATGCTATTTAAATTGACACAGGAGATAACTCATACTTGCCTTAACTTCAACATATGTCAGGTTTTTATTTGTTTCATGTATTGGGATTCCAACAAAACCTGAATTGCTCAGCCTATATGAGTTCCTGATATTCCAGTAGATACTGACCCCAAGAATAATAAGTAGTAATAATAATAAAAACAAAATTGGTCCCATGGTTGAAAACTACAATAACCAATCCTAATATTCTATGGACATCAAATGCATCAAGAGCCATACTTGCAAGGGGGGAAAGACACAGCCCACACATAACCTTTACATTTTTTATTATTAAATAAAACATTACCTTACTATAAATCTGCGCATTAGATTATGTAAAGTGCTTTGTATTTAATAGTTTACCTGAAGTAATGCTTATAAGCAACTCTATAAATTACACCAATGAAGAAACCAAAACTAAAACATTAAAAAAGTATACCCCAAAGGCTGGCACCACGGCTCACTAGGCTAATCCTCCGCCTTGCGGCGCCCCCACACCGGGTTCTAGTCCCGGTCGGGGCGCCGGACTCTGTCCCGGTTGCCCCTCTTCCAGGCCAGCTCTCTGCTGTGGCCAGGGAGTGCAGTGGAGGGTGGCCCAAGTACTTGAGCCCTGCACCCCATGGGAGACCAGGATAAGTACCTGGCTCCTGCCATCGGATCAGCGCAGTGCGCCGGCCGCAGCGGCCATTGGAGGGTGAACCAAGGGCAAAGGAAGACCTTTCTCTGTCTCTCTCTCACTGTCCACTCTGCCTGTCAAAAAAAAAAAAAAATATATATATATATATATATACACACACACACACCCCAAGACTTCTAGCTAGCAAACAGTAGAACTGGATTTGCAACTGAGACTCCAAAAATAATAGATGCAAATATTAGGCTAATAGTAGGCTAAATAAATAATGGCTGTAAATATTAGGCTAAGATTACAAATAGTTTTGTTTTTTAATGTAGTGATTGCTTTTGTTGGGAAGGACAGTAAGAGAGAGAAAACACGGAAACAGGAAACAAAATTACATTGTGGCAGGATAATAAATGTTTCTCAAAGATAATGTTGAAAGAAAAATTAAAAAAAAAAAAAAACAGAAACATGAATATCCCTAGGTAGAAGCAATCTAAGTGGCCTTTTTTTCTTACTTCTTTTTTCCCCCATACTTTCCATATTTTTGTCAGTGAATATGTACTGTTTAGAGTGAGGGTAGTTTCTCAATGGTGATGGTGGGATTACTTTTCATCACAAAAAACCTGAAACTCACACAAACACAGTATAGTATGGCATAGGACAGTGAATCACACCACTCACTTTCAAAATTAACAGCTCACATTCCTGTTTCATTTATATTCACATTTATCTCCTCCTGTAATATTAAACCATACAATCTCATTATATCTTGGTGTCTATAAAAGGACCCTTAAAATATTAAATATAGCCACAAAACTATTATCATATCTGACAATATTGCAGTAATTCCTTAATATCACTGCAGAACCTGTGTTCCAATTTCCAGCTAAAAAATGTTTACAGTTTAAGTTCCAAACCAATTCTACACATTGTGATCAGTTAGTCCTTAAATATCTCTTATTCTAGATTCTCTCCACATTCCTTTTATTCCCCCCTTACAACTTCCTGAAGCAGCTGAGCTGTTACCTTGACAGATTTTTGAGTTTGATTTAAGCAACTGTATCCTTTTGCTGTTGATCTCCATGATCTTCAGTCGTCTCTACTTCCTGTTAATGATTGGATGTTTGACCAGATAAAAGTTTGACTCTTCTTGGCAAAACTACTTCATAGGTAGCAGTGTATTCCCCCACCAGAAAGCACTTGATTAAGAATGCCTCCTCATACAGGCCAACATTGTGGCCTAGCAGATAAAGCCACTACCTGCGACACCAGCATCCCTTATAGGTCTGAGCTGCTCCACTTCTGAACCAACTCTCTTCTAATAGCCTGGGAAAAGCAGGGGCCCCCACAACCACATGGGAGACCTGGAAGAAACTCCCGATTCCTGGCTTCGGCCTGGTTGGATCATCTGGGGAGTGAGGCGCAGATAGATGGAAGATCTTGCTCTGTCTCTCCCTCTCTCTTTTGCAGCTCTTTCAAATAATCTTTAAAAAGTCTCTTCATGTACTTTTAGTAGCTGTTTATTGGCCAATACTTATCTCCATTAGAAATTGCAAAATAATGCATTGTAATTTTGTCATTCTTTTTTTCTAAGTGAAATGCTGTTTTAAAAAGAAACACCTCATTTACTACTTAATTACCCAGTGGTATAGTTCTAAAGTTTTCACAAGAAATACTTTTTATTCATGTTTTTAAAATAATGAGGTAGTTCACTAGCATCCTCCAGTGGTGACCAATTAGCACTTTGATTTTGTATGATCTGTTCATCTCTTTACACAGTAACATCTTAAATTTACTACTAAATCACTTTCATTACTTCAATTCATTGCAATTCTTTTCTATGATGATGTTCAATTAGCTCACCAGTCCTTTTGAGAGGACTTGGTAGCTTTGGTGCTTTTCATATGTTGCAGGTTTATCTTATACATTTTCTGAATATGTCTAACTTTTTCTTTTTTTTTTTTTTTTTTTTTTTTTTTGACAGGCAGAGTGGACAGTGAGAGAGAGAGACAGAGAGAGAAAGGTCTTCCTTTTGCCGTTGGTTCACCCTCCAATGGCCGCCGCTGCAGCCGGCGCACCGCGCTGATCCTGGCAGGAGCCAGGAGCCAGGTGCTTTTCCTGGTCTCCCATGGGGTGCAGGGCCCAAGCACCTGGGCCATCCTCCACTGCACTCCCTGGCCATAGCAGAGAGCTGGCCTGGAAGAGGGGCAACCGGGACAGAATCCGGCGCCCCAACCGGGACTAGAACCCGGTGTGCCGGCGCCGCAAGGTGGAGGATTAGCCTATTGAGCCACGGCGCCGGCCCTATGTCTAACTTTTTCTTAAATAAATTACCCTGGGTTTATAATTCTAAATAAGACCAGACTTGAACTTTTATCCCTTTTGTCTCAAGAATCTCAATATTAAGCAACAAATGGAATTAAAATATCACATACTTAATTGACTTCTCCCATATTTTATCTCACAATCTTAGACTAACAATATCAACACTGCCACCAACAAGATTAGTTAACAGTTTACAATTTTTTTTGCAATTTGCTTTTTCCCTACAGCACAGCCCATAGGGAGGTACAAATTAATGCACTTTACCTTAGTTCTTCTCTAATGGTTATGGCACCAACTGGTTACACATTTAAGTAAATTTATTTTTTCAGAGGTGGTTTTACAGTTTTGTAAAAGAAACTTATTAAGACCCCCAAAGTCAATCAACAAGCATGATTTATTCAAAGTCTAGTTTCTAACACTGTTTCCTTTAATCTATTTCCTCTCATTCTTCCTCAGTAGCAACCACATTTAAAATTGTTAGAGGCCAGCACTGTGGTGTAGGTAGGCTAAACCTCCACCTGAGGCATCAGTTCGTGTCCTGGCTGCTCCTCTTCTGATCCAGTTCTCTGCTTACGGCCTGGGAAAGCAGCAGAGGATGGCCCAAGTGCTTGGGCCCCTTGCACCCAATGTGGGAAATCTGGAAGAAGCTCCTGGCTTCTGATCAGCCCAGCTCATTGTGGCCATTTGGGGAGTGAACCAGGAAATTGAAGATCGTTCTGTCTCTTCTATCTGTAATTCTGCCTCTCAAATAATCTTTTAAAAAAATTATGGTTAAACCTTCAATTTTTAAAAAAATAGGCAGAAAGCCAGCGCCACGGCTCACTAGACTAATCCTCCGCCTGCGGCACCGGCACCCTGGGTTCTAGTCCCGGGTCGGGTGCCGGTTCTGTCCTGGTTGCTCCTCTTCCAGTCCAGCTCTCTGCTGTGGCCCAAGTGCTTGGGCCCTGCACCCGCTTGGGAGACCAGGAGGAAGCACCTGGCTCCTGATTTTGCATCGGCGCAGTGTGCCAGCTGTAGCAGCCATTTGAGGGATGAACCAACAGACCAAGACCTTTCTCTCTGTCTCTCTCTCACTGTCTTAACTCTTTCAAAATAAAAAGAAAAAAAAAAAAAAAAAAGGCAGAACATGTATATGTAGTCCTACCCTGGTGAATATACCATCATTATTTACCAAAGTCTTGATTTTGACTGTTAGCTGATTTTTACTATTAGAAATAATTTTGCCAAAGCTTTATGCAAACATCTTAAAATTTTTTGTAAGTGTTATATTTAGGGCAGATTCCTAGAACTGGATTGCTAGGGTCAAAGCATAAATGCATTCATAATTCTGCTAGCTATTAACAAAACTTACCTTTAGTGGGACAATTTTGCAATGACCATCAGGAATACCTGAGATTATGTTTTCCCACCTTGTCAACAAAGTGTGTGGTATTTTTCTGGTTTGTAAACAAGAAATGGTTAACTCCAATACTTTTTTCATTTTCCTTATTATGAGGTTGTCACTTCATGAGGTTAAGAATTATTTGCATTCTTCCTATGAACTATCTTCATTCACCTAGATGGGCCAATTTTCTATAGGGTTGTTGGCCCTTTTCTTTTCTATTTTGGAAACCAGTCTTACTTTTTTAGTCAAAATTCAGTCTCCAATCCTTTCTAATCACAGAACTTCTTGAATATTTTTCTTGAGAAAGGGTGACTAGTGCTAAATATTCCAAGTGCAGATACACCAGCATTTTGTATGAGGAAAACATTGGGCAGCTCCCTGTCAATTAAAGAACAAATTCTGCACCTTGTTTCTCAAGTTATGGTTGAGAATTTTCCCTACCCTTAAGTCTGTCATTTCCAAATAACGATTCTAATTATCCTCAACCTCTTAAGTATGCCTGATGTGACTATATGCATACCTCCTCAAAACTGATTACCACTGGTGATGCAAACTGACTGCAAGACTCTTAAACAAACCATTTGGCTTCTGCTGTTTCCTTGGCTACAAGAATTGGAGAAAATGCTTCCTACAGTGCCAAACTATAGTCACTTGGTCTACATCACTTCCTTTTCAAAAATCTAGAGGTGCCTGCCCAAACTGCCATTAAAATGGGACTCCAAATTACCTTTTAAGTTCACACCTGTACTTTTTCCAAAATGTCAGCCAGCCATTATTCCTCAAGCTATTCTTTTTCCCTCTTGTTTTTTCTTAAAGCACTGATTCGCAAGGTATGCTAGAAGCATGAGCATTATCTAAGAACTTAGAAATGAAATTCTTGGGCTCTACTCCAAATGTATTGAATCAAAAATGGGGCAACACAAGGCAAACAATCCTGCTAGAAAATTGATACATGGTAAAATCTGACAAACTAATGACTTATGACTGTTGCCACAATTCTTAACATTGTCCTTGCTTAAAGCTATTAGCTTTTTATTACACTTTATAATATGAAAGTGTTGAGATTTCTCACCATGTACATTGTCTTCCCACCTAGTCTATAAAGTCCTTAAAGAACCATACTATATACGTTCTCCAAACTTAACTTTTATAATGCTTGATTTGCCCAACTTTTGCTTTGAGATAATAGCTGAAGTAGATAGACTTACATCTTTGCACTAAAATGGTCTGAATGAACAGAGTTTCTACTGTTTGGCCTGAGTTACTTCTCTCCATCCATGTTTTAGGATTTCATACTGGGGAAAGAGAAGAAAAGGTAGATGAAGTTTGTGGTGGACTCAATAAATATTTTCCCCAAGATGTCCATGCCCTATCCTTGTAACCCATGAAAATGTTACCTTATATGACAAAAGGGACTTCGCCAATTTGACTACTTTAAGAATTTGGAGAAATTATCTTATTCACCCAAGTGGCCCTCATCATGGCCTCATAAGAGTCTTATGAATAGGAAATATGACCACCAAGGAGAAGCCAGAAGAAAACAGAAGCAGACAGAGATATGAAGATGCTACTTTCCTCTCCTAGCTTTGAAGACAGTGCAAGCCTCAGTGAGTTCATAGGTACAAGCAGTAACCCTCTAGAAGCTGGAGAAGGTAAGGAAACAGATTCTCCCATACAGCCTCCAAAAGGAACCAGCCCTGTCAACACCCTGACCCAGTGGAACAGTTTCTATTTCTGACCTCCAGAACTGAAAAAGAATTAACTTTTGTTGTTTTTAAGTCACTAAGCTCGTGGCAATGGGTTATGGCAATAGGAATCTAATACAAAGCTTTTGACAAAAATTTTATTGTGAAATATTGTATTTAGAAAAAAGTACAAAATGTCAACAGTCAGATGTGTACAAGTACAGTATTTCATAGTCTATACATGTGAACAGTTTAACAGGTTCACTGTAGAATGCATATTTAGACCAATACAATCTAAAAAGGACTGCAATATTCACAGGCTATTAATAGATAAATAACTTGAGCCTAAATGACCCTCACCGTTAAATGCTAATTAATTGTGGAAAACAGGCTAAAAGCACGATACAGCACACCATAGTTATCTCCTTACAGGTCCACATTTAAAGGTTATCAGCTCATATGTCAATACACAACAGATCCAGGACTGGGACTCAATTACTAGTTAATACAATTGGAAAAAAAAAATTTAAGTTATCAAATAAGATCATAGATTAAGGAGAGGGTACTTAATTAGGACTAAATACTGTGAAGCCCCTAAAGGTTTTAGCTTTGGAATTTACAAAATTCAATTCTATAGATTGTTTTTCAATTTTAATGACAGCTTAAAGTGTGTGTCATGGGGGTGGGGATGCGGAAGCACACCTTTCTCTTCTAGCATCCCCAACAATGTATAACAACTATTACACAGTTTATTTTAAAACCATAATAACTACTCTGTGAATTGACAAATGGTTATGAAACCAGAATATAAAACATCAGAAATTTTAAAGAAAGGTAATGATTATCTTATGAATTTAGCAAATCCTGCATTAAAATCCATGTTAAGGCATTATCTACCATGGTTGAAAGTAATCAATTTAAGAAGATTGTTTCATGAAGATTTTATAAAAACAAAGTGGCTTGATTTTTCAAAATCTGACCAATTCAATCTTTTACTATCACTTAAAAATTGCTCTAGATATGTTTCCAATTTGGACAAAGAATTATTTGGTAGCACTTTATAATGAACAACTATAGGAACATCTATGGAAACACCGGTCATATTAAAAAAAAAAAAACTGTTACAATCATCATGTGTTTGTAAGAAAACCAATCTTTAATAACAGTCATAATCAATGCTTATCTAAAAATAAAAGTGATCAACTTAATAACAGCTTAGTTGAAACAAATTATCTTTGCCCATAAGTTCCAAAGAGAAGGAACCCTTTCACTCTTTACACTATTTTTAAAAATGTCTGAACTAAAACTAAGCAGAACATTTCCATTATAGGTAGAAAACCACTGGATCAGATCAGAGTCAGTCAGTAACTTCATATAATCTATCCCATACTATCTTTAGAGAAAATTTTAAAGACTTTGAGACAATTTAAATAGTGCCAGAATCTTAATTTATCTTAATTTATCGAAAGATAATCAGAAATTATAGTTTTTCCCAGATTTGCATTAAATTTACAAATTAAGTATGGTGTACATAAATATTAACTTAGACAATCACACACATAGGAAAAGCAGATATATGGATCATTGTAGAAACACATCAATTTTATAAAAAAATAAAGTAAAAACATGTAGCTCATAAAAATATGAACATGAAGCTGTAACATAAAAAATAAAATTACTCTATCAGAACAGAGTATTCTCTATGGAGGAAGTATTGACATCATTAAATGAATTTAATGGCCAAGAGCTTCCTTTCTCACACAGAAACAAACCACAAAATCACCTAAAACCTATACGCATTATCAGTTAGTTCTTAATGCAACCTCAAACACATTACTAGCAACTTTGATTCATTTTTGAAATAGGCTTCTGTATATATGCATTTATATACAAACATTTATTAAACATGATTTTAAAACAAACTATGTACAAAAGATCAGCATTCCTATAAATAAAAACATTAGGTGGCAAAAAGGCACTTGTAAGTAAAAATCTACAGTAGTTTTTACAAAACAAAAACACATTTGTACCTGGATACTGTACATTAAACATTGATTCCTATATCAATAATGAAAATGCTAGGTTACTAATGTTAATAACTTTTAAAAACATATTTACATATACTCTGAAGTTATTTAATAAAAGCACCATGATTTTCTCCTAAATTTTCATACTGATGCAAAGTAAAAACACAATTATTGAAAACCAGTGTTTACCATTTCCATTGTTTAAAAGTTTATTTATATATTGAAAACTGTTTTTCTGAAGTCAGCATAGTGTTAAACAGAAAGAAAAAAATAAAAAACAAACCCTGCTGCTTTGACATCTTAAAATCATACTTACTCTATTATTGCATGTTGTTTTTATAAAGAGCACTACTCATGCACCCCTTTATAACTATTTAATACTATTGCTGGCAAAAAAATTTCCTGGATATCAAAAAATTAAAAAGTTACTTCAAACCAGTTGAAGTTTTATTTGAATGTTTTACAACTTAAAAAATGCTGTAGTTCCCTTACAAAAGTGAACAGGAAACACACCAATTCATTTGGTGTGCAAAAATATTTTTCTACTACACACAATTTAAGGGCTTCACAGAATTTTTTTTTCAAATTTACATTATAAGCAGAAACAACACTAAACAAACTACTTTCTCAAGGAGATGTTAGTATGCTTCCACTTTTGTCAAATTTTTTACCCTTTGACAGTGCTGCAACCTGTTTGAGTAGTTCTCTGTTTTTGGCCTGTGAGAGACAAAAACATTCAAGATTTTAAAAGTTTGAAATATTGAGTCATGCTGAATTACCACTTAATTAGCATCCTTTTTTGTCTATAAAACCAAAGATTTCACTGAACCACTAACAGCTTTAATGAAAGAATCAGTATATTAGGTTCATCTAAACTGGATATACAGGAAGAAAATTCAAGATTATTAGCCAACTTTTTAAATATTAGCATTAAAAACTGTTAATCAAAGGTACAATAGTTACAAAAGAAGTCAATAAAGTGAATCCACTTAAATGGTGATATGGGAGGAATATTTCCCAGCATGTGCTCTTTTAAAAGGTTACCTCTGCAAAAAAATTTCATTACCTTGTCAACAGCACTCTTAATTTTTTTTAAGCACCCATTAGAACCACCTGTTCTGAGCTTATTTTTGATCTTTCAAATGATTATATTATAAAGTCTTCTGGCACTGGCTTTGGTGTGATCTGAGCAGTTTCATATAGTTATTTTAATTTTATGAAAACTTGATTTTTTTTGCAGATTTAAAATTTTACTTTGACAATATCTGAACTGAATCTGTACTTCATTATTAAATATCCCACCCATTACTAATCTTGTCCTTTAGTCATATGTGCCATGAGGACCTGACGTTTACTGAGGAAATATGTATGCAGGAACCTTCAGTTAAAGTTTTCATTTTTTTTAAGATTCATTTTTTATTTATCTGAAAGGCAGAGTTATGGAGAGGAGGATGGAGCAGATGGAGCAGAAGGGGAGAGAAGGGGAGAGAGGGGGAGAGGGATAGAGAGAGGGAGAGAGGGAGAGAGGGAGAGAGGGAAAGAGGGAGAGAGAGGGAGAGAGGGGGAGAGGGGGAGAGAAGGGGAGAGAGAGGGAAAGAGAAAGAAAATGAATCAATGAATATGAATCTGCCACCCGCCAATTAGCTTTCTCATGGCTACAACAGTTGAGGTTGGGTCAGGCCAAAGCCAGGAGCTTCTTCCAGGTCTCCCACGTTGAGTGCAGAGGGCCCAAGGATTTGGGCTATTTTCCATTGCCCTGCCAGTCGCATGAGCAGGGAGCTGGTTCGGAAGTAGAGCAGCCGGGTCTGGAGCCAGCACCCATGTGGGATGCTGGCATCATAGATAGAGAGGCCTAATTTGCTACGAGGCAATGCCAGTCCTATGTTCAAATTTGACTACCTTTGCCACCCACCCCATATAGTTTATTAACCATAGAAATTCAGATAATAAAGATTCTCTGTATATACAAGTGTATCATTGATCAATCACTGCTGAAGTCTGAGTCAAAATGGGGAGTGATGAAAATTGTTTGGAACTCAGTACTGTCTTAAAATAAAAATCCAAAGCTATTTTAGGGCTTAGGTTTGAAAACCATTTTCATACACATATTAAGATTTTCTGTTATCTATACAGACTTTTTTTTAAACTCAGTGCTTTATTTTATACTCTAATTTTAGTTTCGGTATGGCCTGATAGTATCTTGCCTTCTCTGTATGCTACCCTGAAGTGGTTTATGAAATATTAACATTTCCAAGGCTTTGTATTTCCACTTCTCCACCCTCCTCCTATGAAATTCTTCTCAATTAACACACATAAACTCCAAAATGAAAATTTTTTCAGTGCTATCTTACATGGATAAATCAAACTTTTTTTGTCCAGCTGCATGGTAATAGGGTTTCTCTCTTTAATGGTTATTAAATATCTAAGGTGGTAACACAAAGTTTCAAATACAAATTCAGTATCAATTTCAAATGTATATAAATCATAAGGAGCAAAAGATTTAAAATTTTCCCTTTAAGGTCAAACATTCTAAAAAATCTGTGAGCAGAAATCAAATGAAAATGCTTGGCAGTAAAAGGAACTCAAGTAGGACACTCACAATCAATTGCTTTATCACCAAGTTGCCACTCCTAATCAATGTTGTCTCAAACTTTTTGTTAGCTAAATACCATTTAATTTATAATGTGACAGATCCATTGGATATAAACAGGAAATTTAAGAAAGTTTTAAAACAAAGAGGCATAAAAGAGACTTTGTCTGCAAATTTGACTCAAAGAAAGTTCCATCAGATCTGTATGTATATTTACATGAAAATGTTTATCCTGATATACCTAATGATTAAAACGGTCTCCAAAATTTCCTTAGTTAACAGTGTCCATATTTTAAGTATGAAACACAAGAACTCAAACATTTCACCTTTAAAAAAGTTTCTAATACTTTAGCAGCTAATTTTCAATCTGTATTTCGTATTTATGCAACTGATTACATCATTAATGAATTTATGATAAATTATACAAGTCTTTAAGATAAACAATGCGTTAGTTGTTAATGGGACACAAGCCCAAGTTTGTTTTATTCTAACTGACGCACCTTAAAATGAATTTTTATATAATGTGATATTTAAATACATTAATTTTTTTTATCCTAAATTACTTCTTTATTATCTATCCTATAAAAGTCAATGAATTTATTTAAATACTTAAGTTAAAAATGTTTAGAAATACTGGCCTAAAGGGAAGAATATCTGGATTAGGAATTACACAGATCCTGTTTCAAATCCTGGATCTGCCACTTACCTGCTTATAACTCATAGCATACCTTCTCATTTCTAAAACAAACTCCACCACCCACCTCAAAATGAGTTGAAAGAACTAATCAAACATAGAAAACAATTCGCCTAACAGTTACTGAAACACAGTAAGCACGCAAATAGTTCCTTTCCCCCTTTTACTTACCTATGAAATGAATGGCAGATTTTTTTTTTTTTTAATTTGGTATTAGTGTTTGGGGTGTTTAGGAGAGTATTACAGATAATTTTTCTTGTGATATTCAGTGTTTATTCCCAGGTCTGAGAGTTAAAAAGTATTTCATAGCTTTTACAGCAAGATAAATTTTGTGATAAATGGTTCAATTCCTTATTACAGAAAGAAAAAGAATTAACTGTTTGTTCATCTCAGTAGAGACCACTACTAGCATGCTAGTGCTAAAGGGAGACTGACAGACTGTGTCTAGCAGCAACACAAAAGTGGTATGGCAACAAAGATGAAACAGAGAACCTGGATAACCTGGGCTGGTGGAAGCCAGCACAGGTGAAGGTATGGCAAAACCTGAATCAAATGATGTAAGTTTCTATGTAACTACTTATTAATTGTGTCACCAGCTTTATCTATAAAATGAGCCTAATATATAAGCCAGGGTTAATTTAAGTAGCAAGAAAGCACAAAGTTATGTTGAAAATGTCCAATTTCAATAAACAAGGTGCTCTTTTGAACAGTGGAAATTCTATGTTAAATCAAGCTTTGGTTACATCATTAAGTTACAGACTATCAGGGGAAGATTTTGTTCCAAGTATTCACTCAGCATTAAAAACTGAGTAAGGGGACGGGTGTTTAGCCTAGAGGTAAAGGTGTTGGCATCTGGGGCCAGGGTTGTGTTGTAGTGGGTAAAGTTTTTGCCGGCAACACCGGCATTTCATATATGTACCATTTCTTGTTCCAGCTGTTCTACTTCCGATCTAGCTCCCTGCTAATGGCATGGGAAGAACAACCAAAGATGGCCCAACTGCTGGGCCTCTGTCACCTGCATGGGAGACCTGGATGAAGCTCCTGGCTTTGGCCTGGCCCAACTCTGACCATTGCAGCCATTTGGGGAGTGAATCAGCAGATGAAGATCTGCCCCCCACCCCATCCCTGAGTTTCAAATAAATAAATAAATCTTTATAAAGAAGGAAAAAAAGATGCTGGCATCCAATATTGCTGTTCCTGGATCCAATGCTCAAGTCAACCTCCTTCCTCTAGCTTCCTGCTGATACAGACTCTGAGAGGCAGTAGTGAAGGTTCAATTAACTGGGTTTCTGCTACCTGACATGGGAAAGGACTGGATTGAGCTCCTGGCTTCCACAGTGCCATCAATCACTGTGGGCATTTGTGGGGTGAACCAGCAAATGAAACCTCTCTCTGTACCGCTCAAATAATTTTTTATAAATAGTACTAGCATACAAGCCTGATATATGATATGCATAATCTCCTAGCTCAGAAGGCAATGGGTATTTCCATAAATCACTGCTCACTCAATAAATTATTTGAATGCCTGCTGTGTCCCAGGTTCTATCTATGTGAGGTTCCTCTTAAAATTCTTTGTAATAGTAAAATTCTAAGTTAAGATCAGGCAATTTGTATGAGTATCTCAAATTCAAGCAGGTTCCTAAATCCTCCTCAATCTAAGCTAATTGCAAAGAAGCATGACAAACACAAATGCAGTAAGAACAAAATACCCCTTGAGGTTATGATGTTAGAAAATAAAACAAGACAGTATTAATTCCTTGCTTCTGTCTGAAGCTGTACTCTCGTATCAGTCCAAAGTCTATGTGCCACATCTTCACACTTTTAAAATTTAAAACTTGTTAACCTTAAAAACTGTTACTCAAGAATTCTACAAATATCACAATTTGTAAATCAGAGCAAAGAACATTAACTTAAATCTGTGAAACTTAGGTGAGAATAAACTTTAATAATTTGTATCCATGTTAATGTCTCTGCAGACATAAGGTGTTTCTGTGGTGACACTCAACTTTCCCATTCCATATTATATATATGTAAATGCTGCTTAATATATTTTGCATAATCCTGAGATTGAGGTAGATGATGAGCTATTGCTGTACAGCAGAGCCCTATTCAGCACTTTATAAACCCACAGTTCACAGGTTAGATCACATAATTATACGCATAATAAAATGTCCCCTGCTCAGGATCGCTAACAATTGGTTTTATTTGCTCACCTACTTTCCCATTATCTGGACAGAAACAGAAGAGCAATTGCTATGAAAGATGTTGCTTTCACCTTAGTTTCATGAATCCGATTTTTATATTTTCTTTTTAGTTCAACAATCAATTGAACACACGCCAATGATCTCCTCCTCTGAAAAGTTCATTTAAAATTTAGGAAACACTTTTCAGGATTAATGTACTGAATCACCTTTCAAGTGTTTTTAAACAAAAACTTTTAATGGGACATGATTATAATATATTACAAAGTCAAAATCAAAACTGAAAATGAACCAAATATGGACAATATATGGATACCAATAGCAATCCAAGTCATTGAATGCTATCACCTTAGTCCTGCTTGCCTAACATTTACATTTTAAATAGCATCATTTACCTGAAGTTGCTCCACAGTTTCTTTGTGAGCTTTTTCCATGCTGTTCATCTTTGTTCTCAAGTTTGATTCTTGGTATTGAAAATCAGCCTTTAGTTCAGTTAACTGAGAGATTAAAAAGAGAAGATATAGATTTATATACATGCATATATACTCAGAAGCATGTATAAATGCACACATACACACATTTATTCTTCACAATAAACCTATTCATCTTTTTTTTTTTTTTTTTTTTGGACAGGCAGAGTTGACAGAGAGAGACAGAGAGAAAGGTCTTCCTTTTGCCGTTGGTTTACCCTCCAATGGCCGCCACGGCCGGCAGCTGAGGCCAGAGCACCGCGCTGTTCCGATGGCAGGAGCCAGGTACTTCTCCTGGTCTCCCAAGCACTTGGGCCATCCTCCACTGTACTCCCTGGCCACAGCAGAGAGCTGGTCTGGAAAAGGGGCAACCGGGACAGAATTCCGGCGCCCCGACTGGGACTAGAACCCGGTGTGCCGGCGCCGCAAGGCCGAGGATTAGCCTAGTGAGCCGTGGCGCCGGCCAAACCTATTCATCTTAATAAAAGAATATATTCATAGTAGTTTTCTAACTTACTTAGAATTTGTCTTGTGATTTCTATGGCATAATAATATTGCTACTATAGTACAATCTTAATATTAAGGTACATAGAATCATCAGTAAAACTTTGCAGAAGTTGTTTTTGTTCTTAAAAGTGACTTCACTGGAAACAAAGTTTGGCAACTGGTATGCCAATAGAAAATGGGTAATACTTTAGCAAAGGCTTCAATTAAAATGCACTCCACAAAACCAAGTGTTTTCAGGCTGAAATAATCTTCCAAAGACAACAGGAAAAGTTTTACACTGGGGAAGCACACAGAGGAATGATCTACAGACCAAGCGCTGCACTGCTTTTATTTTTAAACTTATTTCTAGGATTATGTACCCAATACTACCTAACATGTAACAACACAGAAATACACAAATATGTAAAATACAGAAATACAACTGATACAGAATGAAAGGGGAGGAGGGATAGTATAAAATTTGGACTAAATCAAATATAAAAAAAAGTGCTTTGAGGAAGATAATTAGTACATGATTTTTCCCCATAATTATAAATGACAAACACAAAAGTATATTTCATGACTTCAAACTAAAAATAAGTTACTATAGAATTTCATTATCAAAACCATGCAGAAGCAGGTGGTTTTTTTTTTAACTTTTTTATTATGTAAGCTTTATAGGTCTATATTTTCTTTTATAATTGCTCAGCAGCTGGGAAACAAATACACAATAGTAAATAGAAAGAAAGTAGTGGTGTCTTATAGAGTCTTATCTTAAAGAGAAAATAAAGCCCCTACTTCACCAAATTCAAAGTGTAATTAAATCCTCTCTTATTTTCTTTACTATGGAAAAATCCCTGTTCTGAAATGCCAGTTCATAACAGATTAACTGAAATAATTATTCTATTCACTACACTATGAGCTCCCTTCAAATTATAAACTTCTGAAAGACAGAGAGTATCTCTTATCTATTCATCCTTTTATTCTCATGAGCAAGTACAGCATACAGTTCTAAATATCACTGAATTAACTGTGAAATGAATTCAGGAAAATAATCCGGTTGTCTTAGATTTAAGTTGCAAATGTGTAGCTATTTTAGGTTTACAAATGCCACTTTCCTTACAGTCTGGCTAATTTGAATCCCTATTAGTGTTTGTATAAAAGAGGAACACTAACAAAACCAGGGAACTTTAACCGCACTAATACAGTATAGTCATTCTAGGGCTAGAAAACAATCTAAAAAACAAATCAGTATTCCAGTTTATTACTATATGGTTTTGGAATCACTGTTATTTTGCAGTAAACTTGGCTTTTCATTCAACTTTTTTTGAAGCTAGTACAGATACATTTGATGTAGTATAATAGAAGTGTATGTAAAATTTTGTGCATAGAACATATTTCTATAAAGGTTCACTAATTTACAAAAAGCTATCACAAAGAGTAAAAATTCAAGCATACTCATAATAATCTCATTTTTATCTTATATGTCAATCCTAATTTTCAAAAACTGAATTTATTTAGAGTAAGGCAGAAGTATACTAATGTTAAATCCACTAAGCGTCAAGGTGTAGGAAAATCTAACACTTAAGGTGTTGAATGCTAGAAGTAAAAGTCAGCTCAGACTCAGCACTACAACGAATTCTCAACAAATACATATTTGTAATCATGCCTAGTCCATAATTTTAAAAGAATGCTTTAAGTGTTCTCCCACATAAGAAGTAGCTTCTATCCTCAAACGTAACCAAGCATTAGTAAAAGTAACTATGAACACACATATGCTAGGAGTTGTAGTAAATACTTTGCATTTTCATTTAATCACCACATCTCATGAAACAGTACTAATGCTTCCATTTTTAAAATGAGAAAACTTGAGGCCCAGAGAAGTAAAAGCATTATGTTCAAGGTCACACAGAAAGTTTTAGAACTGGAATAATTTGGTATGGCTAAAATGACTTCCAAACCCCTGTTTCATATTCCATGTCTGTCTGCTCTTATGCTATGATTTCACAGAATATAATTACCTTAAGCACCTGAAGCACCTCTATTCTGTTAACATTCCTCTTTTCATCAAATGGACAACATATTTGATTTTCTTTCTGATTTAAAGAAACAAAGTTCCAACAGGAACACTTACTTCCTACAAAATGATCTCAGGTACCACCACCCAGGAAATTCCTACATTATAACTTTTCACCAGTTATTTGATCTGGACCAATATAAATACATGATTAGCAAACCAGAGACTATGTTCCTTTATGTTTTTCTATTATTAGAGTTTACACAAAATTCCAGTTACATTTCATTTTTAAATATTAAGATACTAGACCTCTTTTAAAAGTGCATGCAAGGGGCTGGCACTGTGGCACAGCAGGTTAAAGTCCTGGCCTGCAGAGCCAGCATCCCATATGGATGCCAGTTCAAGTCCTGGCTGCTCCACTTCCAATCCAGCTCTCTGCTAATGTGCCTGGGAAAGCAGCAGAGGATGACCCAAGTTCTTGGACTGTTGCACCTGTGTGGGAGACCTAGAAGAAGATCCTGGCTCCTGGCTTTGGATCAGCGCAGCTCTGGCCATTACAGCCATTTGGGGAGTGAACCAGCGGATGGAAAATCTCTCTTTCTCTCTACCTAACTCCGTCTTTCAAATAAATAAATCTTTTAAAAAAATTGTATGCATACTGAAAAAAATCAGTATTATTACTAATCATAAAGAGTTCTCATTTAATTCTTGTGACTAAAATTCTCAAAGATCATTTTTATCTATCTTCATCAGATGACTCAGATACCAAGCTGGGCTTCTGAAATTTGTCTTATAACAATCACGAACAACAAATATTGCTAAACTGTTACAAGTCTAATAAAATTTCCAGTTATCAAGCAACAATCAAGACACCTATCTTACCAGGTTTCAGTGAACTATGTTCTTACCTTTTTGTCTTTTTCTAAAATGGTCTGGTCTCTTTGCTGTAAGAGACGCTTAAGTGACATCACTTCTTCTTTCAGTTGACTTATGAGGACAAAATTGTCTGTTCCCCCACTATCTGCTGACTGATTTATAGAGCTACTAAAAAGAAAAAAGTAAAGCACAGTTAATGAAGTAGAAGAAAAATTAGCAGGTGTTCAAATTGCATAAATTAGACAATTCCACAAACATCCTTAAGGCTAATGCAAAAAAATATGTACCTGACAGAAATGGATGCAACTGGCAAATTACCTTACTAATGGCACACATTACATACACCTGCAGAAATATAATTCAGTATTAGCTTTTAGGGGGTCAATACTTCTAGTGTAAAGCAATAGGCAGCCAATTTGTACAGTAACATCAGCAAACTTTGGCTAATGAACTAAAACAAAGTCACGTTCATAATATTTTAAGTCTAAAAACATTTTCTAAGCAGGTCAATTTTAAAATATCACAATTAGATTTGTGTTTCTTTGAAGAATTAAGATAAAGAGAATACTCTCTAGAGTTTTCTTTTCTCTAAACCCAAATTTATTCCCCAAATAGAACATAGTTCAGTGCCACTTTTTTATTGCCAAAATTAATTTTTTAAATAATGCTTATTCTCAGAAACTCAAAGAATCCAAAATAGAAGATATATGTTTCTATTCTTAATTGGCAATCAACTGTAACTGTTCAATTCAGTTGAATTTTGATAACACTAAAAGATTTCATTTTTACCTATCTCCATTAGATGGCTTAGATTCCAATTTGGGCTTCTTCTTTGGAGTTTCATTCTGAATTGCTGCAGAGGATTTATGGCTGAAATAAAAAATTAAAAAGAATAATTAGAGTAAAAATGGCAGATGTACTAAAGTTATTCTTCCTCCTCAAAAATTACTAAACATCAATGATTTTTTTAAAGTCATAAAACAAAGTTTTAAATGATATCACATTTAAAAGAATACATCTCAAATAATTCAGAAAACTTATTAGTGCATTTACCTCTGTTTCCACAGTCCCTGCTCTTGCTCTGGACTTAAACTGCTGATTCTGAAAAATACATAAATGACATCTGATAACATTTATTTAATACATCCACATTTAACAGCATTCTTTCTCACTGGAATCAGATTAAAAGCTATGTACTCTATAACAATGTTTTTGTCAAAGACAAGGCACATACATGATGGTGGTCCCTTAAGAATACATCATCTAACAATGTAATGGTCATCTTAGTTCGTCTAAGTTCACTCAATGATGCTTACACAATGATAAATGGCGTTAACGATGAATTTCACAGAACATATCTAGTCATTAGGTTCATCATTTACCTCACTGGACTATACTCGCATGTTTAAAACCTTTTGTGCAAAGAAAAGTTTTAAGCTTCCTAAGCAAATATATGTTGACTAAATTATTCTGATGCGATAAATTTTAATCAGACAACTACCAGCCATCCTAAGTTCTTCAGGAAAGGTACAACCCAACCACAAAAAACGAATATTCTTTTTAATCAGGATCTCCAAAATTCAATTTAATAATCATACCAAGGACTGTGATACATGACTGAGAACTACAACAGTGTTCTACAATGATAAAGTCTGCGATCACTGTCCTTCTGTCCTCAGTAACCCCAAGTGGAAATTCTTCCCTTTGAGTAATTCAAGTTGCTTAAAATAGTGTCAAGTTGAATGAGGACCTATCTTAATTTAATTTCTTTGATTCTCTACCAGTTTTTCTAACAATCTTCTCCCAAGTCTAGATGTTTTAGTCAGAACTCTGGAGGAGAGACATCATGTAAATATTGATAAATTCATAGTAATAAATAATTTTATTTTTACTTATATATAATACATCTTTTCTTTTCCATTTTGTCATAATACTAATTGCCACCTGAGAATTCACTATAAATCCTACTTCTTATCTCCTGGACCTGCACATCAGTTACCCTTCACTAACCCCCAGTTTATTCATTCCATGTACAGGAGAGAATGCCCTGTGAACCAGAAATCACATATTTGTACCACTTAAGAGCTGTTAGAAGATCTGGGTTATGTGGCTTTGTTGTGCCAGTTACTTTAAAACCCTCATCCTTGGAGCCAAAGCTGTGGCTTAGCGGGTAAAACTGCTGCCTGCAGTGCCGCCATCCTATACGGTGCGGGTTTGAGTCCCAGCTGCTCCACTTCCAATCCAACCTCTGCTATGGCCTAGGAAAGCAATGGAGGATGGACTGAGTCCCGTGAGCCACTGTGCCCACGTGGGAGACCTGGAAGAACCTCCAAACTCCTGACTTAGAATCAGCCCAGCTGTGGCTTTTGAGGCTATTTGGGGAGTGAACCAGTGAATGGAAGACCTCTCTTTCTCTGCCTGACTCTGCCTTTCAAATAAATAAATAAAGCAAAGAAAACAAAACAAAAAGACCCTTCACTTTCTTCATCTGTAAAATGGATATAAAAATAGCTTGTGGGAATATGAGCATTAAATGAGTTATATATGTAAAAGCACTTAGTGGTAACATACAAAATAATTTTATGAAGGTTTATGAGTATGTATAGAATTTACTACTGTTGGGGTATAGTGGGTACAGCCAATGCCTACTATGCTGGTATCCCATAAGGGTGCTGATTCACGTCCCAGCTGCTCCCCTTGTGATCCAGTTCCCTGCTAATAACCTCGGGAAAGCAATGGAAGATGGCCCAAGTGCGTAGGCCCGTGCCACCCATGTGGAAGATCCAGATGAAACTCCTGGCTCTTGCTTTTGGCTTGGCCCAGTGCTGGCCAACTGGGAAGTGAACCAATACATGGAAGATCTCTCTCTGTATCTGTCTCTCTCTCTCTCTCTGTAACTCTTTCAAAATAAATACATCTGTAAAAAAATTTACTAATGTTTAAGTTTTAGAGGGTTTTTTAAATTGAAAGTATAAAAAACAGACCATGTTCTTAAGAATTAGCTAAAAATAACAAGTTGGGGAAAGAGTAGCTGTGATTCCATCAACTGGAATTATTCTTTACTAACCTGTGAAAGAGTGCCATCTCTACTAAGGGACTCAATTGCCCTTTTCTCCTACAATTTTTATCATAATCATTAGCAAGCTACTTAATCAATTACATGGATTAATAGCATTAACCAGATCTCAAAATGAGAAAACACTGGGAACACTAAGCTTTCTGAGCTTTGCCTTCCTGGATCTAGACCATAGTGCCACACTCTGCCACCTCTATCCCTGTTAATCACCATCATTCACAATATGTATGTTTCTCATATTTGTTCTAATACACTGAACTTTTAAATAGGACCGTACAAACTGGTTGTCTGTCCATCAGATGGTCTGTAGTCACCGAATACAACAGTGCTTGTATTTCTTGAGTGACTGAAAGGAAAATAATCTTGAAATCAACATTGTCCTCTTTTACTTTACTTTTGAAACCTCTCATACTCCCAAAAGAAGGGGTTACCATCACATCATTTGATCTTTACAAACATACCCAATTGTGTGCTTTCACAGCATGCTATGACAAACTAATCCAAAAATGTCACAGAAAAAAGACATTTCCAGAGTGTCTAAGAAGTTCTCATACATGCCATTATATTTTATAGATATTCTGTGATATTTTTCAGATGTAAAAACAAGGAAACACTTATGTTTCCTGGGACACTGATAAGAAGAGCCAAGTTTGTTTTTTTTAAATAGTTTTTTAAGAAGTCACTGTATTCTACCAATGTCACACACAGAAAGCACTAGAACATGGTGTAAATAAATATTAGTGCCTTAATAAGTTTCATAAACTTATAGGTGCTTGTGTATTTAGAATTAAATCTTATTAATTAGACAGAACTACAAATTATGTCCTAAAGATATCACCATCATGTTCCAAAATATAGTAAGTATTGGTTTTCTGTAAATTAATTACACTTTAAATAGCTATCTGAATCTTTAAAGATTTACAGATATTTAGGAACACTGAATTATTCTGCAAATGGGTGTTTAATGTCCCTATGTTTTCATCTTCATCTGTGTTTGCAAGTGTTTATGTTTTGATGTTCCAAGCGTTTCCATGAAAACTAACACTACATTTTTATAAACTCTTCACACAACGCATACAAAGAGTTAAGATATTATCATTATATAACTTCCCTAGCAAAGTCACTTTAAAAATCAAGCAGTTATATTTGAACAAGATTCCTACCTATGTGTGTTTAAAAAAGAAAAGGTAAAGTGTAACTAGTAAAAAATGTTATTTCTACCACTTTGGGCAACTTTCAGATTAAAACTCTTTTTATAAAGACCACAGATGGTCATGCTCTAAGTTCTCTAAAAAAGACCAACTGTGTATTTCCCAGTATCTGGTTAAAAACTGGTTCTACTAAATATGTAACTGAGGTGAACATAATTTTTACAAGTAAAATCTAACAATTATTTAAATACAAAAAACATCACACTTTTGAATTTAAATCACTAAACACTAAGCCTGATGTACTTGGCATTTCATTTCATAATCAAAACTTTATCAATTAACTTCCTAAATATCTTTTCTTACGGTAAGCAATGAAACACATTCCATCTGTGTGATTTTACAGACTGCATAAATGTGAGGACATAGCCTTAGACACTCAAGAAGCTTACCACCAGGGACAATGAAAACTAGATTAATGCAGTCAACATTTGCAAGAAGTAAACACTAATAAGGCATCAAAATGTCAGAAAAGATTTTAGAAAACATGATTTCAGAGTACTCACTTGTGATGGCTACTGCTGTGACGATGGTGATGGTGATGATGGTGGTGGTGATGTTTTGAATGATGCTGGTCTTTCTCAGTAAGAGATGAAGAAGATGAATTTGAATGTGAGGATCCCAGAGTCTTCCTTTGTTCTTTTGTCTTCTGTAAAACTCTTTTGTATGATAAAGTACACAGCCAGCATAACAACTTTCCATCAACCTTTTAAGAAAATATATCTATTAGAGTAAATGTAGGCATAAACTGAAAAGTGAAGCCAGTTAAGATAAACTGCTCAACTTCTAGCTATACTTCATACAAATGTACCTCACATGTGCACAGGCAGGATTCACAGATTTTTGCAAAATGGAAGTAATTCAGACTTTTCTTAACCTCAGGCAAATGCTTGTTTGATGGATTATAAAACTGGTGAGGACACTATACCCATTCATTTTGAGGCACTTTCTTATTTATTTTTTTAATTTTATTTTTTTTGACAGGCAGAGTGGACAGTGAGAGAGAGAGACAGAGAGAAAGGTCTTCCTTTTGCCGCTGGTTCACCCTCCAATGGCCGCCGTGGCCGGCGCGCTGCGGCCGACGCACCGCGCTGATCCGATGGCAGGAGCCAGGTACTTATCCTGGTCTCACATGGGGTGCAGGGCCCAAGCACTTGGGCCATCCTCCACTGCACTCCCTGGGCACAGCAAAGAGCTGGCCTGGAAGAGGGGCAACCGGGACAGAATCTGGTGCCCCGACCGGGACTAGAACCCAGTGTGCCGGCGCCGCAAGGTGGAGGATTAGCCTAGTGAGCCACGGCGCCAGCCCCTTTTGAGGCACTTTTAATTTGAAGACAGACGTTACTTTTATTATTTCTGGAAAGTAAGCATAAGTTGACAATAAACTTCCAGGAAATCTAGTCTGAACTCTTAAATGACTGTGAAATTACTAAAACAATAGGTATTTCCTTCTACTGTAAGTACTGTGAATTTATAAAGATAGGAGAGCCTAAGTGATATAGTTGATTGTTATTATCCTTGGATTTTGGATTTGCAAGTAAGACTACTTGATAAATAACTTTTACATGTAACCCCCAATTTAATATTTGTAGCACTTTTATGGTCATTTGGGCACAGCCATAGGGTCAAAAATTGTCTGTCAATGGACAGCACATGTTCCCAGATGAAATAGAATAAGGTGACAAGGAAGGTGTTTTACTTCTTACTGTAAACAGGTGTTCTTTTCATAATCTATTTAATTTCATGATGCTAAGATTTCTGCTGTCAATGATTTTGATGTTTACAAACATGAGCTTAAGTGCTGTATTACAGTCTAAGCTTCAGAAGGCTGAAATATGCCTTCTGGACAAAGTATGTATGTTGTTCAGGCATTGTTATGGTTGTTGGCCATGAGTTCAAATAAATCAATCACATATAGAGATTCAAATAAACATACACACACATATATACATGATGTGTGTGTGTGTATATATATATATACACACATATATCCGCTGACCAATACATTCTAACCATAAACAAAAACCTAATACTGTATTTCCCTTAGCAGCAATGACTGAGTGGTGTGAGGCGACTATATAACTACCACAAATAATGAGCAACAGCTTTATCTATTTTAAAAGGTAAAAAAACAGGTTATTAAGATAAAAGATTGTGTCTTGTTTGTTCACTCAAGAAGTGCTGGAGAGACATATTTTACAACTAGGGTTCATACACTGGGGTGCAGGGATCAAGAGAAGCCCCTCAGAGACAGTAATCCTCCAAATGAACTGAAACCAGAGAATACGAATGGTAAAATACTACCCACTTAAATATACTTATTATGTCATGATAACGTGGAAGAAAACAAGTTTCAAAGTAAAAGCTCCCACCATGAGGCACAAGACTTCCATTGAATTTTATGTGCTAATGGGCCACACCAGGGAATTTTCTTCATATCAGTAACTTTAAATGATCAGGAAAAGACTAAGAAAGAAGTGAAATGATTTATTTGATAGCATGTAGTAAGTCTCCCAAAAACAGTGATAACTAAATGGTGCAGAACAGACACCCCAGAATATTTTTACAAGTATTATAATCCTAATTAACACAGATCTACATGATACAACAAGAAAACTCGCTATTGGAACTATCCACTTTTACAGACCCAAAGAAAACGTCATGTCTTAGCAATGTGTCAATTAAAATAATTTCTAACTCGTGTAGTATTTTATTTAATTGGCAGAAGATGTCAAAACATACCTTTCTTCTTCCTTCCTCCTTCCGATCAAAAGCACATTGTTGTTTACACTGTTCACAGGTCTGAGGTGGTCCATATTTTTTTTCTGAATTTGTACAACGCTGACACTTGGTACCAATAAACGCTGCAATTATGTTACAGTATTGACAAGGTTTGGGCTGAAAAAGCAGATACATATTTCTATCAGACATTTAAAAATATTAAAAATCTGCTGCATAAAACATGCTCAGTTCTTGTTTCTGAGAGTAAGAAAACAAGTAAAAAACTTGTTTCTTGTCCAGACTGTCATTGTTATATTCAATAACATTTATAACCTCTATTATTCAATATTTACTTCTCAAATAATGAACTCACTGTCACTTTGTTGGAATATTTACATAAGACTCACACAGTATGTTATGTAATACAAAAGTTATGAAAACAAAGGTACACATGTATAGAAAAGTTTCATGTATCCATAAATTTTGGGGAAAGAACTTCTGCTAATTTCGTATCCCGACAAGTTTAATTACCACATCATTTATTCAAAAACATTATCTTTTCATCATATCCAGGTACAGATGATATAAAGAACACAACATTACAGGTAGTTTTCAACTTAAAAAAACAGGCACAAGATATTAAACTTCAACCTTAAGAACTACACTCTGATTTTTTTCAATATTGACAGACAACTCAGCACCTTAACTAATATCAGGATAACATACCAATAATGACTAAAATATTCAGAAAGTTGACAGAAAATGTGCATTTTTTAATTTTCATTTTTCCCTAAACTTTCTGCAGTGCCCTTATATAGGACAATCTTTACCAGGTGAATGTCATGAGCATTGTCAAAAAATACCTGAATTGTGCTGCCAGGGAAGTCTGATTATACCAACTTTATAAACAAGTAGGCTCTCCCTATCCAGGAGTTTGCTATATTTGAATCTCTAAAACAATAGCTTTTAAACAGTAACTGTGACTTGCACATGAAATTTAAAATACAGTACATAAAACATTTGCATATTTCCACTGTTTTTAAATGTTGTGAACGTTCCATCAGACTGTCTACAGAAAGTATTTTCATAAAGTATTCTGACATGTTAAAATACACACAGATATAGCAATGCATATTTTTTAAGCAGTACACCTTTGGGATAAACCTTAACTGATCAGTAACAATAGGAAATTAAAATAGAAGACATACTTACTGTCCCAAATTGCTTCACATTTTGAGCACACTTCTTACAAATTGTGTTAGTTTTGCTGAAAAAGAAATTACGTATGAAAGATCATATTTATGTAAGCTTCTGAGATGATCCGCACAATGATGAACTAAGTAAACTGATGAGTCAAATATCTATGATACTTAAAATTGTAATACACCTTCACTTTTTAACAATACCTACACAAAGTTCTTATTTGGGCTATTTTACCCCAATTTATTCCTTTTCCATTAACTTAACACAGATGTTTTTACACATTTTTATTGTGTGCTTTTTAAAGGATACAAAACAAAATCCTAGAGTTTCCTCTCTAGTTGGACAACCTTCCCACACTTGCCATTATTAATGCACAGCATTACGTATCAGTGCCTGCCTACCTCATCTTCCACATGGCCTTTGTCTATTATTACAATGACCATCTCTACTTATTTAGAAATTATCTGCACTTCTCCTAGGTTACCTTCTTGAGTGCTCCCAACCCGGAATTACTTGTTAAAAAGTATGCAATTCTACTGGTACCAAGTTACCAGATTTCACTATCAAAATAAGGCAGTTGATAACACTGTAGACCTGTCCTCAGATCCATTCACACGCTATCTTCTGTAGCTTAACAGTAATCTTCACCCTTCCATTCTTCTTAGCATGGCTGCACATTTTCCACACTAGTATCTTAGCCTTTATTTTTCCACGTCCAGTTCAGGTAGTAAAATGACCACCACTGTTTCATTTTCTATATTCTCTCCTACCACATATAAAACATTTACAACTCAAAGTCTCAGAGACTAAACCATTTTTTAAGATGATATAAATACCAGATTACAACCCCCAAGTACTCCTTCCAGATGGTATTCTGTCTTTAACGATCAAAAACTGATGTACAAACCTCTCTTGTTGGAATTCTGATCTGCAGTAAGTACATTTTACAATAGGATGTGCAATCCGACATTCCTGCAATAAGACAATACGTTAGTCAGTATGTAGATATCTCCAAGTCCCAAACCTTACTTTTCTGGTAGAAAATTATTACCAAATCTGGTCAGATGTCTAGAACAACAATAAAACCTGGCCCCTAACGTAAACAATTGGTGATTTGTCATGTAAGTGGCCAATCACGATATAATTCCTTAGGGAAGGCAGAGGTGTCTTTGTCTTTATTACACGTGGGACTATACTCCGGATAAAGTAAGAAAGCTGTCAGGGCCGATTTCAAGGATTGGTTAAATGTGGAACTACTTATTTTCACCGTTGCTCACAGACAGCATTCCGGCTTTAATGGGATGGGAGGAGCTCCAAATCATAGAGCATTCTGTTCCCAAACCAGTCGCTTCGCTTTCCTGGACAGGGAAGAAGGATGCCATCAGCTTGGCGGCTTCGGGTTCCTAGCAAGAAAGTGCAAAAACCGTCCCCTGCCTCCTGGTGGAAGGCGAGGACAGACCAGGCAGAACACCGAGATGAAAACATCTCCACCCCAGAGTCTCTGCGGCAGAGACAGGTGGCTGCCTCACTCAGCCCCACCCGAGACCCCCGGACGCTGGTGAGGACCGGCCCCCTCCCGGCCCGTCTGGAAGACGGTCTCCCTCTCGTGGGCCTTTTCCCGGCCGGTGCCAACGCCATCGGAACGCGGGGTCCCGGGTCCCGGTGGGGAGGCTAGGACTCCGGGCTCCCAAGCCCCCTGGTGCTCGTGAAGAGCAGGGGGCTGCAGCGCAGCGACCACCCAGCACCCTCGGGTTACGGCACAGGAAACCCCGCCAGCCCGCTGCCCACGGACCTTGCAGAGCTGTTGGCCCTGGGAGAGCTCCTCGAAGGGATAGCGCTGGGTACACTTGGTGCAGGCGTACAGGGCCGAGGCCGCCATCCTGCCCCTCAGTCTCCTCCTCCGCCGTCGCCGCCGCCCGCTCCGAGGCGGGGCCCCACGGGGAACTCGGCCGCCGCGGCCCGCGCTGCGGACTCCTCCTCCGCCCCCTCCCCCTGCCTCGCGCCCACCAGGGCCTCGCCGCGAGAGCCCGAGGCCCCGCGGACGACGCCGCCGTCGTCTCCCTCCGCCTCCACTTCCGCCCCAGCCCACCCAGCGGGGCCGTCCCCGCCTCTCCCGCTTAGGCCCCGACAGCGGCGGAGGGAGACGACGCCGAGAGTTCGGGGCGGTTCAGCTGCACGGCCGCGGATCCGCTTCCTTCTCGGCCTCCCTTCCGCACGCCTGATTGGCTGCAGCGGATACTACGTCACCCGGTCGCTCCTCCCAACGCCGAGCCCCAACTACGCAGAGCGCGCCCACAAAGGGAGGAAGTCGCCGGCCAATGACAGCCCGGCGCTCTCAGCGCGCGAAACCCGCTTGAAACCAGCCCCGCCCAAAGGTCCCCGTCGCCGCGCTCCCTAGCAGCCAGTCCGAGGCCTGGGTGAGGGAGCCCCGATCCAATTGGGCAAGGATTCGCGAAAGATTTGCCCTGCCTCGACATTTTCCCCTTGACTTCTCTTGGGCCAAATCACTAAGCCCCGCCCAATCCTATGTTATTGGCCAAAAGGTAAGTACTTCACCTGGAGAGGCGTCCCCAACTCAAACTGAGGTTTTCTCAGGCGTTTGATCCAAGGGACGTGATGGAGTGGTTTGGACTTCGCATTCGCCTTTACTCTAGTTCAACAATTCAGTTCCGTTGCCACTGGCGACCACACAATCCCCTCGCCCCAGTTCCCTCCGTGGGAAGACCCGCCCCTGGGTAGAACGCCCTGAGGCCCCGGCGGCGCGCAGTTACGGGTCCCGGGCGCGCTCAGTGACTCTCTACCTTGTGACGTCAGCAGGGGGGCGGGTTCTCTCGCATACGCGAAGACGTCCGCTTTATTTGATTGGCTACTGCAGACGTCCGTTAATGCGTGTTGCCCTCTCCGCGTGCGCCCTGAGCGTGGGCGTCGCCGTGGGGGTGTGTGGCTGGGGTTTCTAAGCTGGGCATCCAGCACCCCCCGCCCCTTCCATCCGGGGTTCGGTTTAGGGTCGCCCCTGGTGGGCGGCTCTCGAATCTTGAAGAGCACGAGAACTCAGAGCGCCGGGCACTCCGGAAGATGGCGGCGGCATCTGTCTCTACGGCTTCTGGTTCTCAGTTCTCGGTGAGAAGCGTTTGGCGTTCGAACGGGCTTTAGGTCGCTCTTGGCAGCTGTTCGAGTTTCGTCCCATTTCAGGGCGCCCTAGATTTGCTCTGACGCTGGAGGCCGGCGTGGGGCACTAGACCGCCCCGCGCCACCCGGGCTTCCGCTGCTCCCTGTTGAGGCCGCACCCTCTGGGATCCCTTGAAGCAGGCTTGGTTCGACCCCCCTGCCGCCTCATTCGCTTTTCGGCCTGCCTCGCAGCCCAGGAGGCTGGGCTGGGCTGACGGCGCCCGCTCCCTGGCCTGCGAAAACATTGCTGCTGAGGTCACGTGAGTGTAACGGCTGCTCTTAGCGAGGCGCCGAGACCAGGTGTGCGCGCCCGTGTGTCTAGGAGAGCGCTCGCGAGTCGGCCGCAGCCCCCTTGTGACCCTCCAGCGCGGTCTACGCGCTGCCTGGGCTGCCTCCTTGGCCTGCAGTACCCCGTCTCCTCTTCAGTGCGCGACTCTCCAAAGCCAGAGCGCTGCCGGATCGCCACGGATTTGCTAGGACTGCAGTGCCCTTTCGAAGAGGCGACCAGGGAACTTGATTTGGGCTGTAGTTCTGGGTTTTTTTTTTGCCTGCACCAGGGAGTCACCTGTCGGTTCAGGTCATGGGTATTTGTCAGACTGACTGCTGTGGGAAGTGCCACACTGGGAAGGGATGGGAAGCAAATGAGACAACTGGTAATCTGTACATAGGCCTGGCGTGGTTAGGCTCTAGAATTACAGGTGAATAGAATAGATACCCTGCTCTTAAAGGCCTAGAGGACACTGAGAAACTACGTCTGATAAGTGATTACTGTCCAGTGTGGGGTAAACTGCCCTACTAGCATAATTTAGAGTGGTTAGCAGTGTGGCCAGGTGAGAGAAGGGTTCCCAGAAGGGAAGGAGGAGTCAACTGCGTGTTGAAGGAATTCTAAATGATTGTCACAAAACAAGAGAAGAAAAACACGGCAGGCATTTAGGGGGGTGGGGGGAATGTCCTTAAGATGATGGGTGCTTTCAGAAAACTTCAATAACCCAGAGTGAACAAAGGTATAATTTGTTGGGAACATGAAAACAGGCCTAGGAAGAAGCCTGGAGAATGTCAAGGTGAAGTAATTTCATGGGCGCTAAAGGGGAAAAAAGTATGTAGGGAACAGTTAGATGAAAGTCACCTATGAACAACCACTTTTCCTTACTTTCAGCTTTCCATTTGTGTTAGAATTTGTGACAGTGAGGCCAGAAGGAGTCCAGAGCTTCAGCAGAATGGGTTAACACATTTGCAGAGAAGTCTGGGGAGATTAGGAAGTAAGGAGTTAGATTAGTGAGAGGTAAGGTAAAAGAGAAGGAACTGTTAAAAGATGTCATTAAACTTAGAAGAGGACCATTCACAACTCTCAAAATTTAGTACTGGGAGACCAAACAATTAAATTGAGCTTCATTGTGCCAAGGCCACCTAGCTGAGCAGTGGCAATGGGCTGTGTTCAGTCCTTCAGTCCATATGGTAGCCTGGACAGAAATGCTAATGTTCAGGTGGAAATTACACATGTTTTTGTGTGTTAAGTCCAGCTTTAAGTAGATTGTAAATATCAAGAGTACACTAGGAATATTTAAGGTCCTTTACAAACCAAACTATCTTAACTAGAGCAACTTCAAAATGTCTTAATTCTGAAGTTGCTGTTTTTCAAACAAGTGGCTACCTGATAAGTTTTTTTGCTTCGAAATTGTACTTAAAGCCAACTGCCACCAGTCCCCTTTGGATTTTCCTCTCTTGGAAGCCCCCCTCCATGCCGCTCTGGCTGGAAGTCCTTGATTCTTATAAATACTTTTAAATCTCAAATAAAAAAAAAAGTGGCTACATATAGTTGGTTCCTTAGTGCATAAGAAAGTCTTATTTGCATGTCCCATTAGAAACAAGTTAGGTGGCAGTTTATGTTAATAAACAGCTGGTGATACATAAGATGCCATGAGGATACTTCAAAACTCCAAACTGAACTCAGAAGACTTGTTTAGATTTCAGGGTTGTGATTGCTAATAACCCATGTGTTCAGCATTGATAAACCTAACAGGCAGGTGTTATAAATGAGAGATGCTTTTACCAGACAAGGATTTTTAATGCTTAGATTCACAAATAACAGTCTTTAGAAAGCAGCTATCTTCTAAAAATCAGATATGAACATAGAAGAAGTTTTCAGGTGGTCCTTATTCTTTCACTTCAACAGCTGCAAGAGTAGTAGCAACAGCAGGTAACAATTACTGATTGTTGCTAGTAGCTTGCTAGTGGAGAGTACAGGAAACAACTGATTGGATATAATAGAATAATGCTCAGTTGAGCTATGGGAGCCAAGTTTTGAGACTCAGAAGAATGCCTTTCATATCAGTCTTTTGATATTTTCCCTTAAATAACTATAGTGAACACCATCATGTAACCTTGGACTAAATTAATAAACTTATTTGTCTAGGGCTTTTTTTTTCAGTCAGGCCTTACGGTAGCTCCATATTAATTTCCTATGAAATATATTTGTATTTAACATATTGAATATATGCTTTATTTTTAAAATTATTTTCATTTTATTTGAAAGGCATAGAGACAAAGATCTTCCACCCATCAGTTCTCTCCCCCTAAATGCCCACAGTAGCCTGGGCTGGGCCTGGCAGAAGCAGACCCAGTTACTTGAGCCATCGTCTGCTGCCTCCCAGGTTGCAGTTTAGCAGGAAGCTAGAGCAAGTGGAGGAGTGGAGAATCTGGGGTACAGATCAGGTGCTCCAACTTAGGACATAGGGATTGGCATTAGTATTTGAATTTTCAGGTGAGCAAAATGAGGCGCAGAAAGGTTAAGTCAAGCAGCAGTTTAAGCCACTGCACCAAATGCCTGCTGTTAGATTTTTGAGAATAGTAAAATGATAACCTTCATGCTTTTTACGTCTTCGTGGTCCTTTGGCCTTTCCCCTCATTTTCTCTCACTACCATGCATTTTAAGATTATGATGCATAGTATTATTTAGTGGGCATTGTCTTATGTATTAACTCATTTAATATTCACAGTAACCTTAAGAGATTGGCATTAGTATTTTCATTTTCAGGTGAGCAAAATGAGGTACAGAAATGTTAAGTCAAGGTTGTACAGTTGGTAAATGATGGACTAAAGCATTTCCAGGTCTTTTTGTTTATTTGGAGTTTTGCCCCATATTATAAACAGGCCTGTTGCGGTCATCCTCATATACTCCACATGGCTGAAGTTTGTCTAGTGCAGCAGTTATGTACTCCACATGGCAGAAGCATCCCTAAAAGTGTTGAAAGGATCCTTAGAGGGTCTCTGAGTCCTTTTCATGAAGGGAGTCTAGGGGCGGGCCCTGTGGCGCAGCAGGTTAATGCCCTGGCCTGAAGTGCCGGCATCCCATATGAGCACAGGTTCTAGTCCCGGCTGCTCCTCTTCTGATCCAGCTCTCTGGGAAAGCAGTAGAAGATGGCCCAAGTCCTTGGGCCCTTGCACCCACGTGGAAGACCTGGAAGAAGCTCCTGGCTCTTGGCTTTGGATCGGCACAGCTTCAGCTGTTGGCGGCCAGTTGGAGAGTGAACCATCAGATGGAAGACCTCTCTCTCTGCCTCTCTCTCTGTGTAACTCTGACTTTCAAATAAAAAAAAATGAATGGAATCTACAAAATCCCTCCATGCCCCACTCCATGCCGCTCTGGCTGGAGGTCTTTATCTCTAATAAATGTTTGTAAATCTCAAAAAAAAAAAAAAATCCCTCCCTGTTCAATTACATGTTTGTGGGAGAACAGATTTTCTTCGTATACATCAACCATCATATTTATCTAACAGAGGGAATGTAGAAGCAGATATGAGAATCCACCATCTTTTTTTTAGAGTAGGGAAGGGGTCCTAAGGGCTAACTCTAGAGCAGTGATTTTTCAAGCTGCAGGCTGAACTGTGGGTTTTAACAGTAATGTATAGTGGATTTGACTCAGCCATAATTTTCTAAAAAGAAGAGAAAACAGTTCAAGTATATCTACGAGTCACATTCATATTGATATGGGCCTATGCATATTAATTTAATTTTAAAAGATTTATTTATTTGGAAGGCAGAGAGAAGCAGAGGCAGAGAGAGAGATCCTCCATCCACTGGCTCACTCTCCAAATTATTAAAATGGCCATAGCTGGGCTGACCTGAAGCCAGGAGCCTCCTCCAGGTCTCCCATGTGGACACAGGGCCCCAAGGACTTGGGCCATCTTCCACTGCCTACCCAGGCCATAGCAGAGAGCTGGATGGGAAGTGGAACAGCTGGGTTTCGAACTGGTGCCCATAAGGGATGCCAGCAATACAGGTGGCAGCTTTACTGGCTGTGCCAGAACACCAGCCCTGTATCTTAATTTTGATTCCAGGTCTTTACCCCCACACATAGAAAATTTCAAAGCAGAGGCATCCATATATATGAACAGGGTTTATTTAAAAGTATGAGTGTAGGCAAGCATATTGCAGGGCCACAAATATTTCAGCTCACCTAAGCCTAACTAACTGCCTAGTTAGACCATATCAACATGCTGCATCTTAGAATATGTGCATTTTTGGCTTTACTTGATAATGTAAAATTGCTTTCTAAAGCAATAATACATTCCTTCTAACAATTTTTTTTAAGATATATTTATTTGGAAAGTCAGAGTTACAGAGAGGGAAGAGGCAGATATCTTCCATCTGTTGGTTCATTCTCAAGATGGCTGCAACAGCCACTGCTGTGCAAGGCCGCAGCCAGGAATTTCTTCCAGGTCTCCACGTGAGTGACAAGGGCACTTCGGCCATCTTCCATTGCTTTTCACAGGCCATTAACAGAGCTGGATCAGAAATAGAACAACTGGGACATGAACTGACACTCATATGGGATGCTGGCATAGCAAGTGGTGGCTTTACCACCTACACCACAACGCTGGCCCCAACAATTCTCTCTATACGCTATTTAATGAATGATGTTGTCCCATTAGTACATTTTTGGTAAAAGTGCAGTGTAAAATGGTATCCTATTTTCTGATTTGTTTCTGCAATCCTTGCTGGGGATGCACCTTTTTTGGTCTTTATTATTCTTTAATTTTTTTTAAAGATTTATTTTTTTTTAAATTTTTTTCTCCTCTGAAATGTCAGTTAGTGTCTTTTTCAAAGGAGTTTTTTCTTGCTGACATAGTCATTTATTTATTCTGGATTTTAATCCCCAATCTTATAACTTCCAAATACACTTTGGCTTGTTTTTGATATCTTTCGACTAATAAAAGTTCTTAATGTACTATAGCAAAATTTGTTACTTTTTTTTATTAATATTTATTTATTTGAAAGATGGAGAAGCAAAGGGAGAAAATTCTTTGATCCATTGGTTCACTCCCCAAATGTCCACAAAAGCCAGGGCTGAGCCAGACCAAAGCCAGGAGCTTCATCTGAATCTCCCACATACGGGCAGGGGCCCAAGCACTTGGTGCATCTGCTGCTGCTTTCCCAGGCTCATTAGCAGGATGGGAAATGGAGCAGCCGGGGCTTGAACTGGCACCCACATGGGATTCCTTTACTGCAGGCAGTGGCTTAACCCTGCTGCCCCACTGTGCCACCCAAAATTTGTTAATCTTTTAATATTTAGTGATTATGTTTATGATTCCCCCTCTTAACGCTTTCTGCTATCCGCTAATGTTCCTGGGAAAGCAGTAGAAGAAGGCCCAAGTACTTAGGCAGAATTACACAGGGAGAGGAGAGGCAGAGAGAGAGAGAGAGAGGGAGGTCTTCATCTGGTGGTTCACTCCCCAGTTGGCCAAAATGGCCAGAACTGCACCCATCCAGAGCCAGGAACTTATTCCACGTCTGCCATGTGGGTGCAGGAGCCCAAGGACTTGGGCCATCTTCTGCTTTCCCAGGCCATAGCAGAGAGCTGGATCATTGGAAGTGGGGTAGCCAGGACTCAAACCGGCACCCATATGGGATGCTTTACCCGCTATGCCAAAGCTCTGGTCCAGGCTTCCTAAACTCTTTAGCCACCTTTTTCATTTTCATAACTACAGTGTATTTTTTATGCTTTTGTAATTCAGCTGGAAATATGCATGGCCTTGTCGACTGAAAGAATCAGTCTTGTTGGAAAATCAAAGTTCAAGTTCATTCAACTAGTCAAACTGAGAATTTCAACCCAGAAAACCAGTCAGTTATCCAACTTGGTTGTTCTGCAAGCTGTTTGTGTCTCACAGGGTATATTTTAAGATACAGTATGTTTATTTCTGTGCAGCATTTACATTCAAGTTGTATAACCATTATTTTTTATACTGTCTGGCATATGGCTATATTTAAACAAATGTAAAACACTTTAAAATTAGATTTTGTTAAAATAATGGTTAAATTCTATTGTATTTAGTGAGTGCTATTTTTTCTGTTAGCTCTATCAAGTGGAACATGGATAATACAATTCTTTGTCATTAATGTTTGCAGTTTCAGTGTGTTATTTGTGGTTCAAATTTTTGAAAAGTAATTTCTTTGTTTTTATTTTCCAGAACATCTTAACTGAACCATCAAGGTCTAATGGAAGTATGGTTCGCCATTCTTCATCTCCATATGTAGTATACCCAACAGACAAGCCTTTCCTTAATAGTGATCTACGGCGCTCTCCAAACAAGCCTACACTTGCCTATCCAGAAAGCAACAGTCGAGGTAAGAGCCCAACAAAGTAAGTGTTTTGTTTTGTTTTGTTTTGTTTACTCACCAGTTTAACATTTGTAATTTTGTACTCCATTATTACTAAACTAAAAGAAAATATATTCCTACCTCAGTGTTTTTAGCTTCCTCAAAATACAGTGCTCCTCCAGTGTTTCTTTGTTTGTGAAATATCATTATCCACCAAGTCACCAGAACTAAAATAGTTTGAGTTATCTGTAGCTGCCTTGTAATCTCTAACATCAGTCAGACACTGACAGAGTGTTTCTGCTGAGGATATTCCAAAAACCTATTGGCTCTGTCTCCTTTCATTCTTACCTCTTTGGTTTGGAACCACATCATCTGTTGCTTATATGTTCATAAGTTTTAGGACGTCTCCATGGCTGGCATAGTAGTAATAATCATGTTCACTCTGTATGCCTTACTGACTTCATCCATGGCCTCTCTTGTGTTCTTTCTTACCAACACATCCTTGACTTAAGCCATTTAAATGTATTTGATTCTGGTACATGTGATCTGTGTTAGTTTTCTTGCTACCTTTACGAATCACCACAAATTTAGCAGTTTTAAATGACAAATTTATTACCTCAGTTTTTTTTTGTTTTTTTTTTTTGTTTTTTTTTGTTTTGTTTTGTTTTTTTTTTTAGGTCAGAAAATTGAATAGGTTCATCTAAGTCCTTGAGTCTTAGAAGGTTGAAATCAAGGTGTTGGCTGGAGCTATGCTGTGTATGGAGGCTCTGGCGGAAGATTTGTGAAGCTCATTCAGAGTCTTATTAAATTCAATTCCTTGTACTGGTTTCAGGACTGAAGTTCTGTTGCCTAGCTGTCAGTCATGGCCAGTCTTTGCTCCTAGAGACTGCCTTTGTTCCGTTTTTTTTCCCTTGTGGTCCCTGATAGCATCAGTTGGTCATATCTCTTTTATTCTACAAATATCTCCTGGCATCTGCTGGTGCATTTCTCTAACCACAGCCAGAGAATATGTTTCTGCTCATGTCATTAGACTGAGTCCACCCAGGTATTCAGAAATAATCTTATAACCTTAATATCTCCTAAAGTCATTTTTGTTATATAACATAAGGGGTTCAGAGGTTCTAGGGATTAGTGCATTCTACCTATCACACCAACCGTGTCAATTTTACAAGCTTTGCACATGTTACACTCTTAATAGAATTTTCTTCTAGAAAATATTCTTTAAAACCCTGATTGTATATTATTTCCTGTAAGAAGTGTTTCTATCTACTACCATCCCCAAATGTCTTTTCTGAATTCTCTTCATCCTTTATTCATGTTTTTCTGTATTTTGTGGGTGAGAAGGGGATGGTGCTTTCTATGTCTGTCCTGCCCATTTGAAAGTGAGTATTGTTGGATTACTTTAAAAAACATTGAAGGGGCTGGCAGTGTAGCACAGTGGGTTAAGCTATTGCCTGTGATGCTGGCATCCTGTATGGGAGTGCTCATTCAAGTCTGCTGTTGCACTTCCCATCCAGCTCCCTGATAATGCAGCAGAGAGAGCAGCAGAAGGTGGTTCAAGTACTTGGGCCTTTACCCCACCCTCCACAGGAAACCCTGATGGAGTCTGGGTCCTGCCTCCTGACTTCAGCCTGGCCATTGTGGCCATTTATGGGAGATGGGTATCTCTCTTTCTCTCACTTTGCCTTTCAAAAAATAATCTTAAAAAAAAAAAGAAACTGTAAAGGGGCATTTGGCCCACCATAGCCATGGGTTCTTCATCCTTGAAGTTAGCTAATTGCAGATTAAAAATATTTGAGGGAAACAAAATGTCATTGTTCTCTAATACAGTGAAACAACTATTTACATAACATTTACATTGTATTTGGTATTATAAGTAATGTAGAGGTGATTGAAAGAATATAAGAGGATGTGCCTAGATTATATGCAAATACTACAACATTTTATATAAGGAATTTTCTGGGAGGGAAGTCATGGAACCAATCCCCTTCAGATATTGGGTACCAACTGTAATGGCTGTCAATGATTATTTTTAAATTATTTAATAACTTGCCTTTCTTGATTTTTAAAAAAATTCTTTTCATTGATGTAAAGATCAGAACTAGGTACACTATTATATTTTTTAGACTTTTTTTTTTTTTTTTAAGATTTATTTATTTAAAAGAGAGGTAGAGAGACAAAGAGGTAGGTCTTCCATCTGCAGGTTCACTCCCCAATGACTACAGCTGCCAGAGCTGAGCCTATTCAGAGGCAAGAGCCAGGAGCTTCTTGCCAATCTCCCTTATGGGTAGCAGGGGCCCAAACATTTGGGCCATCCTCCACTACTTTCCCAGGCGCATTAGCAGAGAGCTAGATCAGAAGTGGAACAGCCAGGACTCCAACTGGTGCCCATATAGGATGGTGTGCTACAGGCCAGGGCTTTAACCCGCTGTTCTTAACAGAGTAAGAACTTTCTGTTTTATTTTGGGCTTATTTTTCCAAAAGTTGTAAGTAAAACTACAGAACTTTGCTGCTTTTTAGGCTTCATTTATTGTTTTTTAACTTGCATTCTTTGTGTCATAAACTTATTTTTAATAGCCAGTCTTTGCTATATTCTGATGTATAGTGCTTTATCAATTGTTTAACCATTAAATCAGTTTTTTTCTTTATTCTGGAGGCAAAAGCATCTTATAAATAGAGAGATTTTATAAATAGTTTCTAGTGAGTGTCAAGTTTTGAAAGTCTTAAAAGACCACAAGGCTACAGGTTAAATTTATTTCTGCGGACACCTATGACCCCCCCATTGTGGGACTAACAATACTTGGATATTGTGATCTGCTTGATATTTTGCTAGTCAGTCATTCCACAATTTACCAGATAGTTTTATTCTGAGATAAATGTTTAAGTTACTTACAATGCATTGCCCAGTTGAAATTAATAAGTTCCTAAATTAACTTAAAAATGATTGCTTAGCCTATGTTGTAGCTATTAATATAATATATTCTTTTATCTAGAGAATCATTGACACATAAAAACACAGCTTAAAAAAATTAAAAGCAGCATTCCTAATAAAACAAATATATTTCATTTTTTTATTCATCAAAAAAGTACAAGGCAGACGTATTTAAAATTCAGTTAAAGGACATCTCAGAGATGAATAATATATTCAGTATCAAAACTGTCTTCTCTTCCTGCTTAATCCCCAGTTCAGTGAACCCTCAAATATGTATTAAATTATGAAGTCTTATTTTGAGCAGATGATTTCTATGATAGCACTTTTTTTTTTTTTTTTGACAGGCAGAGTGGACAGTGAGAGAGAGAGACAGAGAGAAAGGTCTTCCTTTGCCGTTGGTTCACCCTCCAATGGCCGCCGCGGCCAGCGCGCTGCGGCTGGCGCACCGCGCAGATCCGAAGCCAGGAGCCAGGTGCTTCTCCTGGTCTCCCATGGGGTGCAGGGCCCAAGCACTTGGGCCATCCTCCACTGCACTCCTGGGCCACAGCAGAGAACTGGCCTGGAAGAGGGGCAACCGGGACAGAATCCGGCGCCCCGACCGGGACTAGAACCCGGTGTGCCGGTGCCACAAGGCGGAGGATTAGTCTAGTGAGCCGTGGCGCCAGCCAGCACTTTTCTTAAACATAAATTCCTTTAGCTATGATTGTAGATTTTCATTACTTATTATCTCATTCAAGCCATCTGATTGTTAACTTGAAAATCTTATTTAAGGCTATAGAATGGATAACTTAAATTGTTAGTTTGCATTCTTATTCATTTTGAGCTTTAGTTCAAAGAAGAATAAGCAACAAATTTAAAATTACTACCTTCACAAACAGTATTTACATTTTTAGAGTTCTTTAAAAAATGGTGAACAACTTCATTCCAAAAAGTTGTAGTGTAACTCATTGGTTTCGTTACTTGTTGAATATATTCAAATATCAGTAATGTGAATGTTGGTTTGGATATTTCAAGCAACGTAACTACCTGTATAGCAATTGTGCTTCACAACCTTTGCCTATCAGAGTATATATAGAAAATGACAGCCGGCACCGCGGCTCACTAGGCTAATCTTCCGCCTTGCAGCGCCGGCACACCGGGTTCTAGTCCCAGTCGGGGCGCCGGATTCTGTCCCGGTTGCCCCTTTTCCAGGCCAGCTCTCTGCTGTGGCCAGGGAGTGCAGTGGAGGATGGCCCAAGTGCTTGGGCCCTGCACCCCATGGGAGACCAGGAGAAGCACCTGGCTCCTGGCTTCGGATCTGCGCGGTGCGTCGGCTGCAGCGCGGCGGCCATTGGAGGGTGAACCAACTGCAAAGGAAGACCTTTCTCTCTGTCTCTCTCACTGTCCACTCTGCCTGTCAAAAAAATAAATAATTAATTAAAAAAAGAAAATGAAAGGTAATTTATGTACAGCACACTGTGATAAATTGGTGGGATTGGTGGATTTAATAGGTCTGCCACCTATCTTTACATTGCTTCTGATGCCTAGCTTTCTTTTCCTCCTGGTTTTTGTTAAAGTAGACCAGAGGATACAAGTCAAGGGGTGCTCAAGTCCCTTCTCTAATCTTTGTGGCCTAAACTAGAAGTCTATAGTCACAGGCATGTTCTGATAGTGGTTTGAGGTAGACAATGCCCATGAGGAAAGCTGTGTCCTCACTTGAAAACTTTCTCTCCCTTTGTTTGGTCTGAAAGGGACATTTTGCCTGTTTATTATGCCCATGGCGAAGTAAATCTAGCTGTGAAATTATAATTTAAGCTTTCATTTCGGCTGTGCTACTAGAGAAAATGTAAGCCATCTTTTATAAGATATAAAGATCAAATTTTGCATCTTGGAGAGTCCTTCAGAATAGAATTAGTTTCCTACCTTGAAGAGAATAGAGAAATGAGCGGGGAAAGTGAGGCTTAGAATAGAGAAATGAGGGAGCAGATCCCAGATTGCTTTCTGACAATAGCAATATCAAATGAAAACTTAGCAAACAATTTCAACCATTAAATAACAACTTGGGGAAACATTTACCAGAAGGTCCAGTGCCTTCCATAAATTTTAAGAATACATGTATCTGGAAACATCTCTTAAATATCTAACATGGCATAGCTTGTTTAACCAGCAAATTCAAGCACAAGCATATAAAATGTTTTCTAGTTTCTACCAACAGATTTAAAACATCTGATACAGAGATTCAGGTCACATGAATCAAAATGTGTCTGATTAATTTTAGCAGTTTAAATTGATGAGTAATCTTTTATCTGTAAGCCAATTAAAACAGTTCTTAATAAAGTTTTCCAATGTAGACATACAGTATGTATACACATAAAACATAACGTACAAGAGAACAATAAAGCAGTTTCATTAATGGCTTCTTAAGCTCTTTAACTGTTTTTTGTAAATTACCAAATTGATTCGAATTACTTTCTACTCTTAATAACCATACTTTCTCTCAGTTGGTACCTGTAATACATTATTGGCTTCATCTGTTTACAGAGCCATTTCAAAGTACTGAATACAATAGAAGTGGCTGGAAAAAGTCCTTCGGAACCTATACTAAACTATGGATGACAGAAGACTAAATAGCCATGTTTAAAATTATAAATTCATTAACCAACAGGAGGCACTTGCTTACTTCACACAGTATTTTTGAAAGCACCTGTAGGATTTTACAAAGCATTTAACCCTTTTAGGCCTCTAGGGCTTTCTCTTAAAATAACCGTCATGTCTAGTAGCACAGATCATTAGACTTCTGTACTTTCAGACATTTGTATCAGTAGCATTTTATATTATAAAAACTTAAAATTTAGCACCACTTCACATCTTGGCAGTACTTCTCATATAATCCAGATAGCTTGATTAGTTTGAGTCTACAAGGTGAGAGACATATATCCTTTGATTTTTTCCAGTTGGGCCCAAACTGGAAAAACCAAAGTCCAAATTTACTGGGAATTTCAGAGTCCAAATTGTTTGGAACTTTGATTTTTGATTTTTTTGAATGTCTCTTCAGGATGCCAAGAAGGCTTAAAATACCTGGTTGAAGTATGATCCCTTAACATCATGACATAATATGAACCAAATTTGATCATTGTTACAAGGTGATTATTAAAATGTTTTAGAATAAGCAAATCTTTAAATGACCCATAGCTCTTAATTAAAAACTCAGCTGTTTTTAAACAATTAGTATTTAACAGAGACATCAAGAGAACATAAGATTACTTTAACTCATTGCTTTAATAGAGGATCAGAATCTAATTCTATGTCAAAGAGAAATAGATTAATAGCTTTATATCCAAAATTTCTTTCTTTCATAACCCTCTGTGACTTCCACACACCTCTTCAAGTTACTTGAAACATTCCGTCATTATCATTCCACTCTAGAGTAACTAGCCATTAGGATGAAGTCATTCTTACAAACCATGTCCTTTCTTTATTTAAAAGAACTCTTGTCTTCTTAACCTTGCTTACCAGGAACACTCTTTCCTTCTTAACCTTTCTTACCAAGCGCACATTTCTTTTTTTTGACAGGCAGAGTGGACAGTGAGAGAGAGAGATAGAGAGAAAGGTCTTCCTTTGCCCTTGGTCACCCTCCAATGGTCGGCGCGCTGCGGCCGGCGCACTGCGCTGATCCGATGGCAGGAGCCAGGTGCTTCTCCTGGTCTCCCATGGGGTGCAGGGCCCAAGCACTTGGGCCATCCTCCACTGCACTCCCTGGCCACAGCAGAGGGCTGGCCTGGAAGAGGGGCAACCGGGACAGAATCCGGCGCCCCGACCGGGACTAGAACCTGGTGTGCCGGCGCTGCAAGGCGGAGGATTAGCCTAGTGAGCCGCGGTGCCGGCCCCACCAAGTGCACATTTCTAAACTTTGATGTTTTCCATCTGCCAATGTCCTTGATTTACATTTCTAGCGGGGGGGGGAGGTTGGGGGTGGTGGGGGGGAGGCTAGAGCCTAGGATGGTATCAGGGTGTAGATTGTGCCATAGATAAGACTGCACCATTTGCTAACAAAAGTTGTTATATTTTGATACATGCATACCTGGTGTAATGTGTAATATCCAATTAGGATAAACATATCTACTCGAACATTAATGATTTTCTTACGGTGAAAACAACTCTAATCCTTTCTTCTAGTTTTTTCTTCATTTTTTTTAAGAAAAAGTACACATTATCATTGTTGACACCTTACATATATTAGAATACCAGAACTACTTTCAAACTATAACTTAGGACCTATTAGTTAACTACCCCATCATTCTCTCATGTACTCCTCAGCCTCAGGTAACCACTATTCTGCTCTCAACTTTTGTGGGATTAACTTTCTGAGATTCTGCACATTAATGAAATTGTGTTGTACTTGTCTTTCTGTGTTTGGCTACTTCACTTATCTCCAGTTCCATCCCATATTGTTGCACGTGACAAAGTTTTATCCTTTTTATGGCTGAATGATAATCCATTTATGTATGTACCACATTTTTTAACCATTTATTAATTGATAGATGCTTAAATTGTTCACATTTTTGTGGCTGTTGTGGATAGTATAGCAGTAAATATGGGAATGCTGATTCCTTTTCTTGGACAGATTGATTTAATTTTCCTTGTATATATAGAAACATGTAATGCTTCATGAATTTGGGCTATACTAATCATCACTGTAGTGTTACAGTGTTAGTATAGGTGATGCTAAAGCAAGCACTTTGGTCTTATTTTAATAAATATACCTGACTTCAAGAATAAGGGACATTTGTTAATTTGTTAATTTTCTCTTTTCTGATTATATTTGTTATTTGAATATAGTATTACATAGAGAATTGTTACTTCAGATACTTCTTATATCCAAACTCCTTTCTTGTTCTTCCTATTGGGAGCCTGTTGATGCTAGGGCACTGAAAATTTTAGGAACTAAATACATTGCATTAGTAAATGGAAAAATGGGGCTTGTGTTCAGTGAATGGAATTGATTCTTAAAAGATGGCAACTCTTCCTACCTATTGCATAATGTACATGAAGTTTCATTTGTCAACACTGCTACTAGAATTGAAGGCAGATAATAAAAATAGAGGCATTTTTTTCCATAGGAAACTAGGCAAAGGAAATTCATGAAAGAGAAAATTGACTAATAATACATACAAAAATACTTTCAAACTTTAATAGAAATGCAAAATAATCAGAGGTGATGTGTTTTCTCAGAATAGCAGAGGCTTTGCAATAAGTTTTAAATTATTAATCCAACGAAGTATTTTAAACAACATGATTATAAAAGAGAATACATTGTTTAACAATGTTAAAGTGAAAACAAAACAAATACATTTTGACTTTCATTTCTTTTACACCTTTAGGAAACGATTGAAAGAATCAAAAATGATAGTCATTATTTCTGGGTAGTAGAATTACTAGTTACTGTATTTTCCTGTGTCTTCTACATTTTCTATAGTAAATATATATCATATTTATTATTAATAACTTTGGAGTAGGCTAGTTTAAAGTATAAGTAGTTTTTTCCTGAAATATCAAAAACACTAAGAAACCAGTCCCTTTTAAGCGCTTGCCTGTGTTAAACTCTATAATTGAATTCTACATGTAATGCTATAAATGAAACAAAAGTTAATATTTATTTTGGGACAGATACATGAATTTTATGTGGTTGGCTAATTTTTTCATTTATAGTTTTTATCATAGTAATGGGTTTTTTACTTGAATGAGTACTACATTTCAGAGATTCAAAAGATGTTTTGAAGTATATTCTTTAAAAAATTATGAGTTAATATTTTATTCTTCCCGAAGAGTGATCCTTCTCTGGACACCTACTCATATTTTATTTTTATGTTTTGATTGGTTTCTTTTTCAGTGAACTTTCTTCATATGTATTGTTGTCTTATAGTAATTACGTTTATATCTGGCAGCCATATTTTCTGCTCTGAAGAATCTTCAAGATAAGATTCGACGTTTGGAACTGGAAAGGATTCAGGCAGAAGAAAGTGTGAAAACCTTGTCTAAAGAAACAATTGAGTACAAGAAAGTATTGGATGAACAGATACAGGAAAGGGAGAATTCAAAGAATGAGGAATCAAAGCACAATCAAGGTTTGTTTAATTACAAAGGAAATTGAATTCTATCAAATAAGTACTATCAAAATTCTAAAATCCCATGTGAGTGTTTTATAATGACCAGTATCTGGGCGCTGCAAAATTGAATTATTTTTGTATGCCTTTTGAAGATCAAGTTCTGATGCCATGCATGTTTACTGACTGGAAACAAGGTAGAATTGACTAGCATGTAGAAAGAATGATTAGGTAATCTGAAAAGACTTCTAGAAGGTATTTGTATTGATACACAGTACATTTATCTCAACAGCTTTTTTAAACTACTGTACACATGAGTTGATTGCTACTTTTCTATTTTTAGAACTGACATCTCAGTTGTTAGCTGCAGAAAATAAATGTAATCTTTTGGAAAAACAATTGGAATACATGCGAAATATGATAAAGCATGCAGAAATGGAGAGGACATCTGTCTTAGAGAAACAGGTATGTTATCTCACAGATTGTGGCTAAATATGGAGAATTAGACTTTTCTCGGGGCTAACAAGGTTTTTTTTTTTTTTTTTTTTTTTTTTTGGACAGGTAGAGTTAAAGACAGAGAGAGAAAGGTCTTCCTTCCATTGGTTCACTCCTCAAATGGCCACAATGGCTGGAGCTGCGCCTATCCAAAGCCAGGAGCCAGGTGCTTCTTCCTGGTCTCCCATGTGGTGCAAGGGCCCAAGCACCTGGGCCATCCTCCACTGCCCTCCCAGGCCACAGCAGAGAGCTAGACTGGAAGAGGAGCAGCCGGGACTAGAACCTGGTGCCCATATGGGATGCCGGCGCCGCAGGTGGAGGATTAGCCAAGTGAGCCACGGCGCTGGCCCCTAACGATGCTATTTTAATAGGTGAGGACTGAAACTTCTGAGATCATTATATTTGATAGACTTAATTAAATTGGGAAAATACACACTTAGTTGTGGGCTATTTTGAAGTCAAATTCACTTCTTTGAGTCTGCCTTATAAAAAGTATAAACAGTGGCTGGAGCTGTGGTGCACTAGGTTAATCCTCCGCCTGTGGCGCCGGCATCCCATATGGGCGCCGGATCTGGTCCTGGTTGCTCCTCTTCCCATCCAGCTCTCTGCTGTGGCCTGGGAGGGCAGTGGAGGATGGCCCAAGTCCTTGGGCCCCTGCACCCATAAGGGAGACCAGGAAGAAGCTCCTGTCTCCTGGCTTCAGATTGGTGCAGCTCCAGCCATTGCGGCCATTTGGGGAGTGAACCAATGGAAGGAAGACCTTTCTCTCTATCTCTCTGTCTGTAACTCTGCCTGTCAAATAAATAAATAAAATCTTTTAAAGAAAAAATATAAACAATCATACACCTATTTACCTCTTAAATTTTTTTAAGAGTAGCAGATTTGATAGCTCTTTTTACTTTGTAAAACTTGATAACTTGCTTTATCAAAGTATTTTTCTGCTTGGTTACACCAGATTTCTTTGCAGTTAAGTAAGCTGCACATTTGCGAGAGGTCATTCACAATAGCAGTTTTGAATGTACTTTTTAAAGTACCCCTCCTTTTCCTGCTAAGAATTTGAATTCATCATAAGTACAGTTTCTGGACATATTAACTTTTTATGTAAAATGTGAATGTTTGTTTCCTTGATATTATTATGCTAAGTGTCCTACAGTGTTAAAGAGAAATATGTCATGCTTCCTACCTTCGGTCAGTTTTCAGTACTGGTTAGATTAGATTTAAAAAATAATTAGCCAATCATGCAAGAATATCTGAGAGAATGTCTCAGTGATTGCCTCACATATTACAGATTCTCTGCACTGTGCCATTGAATTTATTTCAGTTACTATATATTTTTGTTTTCAGTTGGTTCTTTTTCTGCCTACTTGTTTTTATTTTTAGTGTATCATTACTCATAAGTTTTTTATACCTTTTATCTCTTTCATGACTATAAAGAATTCTCAATTTTTTTAAAGGATAATTAAGGTAAAAGTGTTGATCTACTAATTCTCCCTTATAGCAGTTTGTTTCTTTATGGGAACTTATTTATAATTGTGAACTTATTCTTTAGAGTTGTTTTGTCTTGGAAATTCCGTATGTTCTAAAATGTGTGTTCAGTCTTAAAAGGTGGTTGTGGATTTGCTTTTGCTGAAGTTTGATGGGTTTCACTGGTTCTGGTTCAGTTCTAGGTTTTATATATTTGGTTGGTATTATGTCATTGTGGATTGTACATTGCTTTGGTGGTTTTTTTTTTTTTATCTTTATTTAATTGTAATTAAATTGTAACATTCATTATGTTTTATAGATAAAAGTCTAGGAACATAATGATACTCCCTCCCACCTTCATTCCTTCTATCTTTTTCTTAGTTTTTGAGATAATATTTTAAATTTAAAAGTGGCCCGGGAGTGCAGTAGAGGAAGGCCCAAGTGCTTGAGCCCTGCATCCACATAGGAGACCAGGAGAAGCACCTGGCTCCTGGCTTCGGATCAGCGCGGTGCGCCAGCCGCAGCACAACCGGCCACAGCGGCCAGTGGGGGTTGAACTAACAGAAAAGGAAGACCTTTCTGTCTCTCTCACTGTCTGCTCTGCCTGTCCAAACAAAAAAAGAAAGGTTAATACTTCACCAAATAGGAAGTTTAACAAATAAAATGCAAAATGACCCTAGTTTCGTGAAAATACAGACAATGACTATAAACAATAATTGTATGGAAAAATCATTTCACCCATATACAGTTTTAATTAGTCATTCATTATTTCTTTAAATGAGAGTTTGGTAAAGTTGGAAAATCAATAGCCTTTGTATACACAGACAATGCCTTGACTGAGACAGAACTTCTAAGATCAGTCCCATTCACAGTAGCTCCATTGTCAAACTTAGTTTGTTGAAGGTGTATTGAATTCTGGGGAGTCTGTTCTGTTCCGTTAGTCTACATGTCTATATTGTGCCAATGCCAGGCCGTTTTGATCTATAACTGCCTTGTAGTATGTTTTGAAATCTGGTATTGTGATGTCTCTTTCTTTTTGTTGTATAAGATTGCTTTAGCTATTCAGGTTCTTTTGTGGTTCCATATGAATTTTAGCATTGTTTTTTGTAGATTTGTGAAGAATATCGCTGGTATTTTGACTGGGATCACATGGAATCTATAAGTACTTTTGGTAGTAGGGACATTTTGATGATATCAATTCTTCTAGTCCATGAATATGGAAGATTTTTCATTTTTCATATCTTTGGTTTTTTTTTTTTTTTTTCCAAAGCTTTGTAACTTTCATTGTATAGCACTTTGACCTCGGTTAAATTTATTTATTTATTTTTTTATTCTTTTTTTTTAACTTTTATTTAATGAATATAAATTTCCAAAGTACAGAATGTTGATTACAATGGCTTCCCCCCCATAACGTCCCTCCAACCCGCAACCCTCCCCTTATCCACTCCCTCTCCCCTTCCATTCACATCAAGATTCATTTTCAATTCTCTTTATATACAGAAGATCAGTTTAGCATACATTAAGTAAAGATTTCAACAGTTTGCTCCCACACAGAAACATAAAGTGAAAAATACTGTTTGAGTACTAGTTATAGCATTAGATCCCAATGTACAGCACACTAAGGACAAAGATCCTACATGAGGAGTAAGTGCACAGTGACTCCTGTTGTTGACTTAACAAATTGACACTCTTGTTTATGGCCTCAGTAATCACCCTAGGCTCTTGTCATGAGTTGCCAAGGCTATGGAAGCCCCCTGAGTTCACTGACTCTGATAATTTTTAGACAAGGTCATGGTCAAAGTGGAAGTTCTCTCCTCCCTTCAGAGAAAGGTACCTCCTTCTTTGATGACTCATTCTTTCCACTGGGATCTCACTCGTGGAGATCTTTCATTTAGGTTTTTTTTTTTTCCCCCAGAGTGTCTTGGCTTTCCATGCCTGAAATACTCTCATGGGCATTTCAGCCGGATCCGCATGTCTTAAGGGCTGATTATGAGGCCAGAGTGCTATTAGGACATTTGCCATTCTATGGGTCTGCTGTGTATCTCACTTCCCATGTTGGATCATTCTCTCCCTTTTTGATTCTATCAGCTAATATATGTTCTCCCTGATTGGTGCTCAGTTAGTTGTCGCCAAAGGGGAAACTTGTTGAAGTGAAATGGACACTATGAGAAACAGTGACTTGATCAGCCCTTGTCCTGACTGTTGATGTACAATGTAATACTTTATCCATTTTAGTTTTTTTTTGTTCTAGTACCATTGGTTGAACTCTGTAATTAACACACAATTATTCTTAGGTGTTTAAATTTTAACTGAAAAGTGATCCCTGTTAGGAATTTGGAAAACATTATGTTGAGTGAAATAAGCCAATCCCAAAGGGACAAATACCACTTGTTCTCCTTGATAGGTGACAACTAACTGAGCACCAAAAAGGAAACCTGTTAAAGTGAAATGAATATTATGCGAAACGGTGACTTGATCAGCCCTCACCCTGACTGTTGATGAGCAGCTTAATATGTTATCCCTCTTAGTATTTTTTTTGTTTGTTCTACTTAATACTTTTGGTTGAATACTGTAATCAATACACAATTCTTCTTAAGTGCTGAAACTTAACTGAAAAGTGATCGCTGTTAAATATAAGAGTGGGAATAAGAGAGGGAAGAGATGTGCAATTCGGGACATGCTCAAGCTGACTTACCTCAAACAGTAGAGTTAGAAACATACCAGGGGATTCCAATTCAATCCCATCGAGGTGGCATGTACCAATGCCATCTCACTAGTCCCAGTGATCAATTTCTGTTCACAATTGATTGTAATGATAGGACTAAGAACCAAAGGGATCACATAAACAAGAATAGTGTCTGCAAATACTAGCTGATAGAATCAAAAAGGTTAAATTTATTTAAATTCATTTTTTTAGTCTCTTAGTGTACTCCTTTAGTTCCCTACGTGTAGAATCATGTCATCTGCAAACAGGGATAACTTGGCTTCCTGCTTTCCAATTTGTATCCCTTTGGTTTCTTTTTCTTACCTACTGGCTCTGGCTATAACTTCCAGGACTATATTGAATAGTAATAGTGGGGACCTGTGCTGTGGTAGAGGGTTAAATCTGCCTGCCTGCAGTGCCAGTATCCCATATGGACACTGGCTCAAGTCCCAGCTGCTCCACTTCCAATCTAGCTCTCTGCTGTGGCCTTGGAAAGCACTGTAAGATGGCCCAAGTCCTTGGGCCCCTACACCCACATGGGAGACCCAGAGGAAGCTCCCACCTCCTGGTTTTGGATTGGCACAGCTCCAGCCATTTTAGCCATCTGTGGAGAGCACCAGCAGATGGAAGACCCCTCTCTCTCTGCCTCTGTCTCTGTAGCTCTGCATTTCAAATAAATAAATAAAAATAATAATAGTGAAAGTAGGAATCCTTGTTTGTTTATGGATCTTAGTAGAAATGCTTCCAACTTTTCCCCATTCAATTGATGGTGGCAGTGGGTTTGTCATATATTGCCTTGATTGTGTCGAGGAATGTTCCTTGTATACCCATTCTGCTTAAGGTTTTTATTATGAAAGGATATTGAATTTTATCAAATACTTTCTCTGCATCTGTAGAAATAATCATTTTCATTGGTTTACTAATGACCCACTGTTAATTAAGGAGCGTGTTGTTCAGTTTGCCGGTTTTTGCATATTTTCTAGAGTTTCTTAGATTGTTCATTTCCAGCTTCATTCCATGGTGGCCAGAAAAGATGGTATGATTTCAATTTTTTTGAATTTGCTGACTTGCTTTATGGCCTAGCATATGTTCTATCCTAGAGAAAGTTACACTGATGAAAAGAATGTGTATTTTTCAACTGTGGAATGAATTGTTCTGTAGATATCAGTTAGGTCCATTTGGTCCATAGTGTAGATTAGGTCTGTTTGTTGATTTTCTGTATAATTGTTCTGTCCATCGATGAAAGTGGGATGCTGAGTGGCTGGTGCTGTAGTATAGCAGGTAAAGCAACTGCCTGCAATGCCAACATCCCATGTAGGTGCTGGTTTGTGTCCCACTGCTCTACTTCCGATCTAGCTCTCTGCTGTGGCCTGGGAAAGCAGTAGAGGATGGCCCAATTCCTTGGGAACCTGCGCCCGTATAGGAGACCTGGGAGAAGCTCCTGGTTCCTGGCTGCTGATCAGCCCATCTCTGGACAGTTTGACCATTTGGGGAATAAACTAGTGGATGGAAGATCTCTCTCTGCCTCTGCCTCTCTCTAACTCTGTCTTTCAAATAAATAAATTAAATCTTTAAAAAAGAAAGAAAGTAGGGTATTGAAGTCCCCCATTACTATTGGTATTGCAGCTTATGCCTCTCTTTAGGTCCATTAACAGTTGTTTCAAAGGTTTTATTTATTTATTTCAGAGGTAGTTACAGAGAGGGAGAAACAGAAAGATCTTCCTTCTGTGCTGGTTGACTCCCCAAATGGCTGCAACAGCCAGAGTTCAGTTGATGCAAAGCCAGGAACCAGGAGCTTCTTCCAGGTCTCTTTATGTGGGTGCAGGGGCCCAAGCACTTGGGCTATATTCCACTGCTTTTGAAGGCCATAAGCAGAGAGCTGGGTCAGAAGAGGAGCATCCAGGACATAAACCAGAGCCTAAATGGGATGCTGGCACAGCAGGCAGAGGACTAGCCCAGTACACTACAGTGCCGACTTGCAACATTTGTTTTAAGCAGTCAGTTGCCTTGGCATTTGGTATGTTGGGTACATTTTTGATAGTTACATCTTCCCATTGAATTGATCTTTCATCATTATATAATGCCCTTCTTTGTCTCTTAACAGCTTTGTCTTAAAGTTTATTTTGTCTAATCTCAGGGTAGCTACTCATTCTTTTGGCTTTAATTAACATGGAGTATTTTTTTCCATCCTTTGACTTTTGCTATGTGTATATCTTTTGGTGAGGTATGTTTCTTGCAAGCTGTAAATAGATGGTTCCTTTTTAATTCATTCAGCTAGTCTGTTCCTTTTAATTGGAGAATTTAGGCCATTTACATTCAGGGTTATTATTGATAAGAAAGTACATTATCCTGCCATTGTTCTGTAAATATTCCTGTTGTTTGCTTTGGATTTCCTTTCTGCTTTTACTAGATTTTCTGCCTTCCCATTCTTTCATGAAGATGGCTGTCTTTATGTTTTCTGTGAGTAGCACATCCTTCAGCGTTGTTTGTAATGCTGGAAGAGTGGTGACAAATTCTTTCAGTTGCTGTTTTTTATGGGGCATCTTTATTTCACCTTCATTCATAAATGAGAGCTTTGTGGAGTATAAAATTCTGGGTTGACAAGTCTTTTTTCTTTTAAGACTTGGACTGTATTCTCTCCTAGCCTGTAGGGTTTCTGATGAGAAATCAGCTGGGGATTTATAATTGGGGATTCTGTGAAGGTAATCTGGTGTTTCTCTAGTTCACATTTTAGAATCTTCTCTTTATGTTTTACTGTTGAAAGTTTGACTAAAGTGTGTCATGGTGAAGATCTTTTCTGTCATGCCTATTAGGAGTTCTGTATGCTTCCTGTTTGGATCTCCCCATCTTTCTGCAAATTAGGGAAGCTTTCTGTTATTTCACTGACAGGCCTTCTAATCTATTCTCTTTCCACACCTTTAGGAACTCCTAAGACCTGTATGTTGGGTTGTTTGGTAGTATCCTATAAATCTCCAACACTTTTGTTTACATTTTTCTAATTTCTTCCCCTTTTTTTGGACTGACTGAGATATTTCCAAAGATTTGTCTTGTGGCTCAGATACTCTTTCCTCTGCATCACTAAATCTGTAATTAAGGCTTTCTACTATATTTTTTACTTGGCAAATTCAGTTTTTCATTTCTAGTATTTGAGTTTGATTTCTCTTCAAATCTGTCTCTCACAGGAGAATTTTTCATTCATGTTATGTATGGATTTAACTCATTGATTCGCTTCTTACTGCTTCTGAGTAATCCCAGGATCATTCTTTTGGAATTTCTTTTCAGGCATTTTATCATTGTCTTCATCTTCAGATTCTAATAGTCAAGTGTTTGATTGCTTTTGGGGAGTTGTGTTGTCTTCCGTTTTCTTGTGCTTCTCGATTTATTTTTATGCATTTGTGGAAATATTTGTTGGTTTCCTTCTCTGGTGGGTTATATTTTTGAACGGCGCCTCTGTGGCTTAGTGGAGTTCTATTCCTTCAGTGAATTCCCCTGAAGTATGTGCTGGGTGTGGGTGAGAATCCAGGGTGACACCCACATTGGCCATGGTAGATGTCTGTTGTCAGCAAGGGAAAGAGTATGATTACTCTTTTTTTTTTTTTTTTTTTTTTAAACAGGCAGAGTGGACCCTTTTGCCCTTGGTTCACCCTCCAATGGCCGCTGCGGCCGGCGCGTTGCGGCCAGCACACCGCACTGATCCGATGGCAGGAGCCAGGTGCTTCTCCTGGTCTCCCATGGGGTGCAGGGCCCAAGCACTTGGGCCATCCTCCACTGCACTCCCTGGCCACAGCAGAGAGCTGGCCTGGAAGAGGTGCAACCGGGACAGAATCCGGCGCCCTGACCGGGACTAGAACCCGGTGTGCCGGCGCCGCAAGGCGGAGGATTAGCCTAGTGAGCCGCGGCGCCGGCCTGATTACTCTTACTGGTGTAATCACAACCTCACCTCCTCTCTTCAAAGGTAATCAATGACTGGGGTTAGCCCACAGTATGTACAACCCACATCCATGCACAAAAAGAAACTGTGTGGTCCTCAGAGCAAGAAACCCTCTGCTGTGACCCACCCCATGCAGTCAGGGAGTCCTGAGCCTCTGATTGTCCAGATTGCCCAGAGACCTATTTACACCCTGCACCCTGTCATTCAGTCAGAGTTGCCACCGTCTCAGCACTCAAGGTTCCCATAGTCATGGGGTGCAGAGGATCCACTCAGCCCTGTGAGCCTGCCCCATCCACGGAGAGACTAGAGACATTCTTAGAGCCAGCTGCTTGTGGGTGCTCTACCTTGGCACTGTGAGCTATGATATGTTGAGAAGGTAGGGGCACCTCAAAGTCCTACATGGGTGCACAGCCCTCGGCCAACCCTCCCAGTAGACTCAAAGTCAGTGGGGAATGTGGCTTTATCCCTCTGGTAAAATCACTTGCTCACACAAGCCCATAAAGCTGCCATAGCCTGTACTGGCATCAAAAGGGTGCTTTCTCCTGCCAGTTGCTGGGCACTTTAGTGGGAGGATGAGGGGAAAGAAATATGCATTTCTTTCACTGGATTAGGTGTGTACCCTAACCCCTGGAGGCCTGAATCAAAGTCAGTGTCGTCTACGAGGTATTCCCTCAGGTAGTATCACCAGTAGCATTGGCCATTGTAGTCTGCTGTCCCGTCAGTCTGAGATGCTGGTGTGTCCCTGCTTGCTGCTGCGCGTCTGCACCTTCCATGCTGTTCTACAGGTTCCTCTTCAAAAAGTTTCTACTGCATACTGCTCTCCAACTCTCTCCCTGGGAATGCACTTCTCCAGTTTTCTTCTGCTATTTTCCTCTGGTCAAAAGCAGCATGTCTTTTCCTCTTGATCTGTCTTGGAATCCATCTGCCTGGGTTTTTATATCATGTTCCTGTCTATATCATGAGGATACTTTGAAAAATTTATGGAAAATTGGAGCAGCATTGTGGTACAGTGGCTAGTCAGGACACTTGTGGTGAGATGTCACCATTACAGACAATGGCTTAACCCACTGTGCTACAGCACAAGAAACTCATCGGTAAATTAGAACCTTTACTAATCATAGTTTGATAAAAATGGCTTCTATACTCAAATCATGGTATATGCCATTTATTAAGCTAATGTAGTCTTTAAAAGACCAAACTCTATAAAATCAGATAGGAAAAAGGAAACGTAACAAAAGACATGACAGAAAAAAAAATTACAAAACCTTAAAGAAAGAAGTAGAAGAGGATACCAAGAAGTGGAAAAATCTTCCATGCTCATGGATTGGAAGAATCAATATCATCAAAATGTCCATTCTCCCAAAAGCAATTTATAGATTCAATGCAATCCCAATCAAGATACCGAAGACCTTCTTCTCAGATCTGGAAAAATTGGTGCTGAAATTTATATGGAGGCACAAGAGACCTCGAATAGCTAAAGCAATCTTGTACAACAAAAACAAAGCCGGAGGCATCACAATACCAGATTTCAGGACATACTACAGGGCAGTTGTAATCAAAACAGCATGGTACTGGTACAGAAACAGATGGATAGACCAATGGAACAGAACTGAAACACCAGAAATCAACCCAAACATCTACAGCCAACTTATATTTGATCAAGGATCTAAAACTAATTCCTGGAGCAAGGACAGTCTATTCAATAAATGGTGCTGGGAAAATTGGATTTCCACGTGCAGAAGCATGAAGCAAGACCCCTACCTTATGCCTTACACAAAAATCCACTCAACATGATTAAAGACCTAAATCTACGACCTGACACCATCAAGTTACTAGAGAACATTGGAGAAACCCTTCAAGATATTGGCACAGGCAAAGAGTTTCTGGAAAAGACCCGGGAGGCACAGGCAGTCAAAGCCAAAATTAACTATTGGGATTGCATCAAATTGAGAAGTTTCTGTACTGCAAAAGAAACAGTCAGGAGAGTGAAGAGACAACCGACAGAATGGGAAAAAATATTTGCAAACTATGCAACAGATAAAGGGTTAATAACCAGAATCTACAAAGAGATCAAGAAACTCCACAAAAACAAAACCAACATCCCAATTAAGAGATGGGCCAAGGACCTCAATAGACATTTTTCAAAAGAGGAAATCCAAATGGCCAACAGGCACATGAAAAAATGTTCAAGGTCATTAGCAATCAGGGAAATGCAAATCAAAACCACAATGAGGTTTCACCTCACCCCGGTTAGAATGGCTCACATTCAGAAATCTACCAACAACAGATGCTGGCGAGGATGTGGGGAAAAAGGGACACTAACCCACTGTTGGTGGGAATGCAAACTGGTCAAGCCACTATGGAAGTCAGTTTGGAGATTCCTCAGAAACCTGAATATAACCCTACCGTTCGACCCAGCCATCCCACTCCTTGGAGTTTACCCAAAGGAATTTAAATTGGCAAACAAAAAAGCAGTCTGCACCCTAATGTTTATTGCAGCTCAATTCACAATAGCTAAGACCTGGAACCGACCTAAATGCCCTTCAACGGTAGACTGGATAAAGAAATTATGGGATATGTACTCTTTAGAATACTATACCGCAGTAAGAAACAACGAAATCCAGTCATTTGCAACAAAATGGAGGAATCTGGAACACATCATGCTGAGTGAAATAAGCCAGTCCCAAAGGGACAAATACCATATGTTCTCCCTGATCGGTGACAACTGACTGAACACCAAAAAGGAAACCTCCTGAAGTGAAATGGACACTATAGGAAATGGTGACTTGATCAGCATAGCCCTGACTGTTAATGAACAACTTAATACATTATCCCTCTTAGTAGTTTTTTTGTCTGTTCTACTTAATATGACTGGTTTAATTCTGTAATTAATACACAGTTATTCTTAAGTGTTAAAAATTAACTGAAATGTGATCCCTGTTAAACATAAGAGTGGGAATAAGAGAGGGAAGAGATGTATAATTTGGGACATGCTCAAGCTGACTTGCCCCAAATGGTAGAGTTAAAAACATACCAGGGGATTCCAATTCAATCCCATCAAGGTGGCATGTACCAATGCCATCTCACTATTCCAAGTGATCAATTTCAGTTCACAATTGATTATAATGAAAGGACTAAGAGTCAAAGGGAGCACATAAACAAGTCTAGTACCTGCTAACACTAACCGATGGAATAAATAAAGGGGAGAGTGATCCAACATGGGAAGTGAAATACTCAGCAGACTCATAGAATGGCAGATGTCCTAAATAGCACTCTGGCCTCAGAATCAGCCCTAAAGGCATTCGGATCTGGCTGAAAAGCCCATGAGAGTATTTCAGGCATGGAAAGCCAAGACACTCTGGCAACAAAAACAAAAACAAAACCCTAAGTGAAAGATCTCTGTGAGTGAGATCCCAGTGGAAAGAACATGTCTTCAAAGAAGGAGGAGGTACCTTTCTCTGAAGGGAGGAGAGAACCTCCACTTTGACCATGACCTTGTCTAAACAAGATAAGAGTCAGAGAACTCAAGGGGCTTCCATAGCCTTGGAAACTCATGACTGGTGCATGGGGAGATTACTGATGCCATAAACAGGAGTGTCAATTGGTAAAGTCAACAACAGGAGTCACTGTGCACTTACTCCTCATGTAGGATCTCTGTCCTTAATGTGCTGTACATTAAGACTTAATGCTATACAAGTACTCAAACAGTATATTTCACTTTGTGTTTCTATGGGGGTGCAAACTGTTGAAATCTTTACTTAATGTATACTAAACTGATCTTCTGTAAAAAAAAAAAAAAAAAAGAAAGAAATTATCAATTCCCAACTTGACTCACTGGGATTAAACATAACAATAGGTCTGATCTGATTTCATCATCATTTAAAAAAAATCCATCTATTATTTTTCACTTTATGTTTCTGTGTGGGAGCAAACTGTTGAAATCTTTACTTAATGTATGCTAAACTGATCTTCTGTATATAAAGAGAATCGCAAATGAATCCTCATGTGAATGGAAGGGGAGAGGGAGTGGGAAAGGGGAGGGTTGCGGGTGGGAGGGACATTATGTGGGGGAAGCCATTGTAATCCATAAGTCGTACTTGATTGTTTTTGTAGCACAAAAACAATATGTGAATGTAGCACAATATGTGAATGGGATTGATCTTAGAAGTTCTTCCTCAGCCATGGCATTGTCTGTGTATACAAAGGCTATTGATTTTTGTGCATTGATTTTATACCCTGCTACTTTGCCAAACTCTTCTATGAGTTCCAATAGTCTCTTAGTAGAGTTCTTTGGGTCCCCTAAATAAAGAATCATGTCATCTGCAAAGAGGGATAGTTTGAGTTCTTCCTTCCCAATTTGTATCCCTTTAATTTCTTTTTCTTGCCCAATAGCTCTGGCTAGAACCTCCAGAACTATATTGAATAGCAGTGGTGAGAGTGGACATCCCTGTCTGGTACCAGATCTCAGTGGAAATGCTTCCAACTTTTCCCCATTCAATAGGATGTTGGCTGCGGGTTTTTCATAGATTGCTTTGATTGTATTGAGGAATGTTCCTTCCAAACCCAGTTTGCTTAGAGTTTTCATCATGAACGGGTGTTGTATTTTATCAAATGCTTTCTTGGCATCTATTGAGATAATCATATGGTTTTTCTTCTGCAGTCTGTTAATGTGGTGTATCACATTGATTGTCTTGCGCACATTAAACCATCCCTGCATACCAGGGATAAATCCCACTTGGTCTGGGTGGATGATCTTTCTGATGTGTTGTTGCATTCTATTGGCGAGAATTTTATTGAGGATTTTTGCATCTATATTCATCAGGGATATTGGTCTGTAATTCTCTTTCAGTGCTGCATCTTTTTCCGGCTTAGGAATTAAGGTGATGCTGGTTTCATAGAAAGAATTTGGGAGGATTCCCTCTTCTTCAATTGTTCTGAATAGTTTGAGAAGAATTGGAGTTAGTTCTTCTTTAAATGTCTGGTAGAATTCAGCAGTGAATCCATGTGGTCCTGGGCTTTTCTTTGTTGGGAGGGCCTTTATTACTGTTTCAATTTCTGTCTCAGTTATGGGTCTGTTTAGGTTTTCGATGTCTTCCTGGTTCAATTTAGGTAGGTTGCATGTGTCCAGGAATCTATCCATTTCTGATAGGTTTCCCTGTTTGCTGGCATACAAGTCCTTGTAGTAATTTCTGATGATTCTTTTTATTTCTGTGGTGTCTGTTGTTACATTTCCTTTTTCATCTCTGATTTTATTGATTTGGGTCTTTTCTTTTTTTAGTTAGTTGGGCCAATGGGGTGTCAATTTTGTTTATTTTTTCAAAAAACCAGCTCCTCGTTTGGCTGATTTTTTGTAATGTTTTTCTTGATTCAATCCTGTTGATTTCTTCTCTGATTTTAATTATTTCTCTTCTCCTACTAGATTTGGGTCTGGTTTGCTGTAGGTTTTCTAGATCCTTGAGGTGAATTGAAAGCTCATCTATTTGGTGCCTTTCCAATTTCTTGATGTAGGCACCTATTGATATAAACTTTCCTCTTAACACTGCTTTTGCTGCGTCCCATAAGTTTTGGTATGTTGTGCTGTTATCCTCATTTACTTCCAGAAAGTTTTTGATTTCTCTTTTGATTTCTTCTATGACCCATTGTTCATTCAGGAGCATGTTGTTCAATCTCCATGTGTTTGCATATGCTCTAGGGATTCCTGAGTTGCTAATTTCCAACTTCATTCCTTTATGGTCTGAGAAGCTGCATGGTATGATTCTAATTCTTTTGAATTTGCTGAGACTTGCTTTATGGCCTAGTATGTGGTCAATCCTAGAGAAGGTTCCATGTACTGCTGAGAAGAATGTAAAATCTAGCTGTAGGATTGAAAGTTCTGTATATATCTGTTAGATCCATTTGGGCTATAGTGTCGTTTAAATCTACTGTATCCTTGTTGATCTTCTGTCCTATTGATCTGTCTATTTCTGAGAGTGGAGTATTGAAGTCCCCCAGTACTATTGTATTGGGGTCTAAGTCTCCCTTTAAGTCCGTTAACAGATCTTTTAGATAAACCGGTGCCCTGTAGTTAGGTGCATATACATTGATAATTGTTATATCTTCCTGTTGAATTGATCCCTTAATCATTATGTAGTGTCCCTCTTTGTCTCTCTTAACGGTTTTTGTAGTAAAGTTTATGTTGTCTGATATTAAGATGGCTACGCCCGCTCTTTTTTCATTTCTGTTGGCATGGTATATCTTTTTCCAGCCTTTCACTTTCAGTCTGTATGGATCTTTGTTGGAAAGATGTGTTTCTTGTAAGCAGCAAATAGATGGGTTTTGTTCCTTAACCCAATCAGCCAATCGGTGTCTTTTAACTGGACAGTTCAGGCCATTCACGTTCAATGTGACTAATGATAAGTGGTAACTTTGCCCTGCCATTTGCCAAAGATAAGTTCTAATATATGCTTTGAATTCCCTGTGATCTTTTGCTGTGAGCTTTCCTTCCTTGGTTTCCTTCCTTTACCTTCTTTCATATTGATGACCGTGTTTCTTTGTTTCTGTGTGTAACACATCTTTAAGCATGTTTTGCAGGGCTGGACGAGTGGCAACAAATTCTTTCAATTTCTGTTTGCTATGAAAAGTCTTTATTTCACCTTCATTCACAAATGATAGCTTTGCAGGATATCATATTCTGGGCTGGCAGTTGTTCTCTCTTAGTACCTGGGCTATATCTCGCCATTCCCTCCTAGCTTGTAGAGTTTCTGATGAGAAGTCAGCTGTGAGTCTGATTGGAGATCCTCTGAGAGTAATCTGACGTTTCTCTCTTGCACATTTTAGGATCTTTTCTTTATGTTTCACTGTGGAGAGTTTAATTACAACGTGTCGTGGTGAGGATCTCTTTTGGTCATGTTTATTAGGGGTTCTGTGAGGTTCCTGTACTAGGATTTCTCTGTCCTTCTCCAAACCTGGGAAATTTTCTGCTAATATCTCACTAAAAAGGCCTTCTACTCCTTTCTCCCTCTCCATGCCTTCCGGAACTCCTAGAACCCGAATGTTGGGTTTTTTAATAGTATCCTGAAGATTCCCGACAATATGTTTTAGATACCTAATTTCCTCTTCTTTTCTTTGGTCTGACTGTATCCTTTCCTGTTCTCTGTCTTCTAAGTCCGATATTCTCTCTTCTGCTTCCCCCATTCTGTTTGTAAGGCTCTCTATTGTGTTTTTCATTTGATCTATTGAATTCTTCACTTCAGTCACTATCCCAGTTTCCTGTTGTACTAGTTGTTTCGTTTCATTTTGATTCCTCCTTAATATTTCATTTTCACGAGAGAGATTTTCTATCTTGTCCATTAAGGATTTCTGTAGTTCAAGAATTTGTTTTTGAGAACTTCTTAATGTTCTTATCAATTTTTTGAGATCTGCTTCTTGCATTTCTTCTATGTCATCATCCTCATAATCTTGAATTGGGGTGTCTTTTTCATTTGAGGGCTTCATGGTGACTTCCTTGTTTTTATTACCTTGGTTTTTGCGTTTGTTATTTGGCATATTGGAGATATTTTGTTTCTTCACTGTGGTGCTTTTTCTTGTTATACTATGACTCTAGATTAAGTGGACTATCTGTTTTTGATGGAGCCTTAGGGCTTGAGATGGGTGTGGCCTGAGAGCTCTGTTTGGTGTGCCAAAGGTGACACTCCCAGGTTAGGCGTGGTAAACCTCTCTCTCTCTCTCTCTTTCTTTTTTTTTTTTGATTCAAAAGGGAAGTTATTCTGCACAGCTGAACGAAGTTGGAGGTAGTTAGCAGGCAAATGATATACCCACAGGAGCCAGAGATCGGAAGCTCTTTCCCAAGGACCACACAGGAAATCTGTTCGGCCCTCAGAGTGGGCTCAAATTCTCCTTCAGTCTCCCACTGGGTTGCCAAAGTTACGGAATTGTAGCGTCTCTGGAGAGTGCTCACGTGAATTCCGTGAGTTCTCTCCCCCACCGTCTTTTTTCACAGTCTCAGTTCAGTAGCACCACAAATTTACTAGGTCCTAATCTCCTGTTAATTCGCCCCGCCCAGAGTCAGGTTTTTCTGCTAGGCTCAGGGCCGGTGCAGACCTGAGGTCGCTCTGCTTATGACGTATGTCCAAGATGGCGCCTGCTCTTTGTCTTGCTCGCCCTTGAGAGGTGAGCGGAGAGAGAGAAACCCGTGTCCGTACCAGTTAACTTTTTTTTTTTTTTCCTCTCTCTCTCTTCCAGTTAGCCTGGTGAAGTCCCCCCCCCCCCCCGGGGGGTCGTTCCCTCTAGTCTCCTCTCTCCACTTGCCTGCCGGTGTCTCGGGCTATTGAGGTTCGGCTCACCTCGCGTTCCAGCGCTGGTGTGTTGAGTCTGCCGCTGGTGTCCCGAACTGTGGGCTCCCACGCTCTCCACGCAGGTCCGCTCCCCTTCCAGCGCTGATGTGTGGACTTGGAGCCCTGGACGTCCCAGGTCTCCCCGCTGTTGTCTGTGTGGCACGCACTCCCCTTTGAGCACTGGTGCGCAGAGCCTGCGGCTTGCGCAGCTCGGTCCCGCGGCTCGGCTTCCGCGCGGTGGGCGACCTTGTTCTCCCAGTAGGTCCTCCGATTCACGGCCACTCAATCCAGAAGAGTTTCCTCTGCAATATTTTCCTGGTTCTTTTTTCTGAGGCTACCATAACTCCCCTTTTATTAAACCAAATTTTCCCGGACTATCGGTGCGTGCCCTCACTATTCCGCCATCTTCAATTTCTCTCTGTATTTAAGTTCTATATAAGGGCGGACAGATAGCATACAGTATATTCTAAAATATATTCAGTGTTACTTGTTTTTCACTATTTTGATTGTCATATTTTTATGCTTGTATTTAATATTATTTCCAGGTTTCCCTAGAAAGAGAACGACAACATGATCAAACACATGTTCAGAGCCAACTGGAGAAATTGGATCTTCTTGAACAGGAGTATAACAAACTTACTACAATGCAGGCCCTTGCAGAAGTGAGTGAATATATAGTTTACTCATTTATGCTTAGTAATGATTTTAATATTATTTTATGTCACTGAAAATAGCAGTAAACATGACCTTACTGCAAAGATATGAGTAGGAGTTTTTGAAAAGAACAAATTTGGTGAGAAGGTTCACATTTAGAATATCATTAAGGCTTGTCACTTGGTTTACATTGTTCTCAGAACTAATTTTAGTTTAGTTCCAGATTAAACCTCCATGTAACCTATCTACCTTCATAAGAAAACATATTCTTTGATGATGTAGACTTTACCCATAATCCTGTTCATGTGCCTTTGCAAATGAGTAATACTAATCACCCGGGAAAGTGTTATGGATGTTGTTAAGCATGGTGCCATTACTAGAGTGAACTAAAAAAACTTAAATTTTACCCAAATTTATAATATGTTGCTGTTACTGTATTAAAATTTTACAAAAACATGCCTAAGACTTTGACTGTTATCCCTTTTTTTGAACACTAGAAAAAAATGCAAGAGTTGGAAGCGAAACTCCATGAAGAAGAACAGGAAAGAAAACGTATGCAAGCCAAAGCAGCTGAGGTAAGTTTAAATGTGAGTGGGTATGTTTACCACTTCTCCATTGTAAGCAAGCACTTAGAGTTGGGCATCTTGGACTACTTGTATTTTAGAATACTCCAATATATACATTCTCAAATATAACGTAATTTGGGAAATGACATGTTTACAGACAAGAATAAAATTTGAACAGTTTGAATCAGCATTTTAGAAACTAAAAGCCTGGGGCTGGAGGAAGCAGTTCTGTGTCTTAGAAGGTTAAGCCTCTGCGTGCAGTGCCCACATACGATATGGGCTCCAGTTCAAGTCCCAGCTTCCCCACTTCCATTTCAACTCTCTGCTGTGACCTGGGGAAGGAGTGGGGGATGGCCCAAGTTCTTGGGCCCCTGCTGCCTACATGGGAGACCTGAAAGTGGCTCCTGGCTTCTGCCCTGGCCGTGGCAGCCATTTTGGGGATGAACCAGCAATGGAAGATCTCTTTTTCTTTCTCTGTATTTCTGCCTTTCAAATAAATTAATTTTTTTTTAAAGAAATAAACTAATAGACTGAAAAAAGAGATTCTACACATAGTAATCATGTAAAACTTCTTACCATAGGTCACTAACTGATATTCGAAAGCCTTCATAAAATAACCTGCATATATGGGCTTCTTTTCTTTGATGGCCTCCAAAAACCAGAACAGAGGTTGAGTAATGAGCTACAAACTCAATAGAATACAATTTTTGTGGGGTTTTTTGTTTGTTTTTAACTCATTTTAACAAGTCTTTGCCCTGTGGCCGGGGGGCCATGTAAGGACTGCAGGCAGAATAATTTGGTCTGGCCTTGTGAAGGTAATCATAAGGAGGCCATGAAATTCACCAAATCTATATAGCAGGCAACTAATTTTTAAATTGATAATTTTATATGACGTGCAAGTGACGTAAATGTCCTAATGGTCCTTGGCAGAAAATCGTTCCCCAACCAGGACTTATGCATTTATTTGTTCAAATAATTCCCAAATACTCCTTTGCCTTTCTAGGGTCTTTAAATTTTATAACATTTACATATATATTTTCTCATATCCATGCAAGAAGGGGTTCCCGATTACAAAATAATTATCAGTGGAGCATTGCAGTTCAGTCTTTGGCTAGATACCTTCAGTGTCCTGGGCTCACTTCATATGTGTAATTGCAAGAATATAAACATTTTATCATCTCATATTATCTCATATTATCTGTTTCTTCAAGTACTTCTGTGAATTCATTGACATAATATGTTCTGTTAAACCTGACACACTGTTCTAAATATTTACCTTATGAATTTATAAATGTCTATGTTTTTTCCTATCAGTTTGCTTTTTGAGTTATGTAGTCTTTTTTGTTTCTGACCACCATTAGGTTTTTTTGGCTCATTTACATTATGGTAGGCCAGTGTATCTTGCCATTTCCTCACTTGGAATATGCAAGCTTACAGGTTGTGCTTTATATACATACAAGAGCACTACAAATGTTTATAAAGTTCATGGAAAATGGAATTAAAAGAAAGTTTGTTGTGGCACCAAAATTTTTTTTAATCCATACATAGTTTTTTCTATGCAGTTTTCTGAAGACCCATTCTATATATGCTTGGGTTACAAAAAATGTTTTCAGCATATCAAATTTAACTTTTAATTCCATTTTGAATGAACTTTCTGAAATTCCTTTATATATAAAATACAAAATTTAACAGGGTATTATATTGTGAATTTTTCAAATTCAATTATTATTCATCTTTCATTTAGCTGACAAGAAATAGAAGCAAAACCCATATTGCTGGTGATACATTATCAGTAAAGGTGTTAAGTTCTGATGGTGGATGTTATTGATGGATCAACAGTGGCTAGAGATATGTAATGCCAAGTCTAGCTAATTGTAGTTACAGTCTTGGGCAAGTTAACCATTCGCAGCCTGGATTTTACTGCTTACTAATAATGTGATCTTCATTTCACATCATCTTAGCATGAGGAAATCAAAAGAGATAAAAGACCGTGAAAGCACTGTAAAATGTTAGCACTCTGAAACACAAATATAAGACAACTGTTGTGAAGAAATAAGCTGGAAGAGCAGTTGTTTTCTTGTGTGCTCTTGATACTCACTGGCATCATAAGTCTTCCAGACCTATTATTTGAATCTAGTTAGTTTACTCTGAATAAATTAGCATTGTTGGATGTGTGAGAGTATATAGACGCTCTGAAAGCTAGAGAGATATATCCCTTTGTCAGTGCAGTCATTATGGGAAGAATTGGTAACAGTCTTTAAACTTAAGCCATTGGCCCTGAGCGTTTGTTTGAACTCATTACAGTTTCTTTTGGAATACTTCTTTAAAAAAAATTTTCCCAGGGCCGGCACTGTGGCACAGCTGGTTAACGCCCTGGCCTGAAGTGCTGGCATCCCATATGGGCGCCAGTTCAAGTCCCGGCTGTTCCACTTCCAATCCAGTTCTCTGCTATGGCCTAGGAAAGCAGCAGAAGATGGCCCAAGTCCTTGGGCCCCTGCACCCATGTGGGAGACCCGAAAGAAGCTCCTGGCTCCTGGCTCCTGGCTTTGGACAGGCGCAGCTCCAGCCGTTGCAGCCATCTGGGGAGTGAACCATCAGATGGAAGACCTCTCTTCCTCTCTACCTCTCCTCTCTCTGTGTAACTCTGACTTTCAAATAAATAAATCTTTAAAAAATTATTTCCCAACCTGGAAAAACCAAAAAGTTTAGAGAGTAGTCCAACAACCTGAATTCTTCACGGTAAACTGCAGATAATTTTGATGATTTTTTTATGGGAGATTGAAAGTTGACTTATGAAAAACAGTCCTTTTTTTTTTTTTCAAATCCTTTGAAAATATGGAATTTGTACCATTAAAAATTATATATTAATTTTAATGTAGTTACTAAACTTCCAGAAAAAAAGAGGTTGAGAACATGCTGAAATAATTCAGTACTTTTGGGCATAAATTTCTGATTTTTGTGTCGTAATTATATGCATTCTCAAGAGGAAGAAATTTTACACTCTTGACAGATTTGAGCCTGGCACCGTAGGGGATGCCAGTTTTTAAAAAGTAAGAATATTAAAGAATATTAAAGCATCCATTTGGCATTATATACTGTTTTCAGAAGGTTACTCTTACTGGTTTTTATAGGATTTTAATGACAAATCTCAAATTTGAATCATAGTTTTTATTTCAGCAGCATTAACTTGAGGCATTCATGTTTTTCCTAGTTGCAAACTGGTCTAGAAACAAATAGACTTATCTTGGAAGATAAGACAACTCCATATGTTTCTAGTGCTAGAAGAATTAAAAAAAAGAAGTCAAAACCTCCGGAAAAGGTATGAAATCAAAACCAATCGGGCAAAGTGGCTGATTCTTTGCTTTAGTTTTGTGGAAACAGTCATAAACCATCTAGTACTATATCCCTAGCAGAGTAAATCTTTCTCTTAATTTTTTTTTCATTTGAAAGATGGGAATAGTAGTATCTACTCCTAAGTTTGTCCCCTAAAATTGAAATGATACATATGAAAACATTTGTAACTACAGAAGAGTGGTACAAATACTAGCATTAGTGTCCAATGTTACATTAATTAATCTTGTGCTTTTAAAAATGTTTTAGTTGTATACTGTTGATTTAGAATGGAATTGCTGCTTTATCAGGTAATATTTCCCTACCCACCCCCTTACCTTTCCTAAGCTTGGATATATACTGACAAGTATTAATTAACTACTAGGAACTCCCTCTAGACAATGCCAGGATCAGTAATGGATGTAATAGCCTAGTAGTAAGCTGTGAGTTGAGCTTATTTGTGTATCAGTTTTTATCATCCTGTAATTATTTTATTTAACATTCCTGTTTTCTTTCCATTCAGAAAGGCCCTAGGAACTGCTTTGGTACACAGCCGCACTATAGATTATGCTTGGGTGATATGCCATTTGTAGCTGGAAAGGTGAGTTCATTTAACTTGATATTTTTTGTACAACTTAATACATCTTCTAATTAAATACAGATTTTTGCCTGTATGACTACAAGTGGTGGAAACGTTTGTTTTCTCCCCTACCAGTGTGGATCATGCAAATATAACAATGAGAATGAGATGGGGGAAAGTTGTATGGAATTGGGGGAACAGGGAGGAAATGGGGGGCAGAGCACGTGTTGAGAGTAAGTAGAAAATCACAAAAACCCTGGTTTGATGAGGATACCATAGGGCTTAATGGAAATCTGTAGCATTGGGTTTTTAATTTCAGCTCTGTTGATTTATATTTACAAATGGATAGTTGTATGGATAGATGTCCTCCCCTCCTGATCACACCTAGGACTGATACTCTTAAAGTGTCACACATAGACATCAGTCCTTTCTTCCTTAGAGTGTAGAGATAGTATTTTTGTCAGATAACAGCCTGTGCTGAATGATTGCTAAGAAAAGAAACACATACTTCTTAGAAGTTTCTACTGTTTATAGTATTTTTGTGAACTGTGTGTGCTGTTGGTTGTTTCATGTTTAGATGTCTTGGTACCTAACTAAATTGTCAGTGGTGTGAGAAATGAATGTTCTTTGAATTTTACCTTTGTTAAAGGTTTTTATTTTTTATTTTTTTAATTTTAATCCTCGGGGAAAGCTTGAGGAATGAACAATTTCCACACTTTTCTGTTTGTACTATGTAGATGTGTTCAGTGCAAATCACTTACCAATAATTGGTGCCATTGATGTCATTTCCCCCAAAAATTTAATCTCTTGTTAAATTATAAGCCATCTTTTGACCTGTTTTTTTTTTAAGTTTGTACTCCTAATGAGCTCTTTCTTCTTTTTTCTTTTTTCACCATAGAGTCTTTGTATTTTTAAAGGGTTAATTAACTACAATCAGAATCACTGAGCATGCTTTCTGAAAAATCAGATTATGAAGCCCCACAACAATTCTACTGAGTCAGACTTACCTGGGTGTGGGGTCTAAAAATTGCTTTGGTTTTCCAGTCCCAGTCTGATGTTCACTTAAATTTGGGACTCACTTAGCACCGTTCCCTATTCATTGTTTTCATTCATAAAATTCACTGATGGTCGTTTACTTTGCCTTTGAATATTTCTGCTGATGAGATCTCTTGATACCTTAGATCATCACATTTCTAGACATCTTTATTTGAAAGTTCTTCTTTCAAGTAAGTTGAAGCCTTTCACTTAATAAATTCTACTCATGATCTTTGCTCTTAGGAACCCACAGAACAAATCAGCCCTACAGGAAAATTATTTTGGAACAGAACCTTATTTTTCTTAATTTCTTACTCTAGATTATAAATAAATTTTTCCTTTTTCTTTAGCTGTTCATATTAAATGTGGTCCTTTGTTGAATTTCTTCATCAGCTCATCACTCCCTTCCTAAACTGATATAGAATTGTAAATGCGGCATACCTAGCACATAATGGAATCTCTGGCTTATACTAAACTGTCAGCTAATTCAGCCTGACATTGCATTTTCATGGGGAAGAGTACATCATCATCCCTTTCACTCAGTGATTCTAGAATCATTTGAATAGGCCTTTCCCTGAGTCTCTCCTTTGAGTTCTCTGTAGGTACTCTACTCGGGGAGTTGATTTTTATAAACAGATTTTTTTAATCAAATAAAGTTCTCCCGGACTTGATTCATAAAGCCTAGCTCAGGTTTCCATTTTGTGTTGTTTTCTCCAAATGTGATTGCCTAACTGGTAATTCCCAATGAAGTCATTTATACGAGATTGAATAAAACAAAATCAAACCTAGGAATTTTCAACCTGAGCTCTCCTTTTGAAGTTGTTGCTGTTGATTTCTTCTGAGAGGAGGAGCGTGGTGGGGGCAAGAGGCACGGAGTCACCACACAGACCCCGGGAGTCTGGTGAAAGCAGGCCAGAGGCAAGCAGCCCACAGACTTTATTTCAGTTGCTACAGCTGCTTATATAGCCAAGGCAGCCAATCCGGTCAAGGGGGGGGGTCTATGCCCTAACCAACTTGACTGTTGTCAGTCAGGCTCTGTTGTCATATGGTTTCTGAAGCCATCCAATCACGGCCTGTTGCCAGGCAGTTTCTGTTGTCAGTGGCCATCTTGGCATGACCTTCTCACCTTCTCATTCCACCACAATTTGTATTTTTATGAAAATGTATTTTTATTCTAATAACTTAATGGGCACTTAGATGAATGTTTCTCAAACTGTCATGAAGGATCAATTTTCATTTTTCATTACATACTGTTATAAACCAGTGTATCTGTAAAGTGTAATTAAAATGAATTACTAGGAAATATAGTAGACATACAAATTTAAATTTTAAAATGTTTGTTTTTTAATTTGAGAGACAGGGAGAGAGAGAATTCGTTCCACTGATTCACTCCAGAAATAATTGCAACAGCCAGGGAAAGCTGGGCTCGATTGAAGCCAGGAACCAGGAACTCAATCCAGGTTGCCTACAGGGATGGCAGGGACCCAAGTGCCTGAGCAATCATCTGCTGCCTGCCAGACTGTACATTAGCAGGAAGCTGGAATCATGCCAATATGAGATATGGACATGTCAAGTTGCACCAAATGCCTGCCTCTGAATGTTATTTAATAGAGAAAAACTCCCATTGCTACTTCACTCCCCAGATGTCTGCAATGGTCTCTGGTTGGGTTCAGAGCCAGGAGCTTATTTCCAGTCTCTGCTTTGAATCCAGGTAGCAAGAACCCAGTCACTTCAGGTATCAGCACTACCCCCAGAGTTTGCTTTAGCAGGAACCCTGGGGTTGAGTGCAGCTGGGCATTGAACCTACGCACTCCAACATGGGACACAAGTATTTTAACTGCCAAGCCAAACTCCTGTCCCCCAGTTGCTCTTTGTTAAATTCAACAGATATAAAATTACAATAATAGAAAAATGATAGGAAAAGGAAAGTGTGCATATAGGCACTTCATATGATGAGTACTCATTTGTGAGCAAAACTTTGATTAATTCATTTTGAGATGTTGGGTCAGCATTGAACTCCTCAAATAACTTCTACTTTGATGTGTGTTAGCCCGTCACAAAACACACCAAACACCAGAGTAAGGGAAAGGGTTTATTGGGGAAAACCCAGCAGACCGGAGGGAAGGGGCAAAGAGGGAAAAGGAGAGTAAGAGAGAAAGAGGAGAGAGGGAAGTGAGAGAGGAGAAGAGGAGGCTAGAGAGAGTGGGCAAGATAGAGCGAGGAGAGAAGAGAGTGGAGAGGAGAGCAGACGAGAGGAGCCAAGAGAGCCACTTGTTCAGGAACAGGCCCTTTTAAAGCTTTGCCGGAGGGCTGGCAGGGAAGCAGAAGCAGCAAATCCCATGAGGATGGGGGTGGAGCTTGGCACAGGTAGTTGGGCCATGTGGCTACCTGGCTTTCAGCAATGGCAGCAGTGGGAACCGGGGCATAGGATGTAAATCAGGGTGTAGATCGTGCCATAGATAAGACTGCACCATTTTCCTAACAATGTGTATAATTCTTTTAATTTTTTGCTGTATTTAATTTGCGAATAGAAACTAAAATAAGAACATCTATTCCTCTTAGTGTGATGGTTTCTGAATCTAGCTGGTCAGAATCAACTAGCAGACTTAAAATAAAAATTTCCAAACCATGACCCCACGTGGAATCATTTGGAGTGTTGCCTATGAATCTGCATTTTAAACAGGTTGTCTAATGTGCTTGTGGAGCCAAGTAAGGCAGCTTCTGTTTTAAACTGGAGTAGCATGTAGAGGTTGTCCTCAAGCCAAAACAAAATTTTTGAGACTACCAGATTACTCTTTTCATTGATGTGACATATACTTAGTACTTCATACTACTCATGAGTACAATAGTAGTCTCTCCTACTTGGAAGTACACTGTAACAGGAAAGATGGATAATATCACAGTATATTTCAATAAATGCTATAAAAGATTTCAAGTGTTATACAGGTGATGTGAGAATGAACCAGTTGTTTATCCAGCAGTTTTTAAAAAGACTTAAATGATGCGTTTGAACTAGATTTTAAAGAATGGTATAAAGGCCGGCGCTGCGGCTCAATAGGCTAATCCTCTGCCTAGTGGCGTCAGCACACCTGGTTCTAGTCCCGATCGGGGCGCCAGATTCTGTCCTGGTTGCCCCTCTTCCAGGCCAGCTCTCTGCTGTAGCCCGGGAGTGCAGTGGAGGATGGCTCAAGTGCTTGGGCCCTGCACCCGCATGAGAGACCAGGAGAAGCACCTGGCTCCTGGCTTCGGATCAGCGTGGTGCGCCGGCCGTAGCGCACCGGCCACAGCGGCCATTGGAGGGTGAACCAGTGGTAAAAGGAAGACCTTTCTCTCTGTCTCTCTCACTGTCCACTCTGCCTGTCAAAAAAAAAAAAAAAAAAAAAAAAGAAGAAGAAGAAGAATGGTATAAAACTTCCACACAAACTACACTATGTAAATGTCTGCAAATATTTGTTCAGAATGGAGAGAAATTTGGAGTTTGAAACATGAGATCAAGGAGTGTAAGTTGCAGCTCAGTGATGTAGGGCCTTATGTCCAGGGTGAGAATTTGGGACATTATAGTCTGGATTTTACATCAGTGGACTTCAAATAATATCAAAACAATATTTTAGGGCAATAACTGACAGCACTGTGCACTTAGACTGGGAGCAGGAACACAGCAGATTCTTTAATTCATTCTGTAGCTATGTAGGTGAATGCATAAATCAAGTGAATAACAGTAGGTAGAGATATTTCAGAGGTTGACTCTACAGGACTGTTAAGTGATTTACTGTAGACTTGGAGATGTATTTCACAGGTTTGGGGGCACTTATTTTTAGCTCAGGTTAGGGAGTAAAAAGAAAGCAGGTATAGAGGACACAGCTTCATTACAATATCTTTCTTTCTTCAGTCAACTAGTCCTAGCCATGCTGTGGTCGCCAATGTTCAGCATGTCCTGCATCTAATGAAGCAACACAGTAAAGTTCTGTGCAATGATCGAGTAGTCAACAGTGTTCCTTTGGCAAAACAAGTATCATCACGAAGCAGTAAAAGTAAGAAGTCAGTAACCCCTCCCTCCTCCAGCATTAATGAAGAGTTGTCAGAAGTCTTACAGACTTTACAGGATGAATTTGGGCAAATGAGCTTGTGAGTTTTTTATTCTTAAATTACTTTTAGTTCTGAAACTTCTTTGTTCTTTTAGCTTCTTCTATTATCCCTACTCTGTTTATTCAACAAATGTCCATGAGCACAATCCTTTTTCCAGCCTCCCTCCTGGACTTTAACAGATGTAATTGTTAGGGATAAAATCTGTCCCTTTCATCGCCCCTTGCCAATAGATGCCAGCAGAAAGTAACTCATCGCCCCCCATGTCAGCAGGAAATAGCTCAGATAATCGTCCCTCCACCCGTCCTGACTTTTGGGTCTAATGTAATCCCGTACAACTCTTGTTTTTGTTTTATAAAAAACAAACTGGGAGATGTTAGTAAAATGGTGCAGTCTTATCTATGGCACAGTCTACACCATCCTAGGCTCTAACTCCCCCTCCCCTCACTGCCATTGCTGGAAGCCAGGTAACCATATGGCTAAACCACTGATGTCAGCTCTACTCCCACCCTAAAGGAGTTCACTGCTCCTACTTCCCTGCCCGCCCACCCTCCCAGCCCCCAGGGCAAAGGTTTAACAAGACCTGTTCCTGAACATGTGGCTTGCTCTTTATCTTGATCTCTCTCTTTAATGCTCTCTTTGCTTTTCCTTCTTCACTCCTTTCCTCCCGGTCTGTCCAGTTTCCCCCACCAATAAACCGTCTCCCTTAAAAAAAAAAAAAAAAAAAAAAAGTCCCTTGTCTCCCTTTTCTGATACTGGTAAATGTTTTGAAGACTAAGATTTGTACTTAAGGTTTTTTCCTTTTGATAGACAAAAAAGTTCATGGAAAATTGAATTAAAAGGTAAGTTTATTTTGTGCAGGAAAATTTTATGGGCCATGTATAGTTTTCATAACATGCATTTATTTTACAATAACTTTTGGAGACCATGCATAAAATAATTAATTTCAGCTAAACTTGTAATTTATGATGCAGCTTAAGAACAAGGGCCGGCACCATGGCTCACTAGGCTAATCCTCTGCCTGAGGTGCTGGCACCCCTGGTTCTAGTCCTAGTCGGGGCTCCGGATTCTGTCTGGTTGCTCCTCTTCCAGTCCAGCTCTGCTGTGGCCCAGGAAGGCAGTGGAGGATGGCCCAAGTCCTTGGGCCCTGCACCCGCATGGGAAACCAGGAGAAGCACCTGGCCTCTGGCTTCAGATTAGCGCAGTACACCAGCCCAGCAGCCATTGGCCATTGGAGGGTGAACCAACAGCAAAGGAAGAACTTTCTCTCTGTCTCTCTCTCACTGTCCACTCTGCCTGTCAAAAAAAAAAAAAAAAAACAGGATACTAGTCTACTATTCTAGACTTTCCTTTCTACAGAAATACTTTTTTAGGGGAAATAAAGAGTACATATGTAGTTAACTCTTTGAAATTAAGAACTCTTGCCTCACACTTTTAATTCAGAGCAGTGACCTGTGGTGAGATACGATGGACGTAGCAGTGAGACAAAGGAAATTTAACCAAATCCTACTTTTGCTTTGTATACAGTGATCACCAGCAACTTGCAAAACTCATCCAGGAGTCGCCAACCGTTGAGCTCAAAGAAAACTTAGAGTGTGAACTAGAGGCATTAGTGGGAAGGATGGAGGCGAAAGCAAACCAAATAACCAAAGTTCGAAAATACCAGGCCCAGGTAACTCAGTGTTCCTTTGCTCAAGTTTCTAATGATTGAAGGAGGGGAAAGCACATTTTTTCAAATATTTAATGCTGAGAGTTAAAGTGATGAGGTATTTGATTGTGGAAGGTAGTTACTGAGTTCATGGTTAAGAACTGGTGTTAAAAGGGGCCAGTGCTGTGGCATAGCCACCACCTGCAATGGTAGCGTCACATATGGGCGCCAACTGTGATTCGAGTCCTGGCTGCTCCACTTAAGATACAGCTCCCTGCTAATGGGCTGGGAGAGCAGTAGCAGAGGCCCAAGTGCTTGATCCCCTCCCTGTGCACACGTGGGAGACCCAGAAGCAGCTCCTGGCTTTGGATCTGCTCAACTCTGGCCTTCGCAGCCATTTGGGGAGTGAATCAGCAGATGGAAGATAGCTCCCACTCCTGTTCTGCCTCCCTGTATACATAAATATTAAAAACATATATATAAAAGAATTGGTGTTAACTGGTGTTAGTCACTGATTTTATCTAAGATATATTTTTTAAATACAAGACCACTTGATTTCTTGGAAAAACACAATTAAAAGAAATTTTTTTTGGTGCAGAAAACAATATAAATCTGTGCATCCATAGGATGTTCAAAAGCTTCATGGAAAATGAATATTTTGAAATGACTATGCATGAATTTCAAAATTATTCTGCACCAAAAAGAATTATCTTTTAATTCAATTTTCCAAAAACTTTTTAAAGACCTTTGTACTGAATATATGTAATCTTCATGAATAAATGAGATGAATTTAAATGGTTCTGAGTTTATCCACATTAAATCTTTGGAATTCATAGAAGCTCTGAATTTCCATAGGACAGCAATGTACGTAAGTGAAAAACTTAATTGTATTAGTTACCCATTAAACTGCCATTTATTTGGTGACTACCAAGTGCAGTAGTGAAGTCACTCCAGGCTTTCCAGCCAAGGTGACAGTACTGTTATTGCTGGGGGTAATGGATTGGGTCAAGGTTGCGAGGCTGAGAGACCAGCTAGACTATTAGGCTTACCAGGGGTGGTTGTCATTGGACCAAGACATTGTAAGATAGACACATTTGACGTATATAGAGAGATTTGAGGTGTGTTTTGGAAGGAGGAGTATCAAGGCTATTTGCTGTTAGATATATTGTAGAAGGAGAAGAATTACTGTAAATAATGGTATCACTAACTGAACAAACACAACTGCCATTTATTCATGAATAGCCATATGATAGGTATAAGGCTGAGTGCTTTGAGTATCTCGTGTTTCATTTTAAATGAAAAGTTTGTGATTTGGGTGTGTTATCTCATTTGTAGATGAGGAAGACAGGGTCAGATTTTCTGGGAAGAGGGCATATATTATCAGTGAAGTAACTTGATCAAGGACATACTAAGCTCACTTGTAGAGCTTTGGTAGAGCTAGATACCCCCCAAATTGCTGCAATGACCATGGCTGGGTCAGGCCAGAGCCAGGAGCTTCTTCTAGGTTTCCCATATGGGTTCAGGGGCCCAACAAGTTGGGCTATTTTCCACTGCTTTCCCAGGGGCATTAGCAGGGAGCTGGATAGAAATACCAACTGGGTTTTTGGATTCAGAAGGCTTCCATAGTGTAGTCAGCTCATGTCAAGAGCCTCAGGTGGTCACTGATGTCATATATTGAGTGTTAGTGCACAGTGATTCCTGTTGTAAATTAACTCCCCATGCAGGACATCTGTCCTCCATGAGTTGTATTATGAGAGTTAACTGTAAAACTAGTTCAGTTTTTGTGTGTGTGCATGTGTTTGTGCAAATTGTTGAAATCTTTGCATAGGGTTTTTCTGTGTACAAAGTTAATTGAAAATGAATCTTAATGGAGAATGGGACTGGGAAGGGGAGAGGGAGGAGGAGTGGGAGTAGTAGAATCACTATATTCCTAAAGTTGTACTTAGAAAATTTGTATTCCTTAAAAAATTAATTTTTAAAAAGCAGAGCAGTGGGGATTCAAACCAGTGCCCACGTGGGATGCTGCTGTCACGGCGGCAACCTTAACCCCTATACCACGCCAAACCCTGAAACTTGGATTTTTCTGTGTGTGTGTTGTGTGTGTGTCAATGATTTTTTTTTTATTTTTTATTTAGTAAATATAAATTTTCAAAGTACAGTTAATGGATTACAGTGGCTTCCCCCCCCCATAATTTCCCTCCCACTCACACCCCTCCCATCTCCCACTTCCTCTCCCATTCCATTCACATCAAGATTCATTTTCAATTATTTTTATATACAGAAGATCAATTCAGTATATATTAAGTAAAGATTTCATCAGTTTGCACCCACACAGAAACACAAAGTGTAAAATACTGTTTCAGTACTAGTTATAGCATTACTTCACATTGGACAACACACTAAGGACAGATCCCACATGAGAAGTAAGTACAGTGACGCCTGTTGTTGACTTAACAATTTGACACTCTTGTTTATGGCGTCAGTAATCTCCCTAGGCTCTTGTCATGAGTTGCCAAGGCTATGGAAGCCTTTTGAGTTTGACGACTTCGATCTTATTCCAACAGGGTCATAGTCAAAGTGGAAGTTCCCTCCTCCCTTCAGAGAAAAGTACCTCCTTCTTTGATGGCCCCGTTTTTTCCACTGGGATCTCACTCGCAGAGATCTTCCATTTAGGTCTTCTTTTTTTTTTTTTTTTTTTTTTTTCCAGGGTGTATTGGCTTTCCATGCCTAAAATACTCTCATGGGGTCTTCAGCCATATCCGAATGCTTTAAGGGCTAATTCTGAGGCCAGAGTGTTGTTTAGGACATTTGCCATTCTATGAGTCTTCTGTGTATCCCGCTTCCCATGATGGATCGTTCTCTCCCTTTTTGATTCTATCAGCTAGTATTATCAGACACTAGACTTGTTTGTGTGATCCCTTTGACTCTTAGACCTATCAGTGTGATCAATTGTGAACTGAAATTGATCACTTGGACTAGTGAGATGGTACTGGTACATGCCACCTTGATGGATTGTATTGGGATCCCCTGGCATGATTCTAACTCCACCATTTGGGGCAAGTCCTATTGAGCATGTCCCAAATTGTACATCTCCTCCCTCTCTTATTCCCACTCTTAATTTAACAGGGATCACTTTTCAGTTAAAATTTAAACACCTAAGAATAATTGTGTGTTAATCAGGACATACTACAGGGCAGTTGTTATCAAAACAGCATGGTACTGGTACAGAAACAGATGGATAGATCAATGGAACAGAATTGAAACACCAGAAATCAACCCAAACATCTACAGCCAACTCATATTTGATCAAGGATCCAAAACCAATCCCTGGAGTAAGGACAGTCTATTCAATAAATGGTGCTGGGAAAATTGGATTTCCACGTGCAGAATCATGAAGCAAGACCCCCACCTTTCACCTTACACAAAAATTCACTCAACATGGATTAAAGACTTAAATCTATGACCTGACACATCAAATTAGTAGCATTGGAGAAACTCTGCAAGATACAGGTACTGGCAAAGACTTCTTGGAAAATACCCCAGAAGCACAGGCAGTCAAAGCCAAAATTAACATTTGGGATTGCATCAAATTGAGAAGTTTCTGTACTTCAAAAGAAACAGTCAGGAAAGTGAAGAGGCCACCAACAGAATGGGAAAAAATATTCACAAACTATGCAACAGATAAAGGGTTGATAACCAGAATCTACAAATAAATCAAGAAACTCCACAACATCAAAACAAACAACCCACTTAAGAGATGGGCCAAGGACATTTTTCAGCAGAGGAAATCCAAATGGCCAACAGACACATGAAAAAATGTTCAAGATCACTAGCAATCAGGGAAATGCAAATTAAAACCACAATGAGGTTTCACCTCACCCCAGTTAGAATGGCTCACATTCAGAAATCTACCAACAGTAGATGCTGGCGAGGATGTGGGGAAAAAGGGACACTAACCCACTGTTGGTGGGAATGCAAATTGGTTAAGCCACTATGGAAGTCAGTTTGGAGATTCCTCAGAAACCTGAATATAACCCTACCATTCAACCCAGCCATACCACTCCTTGGAATTTACCCAAAGGAATTTAAATTGGCAAACAAACAAGCTGTCTGCACCCTAATGTTTATTGCAGCTCAATTCACAATAGCTAAGACCTGGAACCAACCCAAATGCCCATCAACAGTAGACTGGATAAAGAAATTATGGGACATGTACTCTATAGAATACTATACAGCAGTCAAAAACAATGAAATCCGGTCATTTGCAACAAGATGGAGGAATCTGTAAAACATCATGCTGAGTGAATTAAGCCAGTCTCAAAGGGACAAATATCATATGTTCTCCCTGATCGGCGACAACTGAGCACCAAAGGGGAAACCTGTTGAAGTGAAATTGACACTATGAGAAACAGTGACCTGATCAGCTCTTCTCCTGACTGTTGATGTACAATGTAATACTTTATCCATTTTAGTATTTTCTCTGTTTTGTTCTAGTGCTATTGGTTGAACTCTGTGATTAACACACAGTTATTCTTAGGTGAAACTTAGATTTTTAAGTACTTTTTCCATAGTTCATGTTCAAGAAAGAAATACAGGCTTGTTTCTGTAGGGAGTAACAGTCTGACCTGTTCTTGTACATTGGACTTGGTTTTATTTTCTCAAAGGGAGCACCAACTGCTAGCAGCAGTTGAGCTAAAGTAAAAATGTTTTCCTACTTAGTTATTCTTTAGTAAATGGATTGAGTAAAATTTTTAGTAGTAATTACCACTGCATTTCCTCATCTGGAATTTGCTCAGACTCAAGACTTAGTTTCTACCATGCCTTTCTCCTCATCTTCCTGTCAGAATTCTTCCTGTATGTTTTTCCATGTCTGATTTTTTTGCTACTTCCATGAATCATCTCCCAAGTCATACCTTGTCTTGCTTTTCAATCAGTTCTGCATTTGACAACAACACTATTTTAATTTTGATGCTGGCTGTATCATAAAACTCTTTACTGGTGTGCATATTGTTGTGTATTTGAGGGTAGAATGTTAAATGGTGTTTACAGATTTTTGAATCTTTAAAATAGTAAACCTAGAATATATTAGTTTTGTTTCAGGTCATTATGGGAGTTATTTTCTAAAAAGGTACTGACTGTAAGAAAATGTTTTCCTAATTGTTAGAAGAAAATGTTTTCCTTTTTTTTTCCCTGCATTTTTATTTGGTGTAGCTGGAGAAACAGAAGACAGAGAAGCAAAAGAAGGAATTAAGAGCCACAAAGAAGACCCCTGAAGAAGAAGGAAGCAGTAGCAACCGTTCTGGAATCACAGGGAACACAAATAAGAAGGATTATACCAAATTGAGACCTGGAGAAAAAAGCAGAAAAAATCTTCAGTTATTGAAGGACATGCAAACCATACAGAGTTCATTACAAAGTGGTGATTTGTGTTGGGATTACTGACTATCAGGTCATAAATTTTATTCGGATAATACGTACCTCCTCAATCAGATGTTGACAATTAATTTTCCAGGTCACATACTATCTGATGTTGAAATTAGTTAATAGCAAGTGTTAAGAGGCTCACGCTTCATACATAGACTGTGTGTGTTTTTTGCAGCCTCACTAAATGTTAACCATTTCCGTGGAAGCCAAGGGAATTTTAAAGTTTGAGAAGCCACACAGACTGTTTCTTTGAGATGAATTTGCTGTACTCTGATACATTGTACTTTGTAAACACATTACCAGTTTTTTACTTGTGGGTGTGATTTTTAAAATTAGTTTTTATATATAAATAAAATTGGGTTTAACTTTTTAAAAACAAGTGGCTGTCTCAAAGGCAGTGTTTGCTTAAAAATTCTCATTTTTTAATCTTTCTCTGACAGAAATTGCCCACTTCCTCTTTCGTCTAGAACCATTAGTATGCTTTAACTATTTGATGACATAGTTCTTATATTTAAATATTTATATATTTAAAAGAATTGTTTTGGTTTGCTTTTGGCACTTCATTTGATCCATTGTGATCAAACATTGATCAATATTAAATTCATTTGTATTGCTTTTTAATTGTTTAAAATTTTTAAAGTGTAGTCAGTTACCTGTAAAAATTAGTAAAAGTCTTATTAATAATATAAACTGTGAATGAAATTTTAGAATAAAGTGACAAATGGGAGAGAGAAAGGAGATGTGAAGCATACTCATATGCTGTGTTTAGTAACTTTGTAATCATGTTATTTAGTCAAGGTATTGTGGTTTTTAACCTTGGAACTTAGAGAATCCCTTGAATATCTGTTTTTTTTTTCATATATAGAGTGCAATATAAACTGTACACACAATTATGTTAATGTAAGTCATAATTTTAAGTAATTTTTAGATTTAACATTTTATAAGATTGCCACTGAAGTCAGTGAAACAGCTTCTTTAAGGAAACAAACTTTCCTTAACAATCTGTTAATCTGTTAATAAAGGCTTCATTTATTGTAAACTTTGAAAAGTGCATGTCTAAATAGGACAGCATCATGTTGACTGAGAAACAGTAAGAATATATAGTATTTATTTGCCATTCTCATGTTTACATGTAAGTTTATCACCAACAAAATTATCTCATCCTTGTATGGTAGGGTATGCTAATGAAAACATTAGCCACCTGTAAAGAAATTCTTAAATGCTTTTGCTGAAGTTTGTTAAGATGAAGTTTTAGGATGACAAGCATGAGCTGTGTGACTTCTTGGGCACTGTAATACTCTTGTTCTATTTTCTAGGGTTAGAGCTGTTAACTTAGCATCCTGATTTGGCAGGATTTGTGAATTTCCTGAAATTACACATAAATTTTGCCTGTGTGTATGATTTTCTGATGAGCAGGTTTGCAGCTTCATCATATCTATAACAGGAGTCCGAAGGTGAGAATCATTACTCTGGTGACCTGGTAAATGTTTCTCCTGTTTTCAGCTGTTAAACTTTTGTCATCTCCTTGTTTGAATTTCAGGTCATTAAATTGTCTAAAAGTCATTTGAATTGTAATGGCTCAAAGTTCTAATTAGAAAAGTAAGTAATTGGTACAAAACACCTCATCTCTCAACTAGAATTAAAACTGAAATAACCATTCTAGCTTTTGATATTTTTTTAAGACTTTATTTGAAAAGTAGTTACAGAGAGAGGGAGAGACATAAAGGTCTTCCATCCACTGGTTCACTCCTCAAATGGCCACAACAACTGGAGCTGAGCCAGTCTGAAGCCAGGCGCCAGGAGCTTCTTCCAGGTCTCCCACGCAGGTTTAGGGGCCTTAAACACTTGGACCATCTGCCACTGCCTTCCCAGGCCATAAGCAGAGAGCTGGATCTGAAGAGGAGCAGCTGGGACACAACTGGTGCCCAAATGGGATGCTATTGCCTCAGGTGCAAGCTTATAGCCCACTATGCCACAGCACCAGCCCCACTTTTGATGCTCTTGAGGTGAGAACTGAAAACAAGAAACCTGCTACCATTTTATTTGAGATTTTAAATGAGTATGTTGTAGTCTGACCACTTACGTTGTATCAGAGCTTTATTGCAGTGCATTTCAAATTTATCTTCTGTGTGAAAAATGCCACGAATACAGTATGTTTACAGGCTGGTGGAAGACATCTGTATTGTTTGTCAGTATAGTACATTTCATTGCAGTGCTGACAGTCCTGTACACTGTGCTGTTGAGGTGCAGACAGTAGAATTTGCAGAGGAATGAGGAGTCAGACAGGTATAACCTCATCCTCTGGGAACCTAACATCTAGAATGGGTAGGAACCTTTTTTCTGCTGGGGGCCATTCGGTTGATAGAGACCATACAAAATTACCAACTTAAAAATTAGCCTGCTAGATCTATTGAATTATGAGTCCACCTGCAGTTACCTTGGTGGAGTCCAAGCAAATGATAAGGTTGGACATTCCCTATCCCTGATCTAGAGATTAGGAATCAGTCATAAGGGAGTCAGGAAGCTGGAGTTTACATGGGGTATTGGTGAATAGCAGAGTACTATTGGTGAGTAAAAGGTGAGGGGGTAGGGGTAGGCAGAGATTAGGTCTCAGGGGGATTAAGGAGCTTCAATTTGATACTCATCTCAATGAGTATCACTACCAGTTCAGAGCTACACATGAAGTTGTGAAATATTTTATCTATACAAAAGTTCTAGAGTTCCTTTTCTCCTCCTATGCATAAAGCCATGAGTCATCTTAAATGCTCCAGTGCATGAAGATTCCCTGCATAAGGTGAGAGAAACCATGGTAAGGTTTTGAACAGTGAAATGATAGGTTTGCACTTAGTTTTCTCTAGTTTTTGAGTGGAATTTAAAGTGGATGTAAGCGTACTATGACAAAAAGCTTGAAATCTACATTCTTTTATGTTGTAAGTGATGGATATGATAGCTTTAACACAGTAATCAAGTGACCAAATTTTTCCTTACAATATATTTCACACAGCAACCAAATCATTTTGGTACTAATTATAATAATTATGTACTAACAAACTGTTCCCTCATTAAACAAGAGCAGGGCAAGGTTCACTCCACAAATGTCCACAACAGGAGTAGGCCAGGCTGAAGCCAGGGTCTCCCACATGGGTGGCAAGGTTACATGCACTTGAGTTATCATCTGCTTCCTCCCAGGATATATTAGCCAGAGCTGGATGAGTGCCAGGACTTGACCCACACTGCAACATGGGAGAGTTGTGGCCTAACCAGGTATGCCATCATGCCCTCTCGAAAATACGTTTTTGTTATGTGAGTGTGAGAGGCAAAATGGGTTCAAATTGAACATTTCTGCCTAAGACTATATATGTGATATCTTAAGGCAAAGAACTATCCAAAAAGATCAAGGGACAAGAAGCTTCTTTGTTACAGTATATAACAGCTTTTATCTAGAATAAAACAGACAAAAAGGAGTCAGAAACTCTTGTAGCAGGCAAACAGTGAAGATTTCCTTTACTGTTGTTGAGATTGTAATACATCTTTATTCTGGCAATATGTTCTTTGGTAAATTTAATCATTTATTGGATTTACATTATTTGCAAATAAAAAAGTACTAAAATATTTCATGTAAAATTTGAGCACAGTACTTACCTTAGTCAATCCTTTTACATTTTTTAATTAGTGTTCAGAAACCTACCACTTCGCTTCTGTTGTGTTTACACACAAAAAATTAAAATATATTCTGTGTTATTTCTGGTAATTGAAGAGTGTGAACCTTTTTTCCTTTATCCCTCTGCCCACCCCAGCCCCAAACACATCTATAAGGCATCATTTTGCAATAGCTTTCTAGTACATTTTAAGTAAATATACAAATAATATCAGCAGTAATTTTAAACTGTAACTATACATAATGTCCTGAAGGTTTTTGCTTTGCACTATACAAAGAATGTGAATGGCAGTTGAAAGGCCATCATCAAAACGTTCCAGTTACTACCAAAAAGAATAAACCTATGATAGAGAAAGGGCTATCAGGATTTTGAGGCCCAATCTATATGAACAATGAGCTCTCAACCATCAAGAGGTATTTTCTAAAGTGACTTTTATTAAGACAGAATCTTTTAAAATTTGCAGGATTGAAATCTTAATTTTTAACATTAGTGTCCTGTGTAATTGCACATAAGCCACCTGTGCTGCTACAGGTCTAAACTCACCCTAAAGAGATTTAAAATAAATAAAAGCAACAAAACTTTATCTCATAGATAGGTCTTAAATATGGAAGACAATCTCATAAAGCTGCCACTGTCATAACTTCGAAGCAGTGACGCCCCCCCCCCCCAACTTAACAGTCCTTTCACACAACAGTTTGAACAGGAGTGACACACTGTGCAGGAGAGCTGGCTCTCTCTGATGATGAGGTTGATCGGTTGGAAATTTCTCTCTGTAGTTCCTCTACTTTTTTCTGAAGCTCTGCACGTTTAGCAAGAAGTTCTTTATATCTGTTGTGAATAGGTTCCTAAAAGAACAAGATGATTTCAGTGAGGCAATCCTGAGCAAATCCCATAGTCAGATCATTCTGGACCACCCTCCCTCATGTTTCCAATCCATCAGCGGACATTAAATTCCAGGACTATTGCTGGTAGCTTTCCCAGTGTGCCCAAGTATTCCCAGACAATACCCAACTGTCTAAGTGCTCTTGAACCTAGTACTATACCAAATACAGTAATTGCGAGACAATGTTCAGAATTCCCTGTAGTTGCCTACTTTTAGTCTCAGCAGTTCTAAATTGTAAACATTTCACAAGGACTAAAATGTTATTAGGTATTCAATTTTCTTAACCCTGTCTGCTTCATCTTGTTGAAATAAGACCCCCTAAAAGTTATCTAATACAATTCCAAGATTTAATGGGTAGAAAGGAAAGCTGTAAATATCTACAGATAATTTTTCCAGTTGGTTTAAAAAGGCTCAAATTTAGAGAAGTTGCACTGCATGGATGGGTGTTTGCATACCTGTGGTTTCATCCGTGGATTCCACCTTATGTAGTATCCCACCCAGAGCTCTAGGTGGCGCATGCTGGCTACTGGGTAAAGTACGTGATTGGAATAGCTCCCATAGAGAGGATTAGTGAAGTCTTCCAGCTGGCTATTTATGTAAGACCACAGTGACACAGTCCTTCTAGGAAGATTCTGTAAAAAGCAAAAACGGGTAAGGATTTTCTACCATACAAGCTACTTACATTATAGGTGAAATTTTAACATTTTGTGGTCCTTCATCTCTTTGGAGGGAACAGACTTGGACATTTCACTGATAAACCCACTTATATTAAAACAACAGTAGTAGAATACTGTCTGCCCACTCTTGAGAGTTAACAGTTACCATATGACCCAGCAAACCTAAGATGTATGCTGGTACGAGAGCTTTTATCACAGATGTTGAAAGCAGCATCATTCATAAAAGCCCAGAAGTGGAAGCAACACTAGTCTATCAACTAATCTGTGTAATGAAATAATTATTTTTAAAAGGATATGGACTGTAATATGGGTGAGCCTTGAAACACTGTAAGTGGAAGGAGCCAGACACTAAAGTCACATGGTGAATGATCATATTTTTAGGAAATTTTCAAAAAAGGGTTAATGTTTTGTCAATAGCTGGGAGATTAGGAATAACTAACAGGTATAGGCTTCTTTGCACAGCTTTACAGATACCATTTTTAAACCACTGTACTGTTATTAGAGTAGACTTTACAATATGAAAATTATATTTGAGTAAAAACTTTTAATTAAAACAAGACTGTTAAAAGATGAAAGTATCTTATTTTTCAGAGTTCATACTATATTGGAAACAGTTACTGCATGTCAGACACTGAAAAAGTTTAAAATTTTGAGACCTGCCATCAAAGGAACTGAAAATTTAGAAAGCACTTAATAAGTTTTCCTTTATTTAGTCTTTGCAATAGTAAGTACTATTAGCCTTATTTTATAGAATTAAAAATTTACTCACCCAGGGTTATTTAGTGACAGAGTTAAGACTGCAGCTCAATATCTGGACTTAAGCATAGTGGCAAGCAGTTCTTACACTTTTCTATAAAGTGAGAGTACACTGATTCCTTAATAGTGATATCTCTGGGGAAATGGGGTACTGAAAAAATTTTCTACATGTCATTTCAGTGCTAAGCTTGAGTCATTTGTAAGAAATGTCTCATTTAATGCAGATTATATCTTCAGATTTGAGCTGCCCATTCAAGTGTATAGCTTCTGCTAAATATACTTTCTGCACCTGCTTTCAAGGATTTCCATCCTGCATAAAGTAACAGATACACTGATCACCACTTACTCCACTTCTCTTTAGCAGACAACACTCCATGCATCAAGTCAGACAGTAGTGAATACTTCCAGCCCTGTGACAGAGGCACTTCAACACAGTTCAGGTCAGATATTTGAAAGGAAGTAATCACGTTATAGCATGTAAGATAAAATATGACCCAACATGTCACTCAAAAGAATGTCAAGTTGAAATGTAAAGATGGAATTGTGGGGATGGAGTAGGGTTACAGCTCACATTTTACCTCTTTTACTCTCTGCTGTTCACTGTTGCAGAGGAATGTTCCAAATAAACAGCTGTAGAGGTGGTCCAAAATAGTGGTAAGAAAATATTCATTGAATTCAAATGCGGTAGGAAACTGCAAATTGAACATCAGAAACGCACAAAATGAAAGTTTTTTCACAGATGTCCATATTTGTCATGAGTAGAAGGTATTTCTAATAGTATTTATAAAAGTTAACATTCAAAACTGTTTCTTCTTAGCCATTTATAGCATCTGCATGCCTTTCTGTTCAGTCACTTTTACTTTTCTTAGGTGATTTCTGCCAGAATATCTAATGGTCTGACCAGTTTTGCTGTATCATTAACCTCGTGTAAGATTGTTCTTTAAAGTTTCAGCAAAATTTTTAGTAATTAAGAACACAAGACATTAACAGTGGCTTACAAAAACATTACAGATAATTAGGCAAAGCAGATGATCAGATTTGTAAGTCAGCCTATTTAACTTTTCCAAGCAGCATGTCCTTGAAGAAAGTCCCTTGGAAACCACTACTATGGCATCTTTCTAACCAAAACCTCACCATCTAACCCAGGTCAAGGATATGACTAGATGTCCTCAGTATGGGAGAAGAATTACATACCGCTAAAGGGTAAAGAGTTTAGTTTAATCCTTCCTACTTCAGAATTATTCAGAAGTTGTGTGTAAATTTTTACCAAGTACAGGATTGTAAAAAGACTACATGCAAGTTTTTATTCCTTAGAATGATACCTACTGAAATAGTATGAACTGTATTCAAAAGGACAGGGATGAGAATAATCTTGCCCTGAAGTCTGCTGAATTTCAGGAAGCTATAGGTAGGATAATGGCCAAGTTCTCAAATACTAAAAGGCAGATTACTAGGCCTTGAGTAAGTTTTGTAGCTGTGAAACTGAAACAGGTGATCAAGTCCCATTTATAAAATATGCAGCAAAATGCTTCTAAACAATGGGTCACTGAAGAAATCAAAAGGGAAACGTTAATGAAGTGAAACTGTAAATATCAGTTCTAAGGCATTTTTTAGCAATTTTATGTATATTGAAATTCAGATAACAAATAATGTTAACAGTGTATTCCAAGACCTGAGCAAGGAAAGAACCACTCAAAAGAAAATATGCTGGCAAGGATGTGACAGAAAAAGAACTCTTATACACTGTTAATGGGAATGCAAATTAATATAGCAATTATGGAGAAAAGGAAGTTCTTCAAAAATCTAGAAATTGTACGTATATCTGGGAATATATCCAATGAAATGAAATAAGCCTATCAGACAGACCTGCACTCCCATGTTCAATGCAACATTATTCACAACATCAAGATAGGAGTCAACCTAGGTTTCCATCATTGGATGAAAGGATAAACTATTAAGTATACACAATGAAATGTTACTCAGCCATAAAAAAGACTGGAATCTTGATTATTTGCAGCAAAATGGATGAAATTGTAAGTCCTTATCACTAAGTCAAATAAGCCAGGCACAGAAAAACAATGGAGGCTACCAAAAAGTCAACCTGAACTGAGAGGCTTCCGGGAGGGGAAGATACAGGGAGGTGAGAGAATGAATACCAGAAGTGGTAAGTTCTAGTGTTCCACAGTCAGATGACTACAATCAAGATAATGTGCTAGAAACTGTATAATAAAGAACTGGAGGAGAACAGTTGGTAGATTCCAAAGATTTTTTTAAGGAAATGAAAAAGTTACCTGGTTTGATTGGTTTATGTTGTGTATGTATTGGAGCACAAAAATACAAAATTGACATTTTCTTTGGAAAAAAAAAAAAAAGATACCAGAAATAATATTCACCAAGTGCCCCATTCAAGGTATTCAATCTTGTAAAGCAGTACACTTATCCATCAACAACGGCATAATTGCAAAGAGCTTTCCCATTCTCTTGTTGGCATATCTGGTTTTTCGCAGTAGTCAAAAGTTACTTATAAGACTACGGTAATGGTCAATAATGTGTTTTCTCATTGTGGGTCATGTTCCCAGAAAAGGTTTAGGTGAGATCGTAGCTGCCTCAAAAACAATTCTGTTATTCACAGATGTTTAAATCCAACTGAAAATAGATCCCAGTAAAGAATAAGAGGGAGGAGATGTACAGTTTGGCAGACATTCTCACAGACCCCTATGGGACTCCAAATCCCATTAAGCTGAGTGGTTCTAGTGCCATCTTGCATGCTACAGTAATCATTTTAAGTGTGTGACTGATTATATAGGTAGGAATGTGTTGAAGGGATCATATAAGACCAAGTGTCTGGTAAATGGTAAAAAGGAGAGAATGATCCAACATTGGAAAGCAGGCCACATGGCAGACTTTTTTTTAATTTTTATTTTTTTGACAGAGTGGACAGTGAGAGAGAGAAAGGTCTTCCTTTTGCTGTTGGTTCACCCTCCAATGGCCGCCGTGGCCAGCGCGCTGCGGCCAGCGCACTGTGCTGATCTGATGGCAAGAGCCAGGTGCTTCTCCTGGTCTCCCATGGGGTGCAGGGCCCAAGCACTTGGGCCATCCTCTACTGCACTCCCTGGCCACAGCAGAGAGCTGGCCTGGAAGAGGGGCAACCGGGACAGAATCTGGCGCCCTGACCAGGACTAGAGAACCCGGTGTGCCGGCGCCGCAAGGCGGAGGATTAGCCTAGTGAGCCACGGCGCCAGCCTACATGGCAGACTCTTAGAAAGCCATTCTGATCTGGCTGAAAAGCCCGTGAAAGCATTCCAGGCATGGAAAGCCAGGACACTTGTGCAAAAAAGTGTCCCTTTATGGAGAACCTGTACTTTGCTTTAGAGAAAAGTGGAAGTTCTCTCTTACCTTATGGCCCTAAGTACTGACAGAGTTTGTTGACTCAAAAGGCTTCCACAGCCTAGGCAGCTCATGACAAGAGCCTCGAGTGATCACTGACATTGGAAGTAAGAGTGTCAATTGTTAGATCAACAACAGGAGTCACTGTGCACTTGTTCCCCATGTAGCACCTCTGTCTTTAATGTGTTGTACTATGAGAATTAATGGTAAAATGACTACTCAAACAGTACTCTCTACTTTGTGTGTCTGTGTGGTTGCAAACTGTTAATCTATACTTAGTATAGAGTTGATCTATATATAAAGATAATTAAAAATGAATCTTAATGAAGAATGGGATAGGAGAGGGAGTAGGAGGTGGGACAGTAGTGGGGGTGAGAGGGCAGGTATGGGGGCAAGAACTGCTATATTCCTAAAGCTGTGTATGAAATTTGTATTTATTAAAAGCTTTCTAAAAAGGAAACTGCTATGTGATACAGAAGACTAAGCCACTTCTGGTGACACGCATCGCCATATCCTGGTGCTTAAATTTGAACCCTGGCTCTCCTTGTCCAGCTCCCTGCTGATGCAAACTCTGGGAGGCAGTACAGGCCAGTCCAAATATTTGGGCCCCTGACACCCGTGTGGGAAGTAAGGATGGAGTTCCAGGCTCCTGGTTTTAGCCTGGCCCCGTCTTGACTACTGCAGGCATTTGGAGAGTGAACCAGTGATTAGAAGTATTCTTACTCCCCCTTTGTCACTCTTTCTTGTCTTTCAATGAAATATTTTAAAGGAAAGAAAATTCTAAAGGAAAAGTTGAAGCCGTAATACCAAGAAACAGTAAATACTAAGTATGTAGCATTGCTTCTTCCTCCCAAAATTAAAAAACTACACATTTTCAGTACATATATTTAAATACCATCCTCATCAGACTGGAGCTGTATCTACAACAATGCTTCATTTAACCTTGCAAGTTTCAAAAAAATCCACCCAAACTGAAATGTTTATGGGAGGAAATAAACTTATGTAATTGGTTAGTATCACCTGAGGATTACTATTCACCTTTTAGTGAAATAAATAGTATTTTATGTTATTGAAGCTAAAGTACAATTATAAACCCAAGCAGAACCAGCAATTGCCCTACTTTACAGTGACCCCTTGCCTCTTTAGTGAAATGATTACCCAGTTACTCAGTTGTCTTTCAGTCTTCTGATATCCTTCCAAAAGAAGTTGTTAGGTTTAAAAAGCATAATTCTCTCAATGCCTAAAAACAAAAAGAACTCCGTCTAGTCCATACTTCCCTTCCTATAATTTCCATCTAAACACATTTTTTCCTTAAGTAAAATAGGATTTTATTTAGTTTGAGTTTCCTAGCTTAATTCTTCACTTTGTTCACCTTGTTCAAAATAAGGAGGAAATCACTGGGGTTATTAGTGCCACATGCTGAAATGCTAATAAGTCCTAACCTTTAACTTAATTCACAATCTTATTACAAAGTACAGCTTTACCACTTGGAACCTTTATAAGAAATTCCATTTTACATGAGCTATAGAATCAGTGACCAAAGCACCCAACTCTTGACTGAGCTGAAAGAATATATGTAAAAATAGATATCCCAGATTAGTTACCTGTCTTGTCATTTGCCAGACACAGTCGATAAACTGAAGAAAAACAGGAGATCTGTCTGCATCTGCATGGTTCTTATCTCCATGGCCAACTCGCTGAAGCAAACAGAGTGAAAACTGTGAGCTTTATGAGATCTTCCATTTTTAATGGAAATGTATTTTTTAATAAAAATAATCGCTGTTTTTATTATTTCCTTTGCTATGTTCTTTAAAAAGATCTGAAAAATTTAAAAAGTACTCAATCCTACCAAGCAAAAATTGAACATTTTGATACACAAAGTGCCACATGTGGGCATTCCAATTAGTAGCTTACCCCACTATATCACCATGCCTATCCCTCCCCAGAAAGTCTTTAAAACAAGTTTTCAGTACCTTGGAGGCCTCCCATAATCCACTTCTCTGCATGATTCTCCAACACCTCCTAGCCACACACATCACACATTCCCCTCCAGACTCTGGCACTCTCTACTTTTGCCTCTCTTATTCTTTCTAAATTCTACAATCGCAAATAACTTATCTGGAACACTATCAGAAGCCTAAGGCCCACAAGGGTAGTGTTCCCATGTTTTTTTGATTCCAAATCTTATAAGAAGCACTACTGAAAACCATTTAGGCATTTAAAATCTCATAAAGTTTGATATAACAAAGCAAAGACAAAAGTGTAGTATGTGGCATCATAACCCAACTTCTCCATTTAAGGAATTGCCATTAGTTCTGACTATGACCTTGTAGCTGTAGAAAATTATGAGCAAAGCAATTGGACTTACCCCTAATGGTAGAGTTAGAAACGTGCCAGGGGATTCCAATTCAATCCCATCAAGGTGGCATGTACCACTAGTCAAAGTGATCAGTTTCAGTTCATAATTGATCATAATGATAGGATTAAGTGTCAAAGAGATCACATAAACAAGACTAGTGTCTGCTAATACTAACTGATAGAGTTAAAAAGGAGAGAACGATCCAACATGGGAAGCGGGATACACAGCAGTCTCATAGAATGGCAGATGTTCTAAACAGCATTCTGGCCTCAGAATCAGCCCTTAAGGCATTCGGATCTGGCTAAAAAGCCCATGAGAATATTTCAGGCATGGAATGCCAAGACACTGTGGCAAAAAAAAAAAAAAAAACAAACAAAAACAAAAAACACCAAAATGAAAGATCTCTGTGAGATCCCAGTGGAAAGAACGGGCCATCAAAGGAGGGACTTTTCTCTGAAGGGAGGAGAGAGCTTCTGCTTTAACTATGACCTTGTCTAAATAAGATCGGAGTCAGTGAACTCAAAAGGCTTCCATAGCCTTGGCAGCTCATGACAAGAGCCTCGGGTGATTACTGATGCCATAAGTAAGAGTGTCAACTGTTAAATGAACAAAAGGAGTCACTGTGCACTTATTCCCCATGTAGGATCTCTGACCTTAATGTGCTGTATTATGAGAATTAATGGTATAACTAGTATTTCAAACAGTACTTTATACTTTGTGTTTCTGTGTGGATGCAAACTGTTGAAATCTTTACTTAGTATATACTAAATGGATCTGTATATAAAGATAATTAAAATGAATCTTGATGTGGATGGGAGAGGGAATGGGAGATGGGATGGTTGCGGGTGGGAGGGAGGTTATGGGGGGAAAAAGCCACTTGTAATCCAAAAGTTGTACTTTGGAGATTTATATTTATTAAATGAAAGTTTAATAAAATAAAAAGAAAATTATGAGCAATGTCCAGTGAAGAGTTGGGATCCTGAAGAAATTAGGAAGGATGCTAAGCCCAAAGAAATGCAGATTACGGTTGACATGGGAAGACAGCTACTTTCAAACATTTGAAGGCCTATCTGAGTTGGATAAGGAGTCATATTTGTCATATATGTGAAGGGGAATGTAGGACAATAGGAAGCAAATTTTAGTTCACTTAACAAAGAAGTCTCCAGCAGATAAGTCTTTCTAGAATGAGACTGTAAGCCTCAAGAAGGCATGTACTGCTTATTTCTTTAGGTGTTTAAGTCATTTGATAGGAATACCAGCAGAGATATTCAAGTAACAATAAATGCCTTCACTATGCTGATTATGGAATCTCAGTCACACTCTGAACCACACAGAAGTCTCACAAATTTGTCATTTCCATAAAACTATCTGCAACACACTCCTTTCAAATAGTCATTATAGTTTTAGCACCTTAAAAAAAAAGCTGCACCTTATTCTCAATTCAGTTAAATTTCTATTTTTACTTCATTATTTCCATCCTAAACCTATGTTTGCAATGCTACTTTGTACAGCCACATTAAACAATATTAAGCCATCCTCTTTCTAAGTCTGTAAGAGAAGCTCAAGTGTCATCTTGTAACTCCATAACCAGTAATACTGATGTGGAACAGTCACTTGGAGGTGAACACACCCATTCATGGACTTAGCTGAATAATGTGTAATGTTTTCTGACAGAGATCACAGAACAGACTGGGCCACTAACTGGAAACTAGCCCTGGCTCCAGTCACTTTATGATCTCCAAATGGCGTCCAGAACAAAAAAATAATTTCCAGAGAAGTTTACCCTTCAGGACAAGTAATTAATTTTAGATGAACCTCTTATGGATAAAAGACATCATTTACACATGCCCGACATTGAGATGCATATGACATACATCAGGACTCAAGATTCTTTACTTACTAGTTGAAATCGATGTCCAAAACTTAGCCATTCTTTCTCCACAAGGACTTCAAATCCTCGTATGGTTCGATAGTAACCATCCAACATGAGCATGGCTAGGGAAGTTAGCTGAGCTGTGCGGTCCCAACCATCACTGCAATGTACTACAACAGAAGTCTTCCCTGACTCCACCTTGTCAGCAATCCTTAGGGCCCCTGCAAGAATAAGCTGGAAAAGGCATTTTATTAAAATGAGTTTTTAAAATAGACACTTGGTTTCTTCAAAATCTACTAGTATCTTTTTCTTACGGAAGACTGCCTCAGTAAGATGGGGAGAACATCATCTTTCTCTTTCCAGAAAGAATTTTTGTAAGGTATGGTCTTGTGTCCTCTATTTCTTTCCTTAATGTTTTGTAATTTTCATTATAGAGAACTTTCATATACTTGGTTACATTTATTCCAAGGTATTTACATTTTCTGTAGCTACTGGGAATTTACCCAAAAGAAATGAAATCAGAATATGAAAGATTATCTGTACCCCTATGTTTATAGCAACTCAACACATAATAGCTAAGAGACACATTCAACTCAGATATCCATCAACTGATGACTGGATACATATACATGATGGACTAGTACTCAACCATAACAAATAAGCCAATCCCAAAAAGATAAAGGTCATGTTTTCTTTGAAATGTAGCTACTATATGGAGTACTAAAAAGATGTAATGTATATGACTGAAACTGTCATCTTGAGATTTATTATTTAGGGCCCTTGTCTACACTCTGGTGGAACAATGGTCTTTCTACTCTCTACTTGTTGAATTCTTTATTTAATGAAGGATTAACCTGCCACTCTAAAGTAAGTTGAACCTATATTGTAAAAATTGAAAAAGAAAAAGGAAGGAGGGAGGATTAAGGAGCAGGTAGGAGGTACCATTATGGGCTTAACATTAAATATATGAAATACATGAAATCAATTCTCTTTAATCTTAAAAATTTACAAAACTAGAAAATCTCATAAATGTATACTATTTGCATAATGAAATACCTAAATGAAAGGTACTGTGTGTGCTAACAAAGCTTTGTAAGATTTTTCTTAGAAAAATCTAAGAATCATCAAATATTCCACATCTAAATAAAAATAATCTTTATTCAAAACTGCTTATTTCACCAACTTAAAAAAAGATTATAAAAATAATTTATAGTTATAATTCTCATTAGTTCAGTTTGACCATCTCTTCAATTTTGTCTGAATTTTAGAGATTTTTACCATGAGTACTCATGTAAATCTACTCATTCTTAACATGAAAAAATACTACTTTCCATTATTTTACAATATTAACATATATATGGTTATATATAATATGCCACAAATTGAATTTTGCTAAGGTTTTAGAACACATGTGAATATATCATTATATCTTGTGTGTGTGTGTATAAGATTTCCCTGACCAGAGTAGTTTAAAGTTCATAAATCATGCTACATGTATTTATTAGGTACCTAACAGAGATACTGGTGCCCTAACTCCTGAGGGGACAAAAAAAAATTTATCCAGTCCTGGTCTTCATGAGTTCATAATACATGTTGAATGACATACAAAAAATAAATAAATGAGGAACAGGATAGTACCTGATTAAATGGAAAGAAAAGGTAAAGAGAGAAGTTCAGAAAAAAAGGAAATGGTTGAAAGCTGAGAAGACTCAATTGAAGAAATGCGAACTGGGGAATGTGAAGGATGGGCACAGGATGGGAAAGAGAGGGAAAAGAAAGAAGTACAGCAGATCCAAATCACAATATAAGGAAACTAATTCAAATATCAAAATTTAGGTGTGGTTTGGATTATCAAAATATTTATCAACTTTTCACTATTTAGAAAGATATATTCATATTGACTTCAATTCTAAGAAAAGAGTCACTATAGACAGGGATTAGAGAACCATATACCCACCTTAATATGTTCTAGCCAGTGAGTGGATTCTAAGTTAGACAACCAGTGAGTTTCCTCAATGTTTGGGTACACAATCTCCTTAAGTTTTCGTAATGACTCTCTCATCACGTGAATATTGTGGATATCCAGAAAAACTAGTTCTGCACTTTGATAGGCGTCTTCACTTTCATAACCTCCACCCTTGGCCTGAAAAGAGACCAATGTCACTGAAAATCATAAATGAACACTGTATGTGGACATTCATGAAAAAGTGCCATAAAAAACGTAGTAGCATGAAAAATGACATATATTACTGGTGAATAGGGAAACTTGGAACATGTGGATGGCAGGGCAATTTACTACAACACTCTATGATATGCTCTTTATAAACAGGAATATACTCAACTACAACCTTTTACAGCCATTATAAAAGCTAAATGAAGGCATTTAAGTACTTTAAAATACTAATTTTCCTTGCCCATGTTTTGAATCCTAGCCAATAATTTCTAAGACTTCCCCTCCAACTCACTAAAAGCACCAAACTCTGCCATGTGTAGGGACCACGATGTCTGGTTCACCCATGTTTCTTCAACTCGCAGCCTATTCACCTCATTTTAATCTTAACATTTACTAAAGAAATTCTTCAAAGTCACAATGACTTGCTTCTATTTTAACCATATACAATTGTTTTTAAGTAACATATAAAAGTAAAGAGTGCTGTCATCATCACTACCCTCAAAGATTTAAATCTTCAGCTGTAGAACAGAATGAGAAAATATTTAAAATAAGCAATGACTTATGGCTGGAGAAGAGAAGCTAATTTTTCTGAAAATTTTCATATTTCATGAATGAAATATTCCATCTTCTACCTAATTCATGTTTAAAATCACATTTCTTAAAGGTCTAACAAAAACAAATTGGGAAAATCCTGGAGCAGTCACAGGGGTTATATAAAATTAAGTGGTCGTATGATTCACACTTTTGAGAACAATAATACCAACTAACTCATAACTAGTGACAAATGCCTGCAGCGCCGGCATCCCATATGGACGCCGGGTTCTAGTCCCAGGTGCTCCTCTTCCAATCCAGCTCTCTGCTGTGGCCCCAGAGGGCAGTGGAGGATGGCCCAAGTGCTTGGGCCCTGCACCCGCATGGGTGACCAGGAAGAAGCTCCTGGCTCCTGGCTTCATATCAACGCAGCACTGGCCATTGCAGCCATTTGGGGAGTGAACCAACAGAAGGAAGACCTTTCTCTCTGTCTCTCCCTCTCACTGTCTATGACTCTACCTGTCAAATTAAAAAAAAAAAAAGTTTTGTAATTTTCACATTTTGTTCTGCTTTATATTGTGTTGGCTTCATTATGAATCATCAGAAAGCACAACAGATCAATCTAAGGTGTGCTGCTGAAACTGGGAGCTTCTCTGTCCATTCAAAGAGTAGATAAGTATAAAGGGCCAGCAGAACTTAGAAAGGAGCTAACATAGCCTAAACGTTTACAGAGTCTCCTTGCTGATCAGCTAGGAGTCTGGGTCCCATCTGCTATGAGCATACCCAATATTGAGCAGAACAGGACAGAGGCACCGAGATCATGGAAAAGAAGGTGCAGATACACAAATGTGGTAGGACATGGAGGATTACAGTTAAGGTACATACAGCTGTGGGTATGGGTGCAGCGTGGGAGAGTCAGGAAATAGCACAAATAAGCTCTCACATTTTAAAATGCTACATGAAAACAAAAGGAAGCTCAGGGAAGTTTGGTCTTCTAACTTTTGGGTATGCCTAACACCTTTATTTCATGCCTTATAACTAAATCATGAATCCTAAAACTAATTTCACCTAAAATGAGTAAGAGAAGAGGAGCAATGTCGAATCCCATACAAGTCATCCTAAAAAGGGAATAAGTGTGGCCGGCGCCGTGGCTCACTAGGCTAATCCTCCGCCTTGCGGCGCCGGCACACCGGGTTCTAGTCCCAGTCGGGGCGCCGGATTCTGTCCCGGTTGCCCCTCTTCCAGGCCAGCTCTCTGCTGTGGCCAGGGAGTGCAGTGGAGGATGGCCCAAGTGCTTGGGCCCTGCACCCCATGAGAGACCAGGAGAAGTACCTGGCTCCTGCCATCAGATCAGCGCGGTGCGCTGGCCTTGACGGCCATTGGAGGGTGAACCAACGGCAAAGGAAGACCTTTCTCTCTCTCTCTCACTGTCCACTCTGCCTGTCAAAAAAAAAAGGGGGGGCGGGGAATAAGTGGCAAAACTGAAAGCTTCTAACTTCAAGCAAGCTGAAGACAAACAAATGCAGAAATCAGAAAAACTTATTAATGAAGTGATAGAATCTGTGAATAAATTATAAATAAAATGAAAATGACCACTTCAGAAATGTAGACCACATTAGTAGAACTACAAGAGCAAAATTAATATAAAAATTTTTTAAAATAGTGAGAAAAAGTATTAAAGACACTACAAGGGCATAAAAAAGAACAAGAGAGAGTAACAGGTAAAGAAGAGCCAGCATGAATAACATGAATCCCTAAAGATGAAGCCAAAGCATGGAAGTATAACAAATACTAAGAACTGTAACTAAAGATGCTCATGAAAGTTATTTAAAAACTTGAAAATTACAAACTGAAATAGCACACCTGTAAAAAAAAAAAACGATCTGGTACACCTACATGAAGATAAATTCTAGCAAAATAACTAGACTGAAAAATAAAATCCTTTGCACAGCCAGGAGAAAAAAATGGACAGGAAAAAAAAGGATATGTCATTTACCACACTTTTGGAACAATGCCAAAATGAATAATGCATTTAAGATTCTCAAAAGCAAGTATGAGGTGAGGACTTTGTATCTAGCAAAACTGACTTTCAAAGATACAGCATATATTCTGCTGTCAGCATGCAAATATTCAGAAACTGTTATCATGAGCCATTGCTGTAATATTTACTAGGGGACAACTTCCGTTGGGAAAAAAAAGGAATGGAGGGGTGATCTTTTCACATAGCAGTTAAGATGCCATTCGGAATGCCTACGCCCCGTATCAGAGTGCTTGGATTCAAGTCCCAGCTCCACTCCCAATCCCACCTTCCTGATACTGAGCACGCTTTGAGGCAGCAGATGATGGCTCACGTACCTGAGTCCCTGCCACCCAAGTGGGGAACACAGATTGATGTCCTATCTTCTAGTTCCAGGGTCTAGCCTAGCCCAACCTCAACTGTTGTGAGCATCTGGGGAGTGAGCTTGTAGACAGGAGATTTTTCTCTCTAAATTTAAAAAAGTGACTAAAGAACATTTATGTAAGAAATGGCTGCACTGGTCATGAGTACAAAATATAGAGCTACTTATAGAAGGAAGAGGAGAAAGGAGAATATATGCGTAAATGGGAGAATACCTAATTGCTATATGATCTGGCAATGTAGGTATAATACAAAGTATCTTCAAAAATGGAGACAAATCAGGAGAGTGAATGCACAAAGAAATTAACCTTTCAGTAATCACACTGTGATGGCAGTATTAATGTTCTTCTGAGGCTGGAGTGGGATAAAGGAAATGGGTAACTATGGGACATGAAAATTTCATCATCTCTTATGTCCTTAAAAACTATGATTCTTGGTGTTGACATAAATGATACAGATATAATACTGAAGAAGTTATATAAAAATTATTTATACTGACTTTATATTGACAGTATCATGAACAACTCACGGAGTACTTAAAATATATATATATTATCCTAACTCCACTAGAAGCAAAAGCAAGCCAGTAGGAAATGAGTATCCTGAGCACCTAGATTATGGTCTGAAATATCATTTATTACCATTAAAAACTTAAAAGTAATGGTTATCTAGTCTGAGGCAGAAAATACAGATTTCCTGATGACTCTGATACATCCTGTCATACCAGACAGCAAAGATTACTATGGTTATCGCAAAACAATTCAGGATATAACCTGAAAAGACTCCTTCTGACTAAAGATAAGAAGAATATATGCCAGTCCTTACATAGCATCACATTTTATCTTTACGCCCTGTAACTAAAGATTAATGGATAACAGTTTGGGATGCCAGGCCTCTCCTTGGTCCTTTAAGATGGAATATTTACAGTTTAATGGAGAATGCCTGGAACTCCTGATGCCCTCAAACAGCTAAATGAGATGAAATTAATTAAGTACATCCTCCACAGTTTAATTAAAATGATAATCAGGCAAACATTATTTATGATAGGAAAATAACAGAAGTAACCTAAATATCCAACCATAGGTGGTATCATTAGTTACGCCATTAAAATGATGTTAACACATAAATGTTGAGTGACACTGAAATACAAAGTGTATGAGCAGGTAAGCTGCCTAGTTTCCCACTGGAATCCCTGGCTCTGGCTCCTGACTTCATCATCCCACCAATGGAGACCCTGGGAGCTAGTGGTGATGGCTCTGGTAATTGTGTTTCTGCCACACAAGTGGGAGATGTGGACTGTTTCCACCTCCTGGCTCTCGTCCCAGCTGCTGCAGGGCCTCTGAGGAGTGAACCAGTAGATGGGAGTTGTCTGTCTCTCAGTTTTTTTTTTTAAAGGAAGAAAAAAATATACAGTGTCAATTTAAAACAAGCGATTTATATTTACCTCGTTTTGCTTCAAATTTATGTATATGTAGCTTATGTAGGGGCTTCAAGAAGTTGATGAAAAATTTAAATTAAAAGATAATGCACATTTTCCATGTGCATTTTTAAAAGTTTCAAAGCCCCTTTGGACACTTAGGTCTGGAGGTGTAACTAAGGTTTGGTGTTTATCTCTTTAGTCACAGGGTTTGGGTTTTTTAAAATATCCTCTTATTTTGCTTATCTGCATTAACTAATTTTTCTATATACTCATCACTTCTTGTGAGTGAAAAAAATAATTTCTTAAAGCTAAGCGGTACCTCTCCTCTCTCTCCTTCCTTCTCTATGGTAGACTGTCAACTGAGCCAGGATTTCTATTTGCACAATGTTTATTCTACAGCTAACTGCAAGTTCTTCAGGGTCAGAACAGTATGTCTGGGTAGAGGGCAGGCAGAGGACGGCTCCAGTGGTCACTCAGAACACGGCTTCATTATTCTTACATTACTGTACAGAACTTCAGCCAGAGCTCAGCTGTCAGACTTGGAGGAGAGAAAAAAATGAAGAATTACTGAACCTCTGTTTATTATGGAAGTAAGCACAGAATTATGCACTAGATTTGATTAGATGCTTTTTGCTTCTAAAAAACTTTTTGCTATTACTATTATTCTCACTTTAAGATCTCAATGTGCTCATTGGTAAAAAGATTAAACAACTGAAAATCACACCATGGAGAAGGGCCATGATTAGACCCTACATCTTCTGAGATCAGACAAGGTCGGGCGCGTTCAGGGTGGTGTGGCCGTGGACAGACCCTGCATCTTTACCACTGTACAACCTGAGCTCTTCTGCTACATTGTGGCCCCTGCCAAATTCAGCTGACTCATGAAACTACAATTACAATCTGAATTACTGGAAGACAACCTCACCTTATTGGCAACAGCATTAACACTTGGCCGGGCATCAAATATAAACATTTTGTGAGACTGAGCATTGGAATCCATGATGGCTTGAAGGTATTTTTCATCTTCTTTGCTTCTCTTCCCACTCACTCCTACCATGGGCTGACTACATCGAGTGATCGTGGCTTGACTTTCCGGATGAATCCATGATAAAACCTTCATGAAGGAAAAATGATAAAATACCCAAAACAGGACTATAGAAAGCTCTTCTTCCTAACTAGATTCAAAGCCTGACCAGGAAAGGAAATCTGAGGTTGCTAGAAAAAAAAAAATCACCTTTCTTTCAAGCCAACTTTGGCATACAGAAAACATGGCATAATTCTTTAGTCAGACAATAAATTATGAAAGCCACTGATTATTGGGAAGTGTGGTCTCTAGAAAAACTACAAGCATAAGTATCCCCTACTTTTAAAGTTCTATTACTGTATCACTACAACCACCCAACTCCAAATGCATCAGAATCTGAGAATTTTGTACTTCAAATATTTGAGTTGATCTTTTAGGATCTAGTTATTGATCAATAATTTGTATTTACCATCATGCCTAAAACTATGTATAACTATATAAGATATAGTGAATAAAGCAGAAGGAAAATTTATTTTCCAGTTAAGAACCATGCAATTCTGTTTTTATTTTTAAATGTATAAAGATTTTCAACCAGTTTTAATTTTACTAAATAACTCAATTGTCAATATCTCTCTAAAAGACCTGCTGCTGAAGCTATTTTTTCCTGCATCCATTCTCCCATTCACTAACCTCAGCACTGAATGGAGTGAAAAAAACACTTCGCCAACATCTCATCAATGCTTTATACTTACTGGGATCCGGCCCCTTGACCTGAAAGATGCCACTCTCTTTAATTCTTCATCAGGAATATTTGCTGGCACAACCAAGAGAGCAGGGTACGTATCACAAAGTTCATATCGTTCATTAACTTTTGTTACTCTCCAGCTTTCATTTGGAATTCCCTGCATGTGAAATAAAACACAATACTCATTATTAGCTACCTAAAATATTAAAAGGCCAACTTATTCAGTCTCTTATGTCCACTATCCATCTCTTAAAGTGTTGGAATAGATACTGTCTATCAACACTGACTAGGCTTTTGGGTTAAATATTCTAATGCAGGATCTGTGTTCACTTTGGTACCAAATATTATGTTAATTTGTTAAATATTAGTAGAGTGAAAGTCTGGGCTAAGCATATCCAGAGAGAAAGAAGCAGAGTAAGACTACAAATGTCTCCTAATTTAAAAGAAAACACAGTTTTACTCAGTTTGATTGGAAAACTGACAATCCTGCCATTCACCTAAACAAAGACATTTCAGAAGACAAGCACCAAGTGTCCACAAGAATGCTATACATGTAGTGATCATTTACATCAATACAATGAAGTTTTCAATCCTGTATTATAGTGCTAGTAGAATGTTACTTATCTAAAACATATTAGAAAAGCACCCATGTGGGTGGCAGGAGCCCAAGCATTTGGATCATCCTCCACTACTTTTCCCAGGCTATTAGCAGGGAGCTGGATCAGAAGTGGAGCAGCCAGGACAGGAACCAGTGCCCATACTGGAGCAGCTTTACCTGCTGTACCACACCAACCACAACAACCTTACTTCTAATATGGAAAGTTTTAGTGGCAAGACAGAAGATCAAGCTAGCCAAAACACTGCTTTTAATGCATTATGGCCCATTGTCCTAAAAATAGGATATCTATAAGAATTTAGACTGAGCAATAAATATACCACTTATGATAATTTTGAAATAAATAGTATGTTATTGAAATATTTGCAGTATTGAAAACTTGGGACTTAAAGGTTAAGCCAAAGTCTAACTCTCTTTAGTTCTAGACTGAGAGAGGTGAGGAAGCTGTAGAAAAAAAGTCTGAAGCTAGCAGAGGCTGGTTCATGATATTTAAGGAACGAAGGAATCTCCATAACACAAAAGTGCAAGGTGAAGCAGCAAGTGCTAATGTAGAGGTTGCAGTAAGTTATCTGGAAGACCTAGCTAAGATAATTTATGAAGATGGCGACACTAAAACACAGATTTTCCAGGGAAACAAAATAACTTCATATTGCAAGATGATTGCCACCAAGTGATTGGCTAGTGAGGGGAGAAAGGACAGGCTGGCTTCAAAGGACAGGCTGACTCCCTTGGCAGGGGCTAATACACTTGTTGACTTCAAGGTGATAATGCTCAATTACCATTCCAAAAATCCTAGGCCCTTAGGAATCACACTAATTCAACTCCTGTGCTCTAACAAAACAACAAAAAGCTTGGAAGAGAGCACATGTGTTTACAACATGGTTTACTACAAATTTTGAGCTCACTGTTGACAGCCACTGCTCTGAAGAAGAACAACAACAACAACAACAAAAATATTCCTTTCAAAATATTACTGCTCACTGACAATGCAGTGTACCTGGTCACCTAAGAGCTCTGATGGAGATGTACAATGAGATTAATGTTGTTCTCATGCCTGCTAAAAACATCCACTGTGCTGCGGCCTGTGCATCGAGGTTTGTTTTGTTTTGTTTTGTTTTGTTTTTAAGATTTATTTGTTTATTTGAAAGAGTTCGGGAGAGGTAGAGGGAGAGAAACAGTAAGAGAAAGAATTACAGATCTTCCATCTGCTGGTTCACTCCCCAGATGGCCACAAAAGCCAGGGCTGGGCCAGGCCAAAGCCAGAACCCTGAAACTCCATCAGGATCTCCCACCTGGGTGCAGGAGCCCAAGCACTTGGGCCATCTTCCACAGCTTTACCACACACATTAATTGGCAAGAGAGCTGGAAAGGAAATGGAGCAGCCAGGACTTGAACCAGCACTCTTGGGATCCCAGCACAAATGCCAGCCCATAAAGGAGTTTTTTTGACCTTCAAGTCTTTTTATATATGAAATTAACTTCCTACGGCTCAAGCTGCCACAAATAATGATTACTCTGATGGATCTAGGCAAAGAAAATTAAAAACCTCAAGGAAAGGATGTGTCATTTAGAGATGCCATTAAGAAATTCACAATTCATAGAAGATGATATTAACAGGAGTTTGGGAGCAGTGGACTCCAGCCCTCATGGATGACTTGAAGGGCTCAAGATCAGGTGAGGAAGCAACTGAAGAAGTGGTAGAAACAGCAGGGGAGTCTCATGATGTGAAGGAATTGCTGCAATTTCACAATAAAACTAGAACAGATGAGGAGCTGTTTTTTACTAATGAGCAAAGAAATGGTTTCTTGGGATGGACTCTATTCCTGATGAAGATGCTGTAAACAATGTTGAAATGAAGGCTTTAAAATATTACATAAAGTTAGTTGATACAGCAGCAGCAGGGTTTAGGAGGACTGACTTTAATTTTGGAAAGTTTTATGTGGGTAAAATGATGCTGCAGAGAAATCTTTCACAAAAGGAATAGTCACTTGATACGGCCAACATAATTGTTATCTTATTTTAAGAATTTGCTGGGGCCAGCATTGTAGTATAGCAGGTAAATCTACGCCATGATGCCGGCATCCAATATGGGTGCCAGTTCAAGTCCTGGACGCTCCACTTCTGTTCCAGCTCCCTGTTAATGTACCTTAGAAAGTAGTGGAGGATAGCCCAAGTACTTGGGCCCTTGCATCCATGTGGGAGACCAGGAAGCAGCTGCTGGATCCTGGCTTCAGAATAGCCCAGCTCTGACCATTGAGGCCATTTGGGTAGCGAACTAACAGATGGAAAACATCTCTCTCTCTCCCTCTATCACGACCCCCCCCCCCACAAATGCTGCTCTTTCAAATAAATAAATAAATCTATAAAAGAAAAGAAATTGCTAGAGCCACCCAAACCTTCAACAACTGCTACCCTAATCAGTCAGCAGGCATCAACATTGATGCAAAGCTCACCAGCAAAAGGTTATGACTTGATGAAGTCTCTGGTGACTTAGCAATAAACTATTTTTCAATTATGGTGTTTATATGTTTTTAAACTTAATACACCTTATAGACTACAGTATATAGAATTTTTATATACACTGAGAGACAAAAAATGTGACTCAGGGTTCTGGAGCAGAACCTGTAATATCTAAGGTATGCCTGTAAATTCCTGCACATGTACACTCTCCTTGAGTTTACCAGAGAATCCAAGAAACGAAAATCTAGACTTCATTATTCTTACCCTAAAAATCCCAACATTTTGGGATCTAACCTTAATTATCAGATACCCTAACCCAGAAGAACCTAGCCTTTTGTTTCTATCTTCCTTGCTTCCTTAGACCCCCAAAAATCAATGGATTATCAACATTACTATCAATAAGACACATTCCAAACTATCCCCACAGGATAGAAACACATGAAATGTAAGCATGATTTCTGGAGGTTACCCTTCATCTTACAGTGGCCTTCTTAGTTACAACTACAGAGAATTTTTAAATTGTATTCTCTCAGTTATCTGATTAATATGAATATACCTATTTTTCAGTAACACCTGAAATCTTTATTATAAGCTACTATAGACAATTTTGTCTGTAAGAAATTATAGACTATCAGCAGCAGAAACAATTACTGTTTAAAACAAGTTTGATATTGGAAAAAAAATCTACAGTGGAATGATGTAAAGCATGGGTCTAGGGCCAGATTTCCTAGATCCCACATTTAGTAGTTACATACAATTCAGTGCTCCTGGGACTCAGGTCACTGCATATGTTATGCAGACATTACTAGAACCTGCCTCACATACTTTTTTTTTTTTTTCTTGACAGGCAGTTAAAGACAGTGAGAGAGGGAGACAGAGGGAAAGGTCTTCCTTCCATTAGTTCACTTCCCAAATGGCTGCTATGGCCGGCACTGCGCTGATCCGAAGCCAGGAGCCAGGTGCTTCCTCCTGGTCTCCCATGCGGGCACAGGGGCCCAAGCACTTGGGCCATCCTCCACTGCACTCCCAGGCCACATCTGAGAGTTGGACTGGAAGAGGAGCAACCAGGACTAGAACCCAGCGCCCATAAGGGATGCCAGCACTGCAGGCGGAGAATTAAGCAAGTGAGCCACGGTGCCGGCCCCCGGCCCCCTCACAGTATTATTATCAAGACCAAATACTTGGGCCAGCACTGAGGCACACTGGGCAAAGCTGCTGCCTGCAGTGCCTGCATCCTTTATGGGAGCCAGTTCAAGTACCGGCTGCTCCACTTTCCAATCTTGCTCTCTGCTATGGCCTGGGAAAGCAGTGGAAGATGGCCCAAGTCCTTTGGCCCCTGCACCCGCGTGCGAGACCCAGAAGCTGCTCCTGGCTCCTGGCTCCTGGCTTCAGATCAGCCCAGCTCCAGCCATTGTGGCCATTTGAAGAGTTAACCAGCGATGGAAGACCTCTCTCTCTCTCTCTCTCCCTCCCCCCCCCTTCCTCCTTCTCTCTCTCTCTCACTCTCCCTCCCTCCCTCCCTTCTTCCCTCTCTCTTCCTCTGCTTCTCTGTAACTCTTTCATATAAATAAATCTTTTAAAAAAAGACCAAACACTTTTAAAATGAGCAAGAAAGAGCTTGACATATATTTGTGTTTTATGTGGTTTAGTAAATAAAGCCAATACATTGACGAGACTTGTTAGTTGATGAGTATTTACAGGCATGTACTATGAGAACACTTTCCTAAGCATCATTCATGCATTCACTAATTACCAGATATTTATTGTCTTCTATGTGCCAGGCACTGGGCTATAGCCCAAAGATAAAGCAACAAGAAAACAGATAATAGTTCCTACCCTCATGGAACATGAAAAATGTCAAAGAAATAGGAGAGAGATCTCTCCCAAAGTAAGTAATACTGAGGAAGAATTAGAAAGCAAATGTCTCAGTAGAAAAAATAAAAGGGTAACAAGCATTAGTAAGTATTTGTTACATAAACTGAATCAAGGTAGGCTAGAAAACACTTGATGAAGGTACCAATAGGAGTTTTGTTTTATATATAAAGTGAATAATTCATACAAAACGTAGATGGATGATTCCTAATACAGTTACGGATCAAAGTAGACCCATGCTATCCTTACAATGCTATAACATGATGTGTGTCCTCTGTGAAAATGACAGTCTTTCATAATTCTATGTGGCATTAAGTTATGGGCAATAGAAGTACTACGAATTTTTTTTCAAAATTAAATTATAAAGAAAAGTGAGTGAATAATGCTGAATGGCATATACGAATATGAAAATGTAAGCATCTTATTTTTAGCTATAAAATTTGTAAACATTTTAAAATAAAGTAATATAAACTTTTAATTAAGATTCACAAAAGATCATCTGCATATTCTGGAAAGAAAACAAAAGGAAAGGTAGCCAAACACTCAGGATTACATTTCAGTTAAAACACAAAAACAAATCCTAAAAAGTTCATATGTACCCGTAAGTTTTGTTTGTAGTGAAAAGAATATAGAAAACTTAAACTGGAAGAAAAAAAAAAAAAGAACATACCTGCCTTCTATATTCTAAAAGTGGGTCATACAGTTTCCATCCATTTTCAGGGAACATTTCTTTGTATTCAAAAGCAAAAAGAGGCTACAACAAAGTAAGCAGAGTTAATAGGTAAGAAAGACATTTAAGAAGTTAGTAAGTCAGAAATATATCCTTATCATACCCAAAGCACTTTTCTTTTTCTTAAGAGTGATTGACTGACTGACTGACTGACTGATTGATTTGAAAGACAGAATGAGGAGGGAGGAAGGAAGGGAGGGAGATTGACCTTCCATTCGCTGGTTCACTCTCCAAAGGCCACAATAACCAGATCTGGGTCAAGTAGAATCCAGGATCTCCATCCTGCTCTCTCACATGGGTGGCAGGGATCTCAATACCTGGACGCTTCTGCTTCCTTCTCAGTCACATTACTAGAAAGCTGGATTGAAAGCATAGTAGCTGGGACTTAAACTGGAACTCCAACACCAGTCCCCCCGAAGATTTTATTTACTTATCTGCAAGAATATTTTGTATTGGCATCCTTTTTTTGTACTGTTTCATTTTTGTTTTATAATTTTGAAATATTATTAAATACATTATTAAAAAATATAGAAATGCACCAGGACCCACCAAACAAATTGATCAAATGTTAACTTACCAGCAACTCTGGTAGCTTATTTAAGCTTAATTCTACATATTAAACAAATTATATTTTAAAAATTGCCTCTTAATTAACAAGTCTGACATCACAGGCAGCAGCAGTTAAGCAGCTATGAAGTTTTTGCTACCTTTTCTAAAAAATTTGAATAAGATTTTTATTTTTGGCATGTAATTTGTGCACCAAAAATAATTTATTGTGGCATAATGGGTAATGCCACCGCCTGCAATGCCAGCATCCCATATGGATGCCTGTTTGAGTCCCTGCTGCTCTACTTCCAATCCAGCTCCCTACTAATGTGCCTGAGAAAGAAGTGGAAGATAGCTCAAGTCCTTGGGCGCCTGTACCCACAAGGGAGACCTAGAAGAAGCTCCTGGTTTGTAGCTTCAGACAGGTCCAGCTCTGGCTGTTGTAGCCATTTGGAGAGTGAACCAGCAGATGGGCGATTTCTCTCTGTCTCTCTCCCTCTCTCTCTAACTCTGTCTTTCAAATAAATAAATAAATCTTTTCTTTTTACCACTTTATAAACATTGAGGCAGAAACAGTAATAAGGAAAAAATGGGACATGGGCATTTGCCTAGAGGGTTAAGACAGCTGCATCCCACATCAGAGTGCCTGGGTCAGATTCCTGGCTCTGGCTCCTGAATCCACCTTACTGCTAGTGCAGACCCTGGCAGACAGCAGTAATGGTTCCAGTACAACTGGGTCTCTGTCTCACATGTGGAAGACCAGGACTGCATTCCCAGCTCCAGGCTCTGTCCAAACCAATCCCACAGGCGTGTGTACCTGTAGGTGTGTGTATCTCTGCTTCCAAAATAGGCAGAGATAAAAAAATGAAACTACAGTCAAAAGACCCACGTTAATTCTAAATTCTACCCCTAGTTGGGTCCTTGACTAATTGCTTACCTGGTCCTAGTTTCATCTCTAAAATAAGGATAATTAATATTAACCACAACAGGGATACTGTGGAAGTGAAATAACAAATGAGGGATCCTAACTGGAGCAGGCACCTAGTAGGAATCTCCCTCCACAACTGCAGCCTTAACTGTCAGCTCTCAATTTAAAAAGGGATTTCAAATCCTGTTGAAGACTTCATCTAGCTTTTTCATCATGGAAACAACCTGGATAGAAAGATCAGGCAGTTATAGAATGATAGCCCTGGAATGGACCTTAGAGATCAGCTAGTCCAGCATCCTCACTTCATACCTAAAGAAACTGGTCCAAGAAATTAGATTAAATGTAAGCTATACAAGGATAAACATAAATGTACAGACTCTGCATAGACAAGTTTCTTTACACCAATAATTACACTACAGATTTTTTTTTCACAGAGAAGAAATAGTTTACCAGGTTATTAGAGACAGGAAATGCATATTTCATTAGATTCTCAAATATTGATCTTCTTGTTCGCCCCTCAGGTTTATGAGCAAATCGTAAATTCCTAATATCCTAGAAAAGATTTAAGATCCAAGTTAATCATAGTTTACTGACTTTTTTATCAAATGAATAAAAAAGGATACTTGAAACTATCTTGTAAAATGTTAGAATTTGTAAATGTGGGATGACAAAAAAAAAGTAAAATCAAAAACAGCTCCTGGAGGCAGGGAAATTATAATGATTTATTGGGAGAAAAAAGGAACACAAAGCATCCTGATGCAAGGCAGAATTCAGATAGTAGAAAATGTACAAATGCTTATAATCTCATCAGGCGAATGCAGGAGGCAGCAACTGCAGTAGGCCTCAGAGATTAGAGATAAACATGCTGTGTAAGCCCACTTTTGTCATGAACTTCCCTATAAAAATCCGATCCGTTGTTGTTATACTTCAATCATGTCTGGTGTTATTGTCCTACTTACTATTCTTTCCACTGGACAGCCTCTTCCTAATCCCCCACTGCTAGACGAGTAAACCAATTTGCCTAAAGGTCTTCCTCCATTCCATTCCATATCCCACTTCTTCTACCATCTGGTAAAAAAAAACTCTGAATAGTCTTCAGCGACATCATCTAGGCCCCACAGTCAGGTCTAACGAGCTCCCTTTCATTATTGGTCCTCAAGCAGTGTTCTATTAATGTAAATATTCATGTTCTGGTTCAATGGTATCTTAGCAGCACTTGGAAAACAATGGGGAATAAGAATAATTGCCACAGTGAGGTTTCACCTCACCCCCATTAAAATGGCTTTCATAGAGAAATCAACAAGCAACAAATACTGGTGAGGAGGTGGGAGAAAAGATAACCTAATCCACTGTTGGTGGGAATGTAAACTGGTGTACTCACTGTGGAAGACAGTATGGTGATACCTCAGAAATCTGAATACTGACCTACCACATATGATCCAGCCATTCCACTCCTGGGGATTTACCCAAGGGAAATGAAATCAGCATATGAAAGTTATCTGTACCCCTATGTTTATTGCAGCTTAATTCACAATAGCTAAGATATGGAATTAACCCAAATGCCCACCAACTGAAGACTGGATAAAGAAACTGTGGGGTATGTACACCATGGACTACTACACAGAAGAAAAATAAGGAAGGAAGGAAGGAAGGAAGGGAGGGAGGGAGGGAGGGAGGGGAGGGAGGAGGAGGGGAGGGAGGGAGAGACTCTATTAGACAGCTTTCCAAGTCAAATAAAATCACATACATAATAATAACATTTACCTTGCACACAGTTTCTAGTCCATAAGAATTTTCACCTCGACTAGAAGCACCACCAATTTTTTCTACTCTATTTATCACACCAAGAGAAGCATCTAAAACAAATGGGGGATCCTAAAAGAAGAAAACACAAGACAAAACTGGGCAATCAGCACTGTATAATTGTGGCTGATGAAGATCTTAATCAGAAATCTTTTAATTAGAAACAATCAAAAGTGAACAAAGTTGGCTGCAAACAACATACATACACATATACATACAACAATCTAACGCGCAAATCTTACCCGTTCCATGCTTTTGAAATATAATCTGTAATTCGTGACAGTCAGAGTTCCTCGTACAGCACCAGTGAATGGACATATATAGGTTACATCTTTGGCTGAAAAGGCAAAAATGTCCACAGTTTACTATATACTCTGTGCTATTATAATCTTCACATAAACTTTTTCTGCTAGTCTAATTCACACTCAAAAATCAGAGAATCAATGATTCCAAGTGATCTCAGAAATCGAGTCCAAGCTTCCAATCTTGTACTAATTTGGGGAAGGAATGTAGAATAACTAGAAAGGACTAAACTGTGGAATGGTATCTCTCTCCGTGAGCAGAAACAGAAAGAACAAAGACGGCTACCATGCCTGTTGGACAAAGAGGTGCACTGGTAATGGTGGTAACAACAGTAAACACTTTAAGGCAGTCCCTGTTCATTTTTATCACAATTTCTAAACTTCCTGACCTATCTCCTGCTCTTCCTCTGGCCATAGTCCAGCTGGTCAATACTACTTTGTAAACACAGAACACAATCATTGTATTCATGGATTTCAAAATTTCTTTCATACCAAAATAAACTTTTAATGCCACTGCCCATGAATTCTTTGAAGTCCCTTCATGAAATACCAGAAATTCCTGATTTGATTTTATATATGGTGAATATATTGTAGGTGAAATGTATATGAATATCATTTTTTTAGAAAAATTATGAGGATCGTATGTTCCTGACCAAGCCAGTAATGTCCAACTTTGTAGAGAAATAATCAAAGCAATGTTTTACTAGATAATAAATTATGCATTTTTAAAACATGTATGAGGTAGGCATAACTCGGCAAAACTAGATAAAAAATATTACCTTAAAAGGAGAATCCACAATGCTCAATACAAGGTTTTTAATCCTAAAATATTTACAAAATTATACACAATTTTGTGGAATAAAAACTTTCTGAGAACCTTTCAAGTGGCTCTGGGAAAACTCAGGGCCATGAAATACATTTAATAAGGTACAGCAACTTGACGTGGCTTCTTATTCATCATTTTGAAGGACTGATTGCTTTGTATGGAATTTGAAATGAGACTGATCTTTTATCAATCACTTTTAATCTTCAAAATAGTTCCCTCAGGGTTGCTCCAGTATGAGCTACATTTTTTAAATCACTATTTCCAATGCATGTTTCATTGAGAGGGGACCTTTTAATATAAAAAAAAAAGGCATTTTACAATGATACACAAACTTGCCTTGTACACTTTTTTTTGTTTGCCTTTATGAATTTTTTTCCTCAAGTAGGAAAGCTTTACTCAATGTTACTAAAACTTTTCTGGATTCCTTCCAGAGACAGTTATCTTACTCAAGTCAGAAATATCAGTCTTATTATTCTGTCACCCACATAGGACACGCCCCTTTTAGTTCAGTGTTTTTGGTTACACTTTCCCCTCTATTCTACAATCATGAGAATGTTTCTAAGACTGAGAGTACTACTGGAACATATGGGTTAGTCTATGCTACCGCTACCATGGTTAGTCTTTGCTTTGTTCCGTCCATCTATTGTTCCCTCAAGCTCAGTCAGTCTGAGAGCAAAGGACAATCACAACCAGCACTGGTGACCTCCCTCTTTGTAGAGTTTATAGAGCACTTTTCACCTGAGCACCCACTTAACATTCTTGACCTTAAAAATAGTTTTACATGAGACTACCAGGGCTCAGAAATGTGGAATAAATTGCCTGATGTTTCAGAATCACTAACTGCTATGATCGAGCTTTGTACTCAGTTGCTCTAAAACTTAAAGCTCTCCCCAGCACATCATGCTTCTTCTCTTTTCACAAAGCTCAGCCACTAACTAAGCACAGTGTTTCACATTTGCCTCCTTTGTTCAAGACTGAATTCCTGCAGTGTGGGGATACCTCCACTCCTGATGTGACCAAGCCACAATACTGAGACTATTACTGCCCTAAGGCATGCTGTTGCTATTGCTAACATTGCTTTAACTTTTGAAAAAACCTATAAACTAGAAATTTGTATTAATCCAACTAGAAATTTAAGGCCTTTTTTTACATGAAAACTTAGACTTTTTCCATTAATTTTTGTACAGTAATCAAGTCGATATAGATGATTTTAAATTAAGATGTTTAAAATTACATTTAGTGTTCTAAGTTTCACAATTGTGACAGTAAAATAATTTCGATTTACTAATCTCAAATTTTCACTGAGATCCCAGAGGAAGAATCCATTGTTTCTATGAGGTATACCAAAAGTATCCTGAGAATATATATCCATGAGGAGGATAATACATATATCCAAATAAATGTAGTACATGAGAGCATGCAGTCTAATAAAAAAAAAAAAAAAAACCACCCTACACAACATGAAGAAGGTATAGCCCATTCAGCTATGGGAGTCATTCCTCCATGGCAGGTATCCTCCAGGTGGACAGAGATGGTGAGAAAGTACTCAATGTAAAAGATAGCACTAACCAAAGGTACAGGGTGAGAAAGTACAGTACATATCCAAAACCAAGCAGGAGCCTGGTCTGGCTCTCTCCAATTTATCTTGTACCACCCTCTCTCCATTCAATTTCCCTCCCTCATTGTTTTTATTCCACACATTGTAAAATATCAGTGTTTATGATGGCTATGTTCTTCACCCTCTGCTCACTCTATTTATTCTCTTATTTTCCTCCTCCCATTCCCAACTAAGATCTCTGTGCTAATGATTACCAAATATAGACATCAAGCCTATAGCTCTCTTCTAAGTTCCTGTTTCTGCTTATTAGATATTTGCACTAGAAGTTTCTCATAGGTACCTGAAATTCAATATTCATAGATATTATACCAAGGGCTCATGAAAATGGAAAGAAGAAAATAAATTCAAGAAAATTTTAGTGATTGGCTCTCCAAATCTGTTAAGTGGCTGGAAGTTAAGATTAGCTCAGGAAAAAAAAGTGGGGGGTGGGTAATCTGGTTAACAGCAAGATTTCTGACCTGAGTGAATGGACAAATGGCATTGATGTTAGCTGAAAAAGAAAATGCAATAAAAAGTGAGTTGAGGGCTAATGGTAATGATTTTAGTTTTGGAAATGTTGGTAATAAGGTCCTATGGGGTACCCAAAATCATGTGCCTAAGACAGAAGCATTTGTTTACATGCATTAAAACAGAGGTTCAAATTGGAAATACAAATTTTGGAGTAATTAACCATACACAGTAGATAAACTAACTAATTTACATATGATCAAAAAGACTATATGGGGAGGCCGGCGCTGCGGCACACTAGGCTAATCCTCCGCCTTGCGGCGCCGGCACACCGGGTTCTAGTCCCAGTCGGGGCGCCGGATTCTGTCCCGGTTGCCCCTCTTCCAGGCCAGCTCTCTGCTGTGGCCAGGGAGTGCAGTGGAGGATGGCCCAAGTGCTTGGGCCCTGCACCCCATGGGAGATCAGGAGAAGTACCTGGCTCCTGCCATCAGATCAGCGCAGTGCGCCGGCCACGGCAGCCATTGGAGGGTGAACCAACGGCAAAGGAAGACCTTTCTCTCTGTCTCTCTCTCTCACTGTCCACTCTGTCAAAAAAAAAAAAAAAAAAAAAAAAAAAAAAAAAAAAAAGACTATATGGGGAAAAGAGAAATGAGTCAAGGATGAAATCTTAGGGAGTACTGATATTAAAGAAAGAAGAACCAACAATAGACATGAAGGGTAATTTTCAAACATTTTGTAAGGCCAAATACCACAGGGGAAGCAGCATGGGTACTAGAATCAGAATAGGAAAGAAGAAACTGTCACAATGCTAGCTGTAACTTGAATAGCTAGGGAATCTCCCATGCCTTAGTGTCTTCCACAAAAATGGAGTTATTCTTTCTCAGAATATGACTGAGGAGGAATATATGAGACAGTAAGCACTCAATAATGGTAACTTATTATTCTATTATTATAGATACATAACATCTATATTATATCTTTATTATATTATCCAATGCTGATAATATCTAACTCAATGAGCAGTTTATCAGATCAAGAGCTTAGTTTTGTGTAAGGCTTACATAAGGGGGAGAAAGATTGAGGGGGTTTTTTAATCACATGTCAAGAAAAAGAAAACTTAGGAGGTAATAACAATCCACTTAGGAAACAGGTTCTTTCCTTTAGCTTGCTTATTTTTATGGTATTTAGGGAAAATTAACCATTTATGAGTATTAAATCCTTTTTCAAAATGATTGAAAATAAGAGGAAGTAAACAAGACAGTATTTACTTTGGCTAAGAAACCATTTACAGGCTGAGTACTTTAGGAAATGCTTAGGGCCAGATGTATTTCAGATATTAGACATTGAAATATTTGGACAGCTTATCAGCTGCATATCTCTAATTGAAAACCCAAAATCTGAATATTTGGTACATTATCACACAGATGAAACAAAGCAAAAGCATGAGAACAAAACCACAGTTTATATGTTCATTTTCAATTTCTAGTCCACATTCAGGCTGCATGGAGAAAGGCACCTACATGTAAAGGCTTGTTTTGTAACAAAGATGAATTATTATCATCAAAAATTTGACCTAAGTTTATGCAAAGAAGATCATAAAAGAAGCAAACAAGAATTTCTTTAAGGAAAAGTTACTTGCATAATGTGATAATTTAATGTTTTGTATTTTCTTTCACACAAAAAGTTTAAAAAAAATAAGGTCACTTACAAAGAAATTAAAACAAAGTAAGGAAGAAGCGGAGTATAATGTAATGTGCCTGTCTCCCAGTACTCTGAACATGAACAGTACCAAGAGGGCCAGGCCTACACTTACAGAACACCAACATGCAGGCAAGGCTATAAGGAATGGGTGCTGTCTCTAGTGTTTGTTTATTTTCTGCACACTGAAAGTACCAAATAGCTGCACAGTCAGAAAGAAAAAGGGAAAAAAATACCACTACAGACCCATGTCTTTAATATTTTCTCCTGGAAGCAAGGGTGGTTCTTCCATTTCTGCTAACTTGTTAGACTCCCTCAGGACCTAGATGGGGGGAGGGAGGGTGGCAAGAAAAAAAAAACATTTTTTTATTCAAAGCCTAATTTTTCACTCAAATTTCAACTGAGTATGCTTGCTCTTATTTAAAGCTTTATTACACCACACACACTACTTTAAGTCTAATTATAAAACTGTTGTTATGCATAACGTGAACTTTCTGCTTTCCTAGTACTTAATTTATGCCAACACACTTGACATTTATACACGAAAAAAATTTTGTTTTCATATCAAATCCTACAACAACCTAACAGTAAAGGAGGTGTTATATTCTCATTTCATGGAAGAGGGAAAAGAGGGCAACATGGTAATTAATTTAATTAATTAATTAATCAAGATCACATAGCTAAAATGCCAGTCTGGATCTGAATTATAGTTGTGATGGACTACAAGGTGTATTCCCTTTCCATTAAGCCACATTGCATTTAAGCTTAAATAAAATGAGGCTCTTATGTAGAATTAATATTTAGGGAATTTGGAAATGATATCAACAAAGAATCTTGTTGACCAACAAGTGTTAATTAAAATCAGGATGAACAATTGTTACTGAGTAGTTATTTTGTTTAGAGTGCTACACTAAATTCAAAGAAAGTTGATAGTTTTCCAAGGGAGCTAGAACCCAAAAAAGGCACACACATACCCCACCCAGCACATGTCAAAAGCTAAATATGATATCCTCCTTTGGCTACCAAAATCATTCCCTTCTCTATCCACCACTTTCACTGCCAAACAGTAAGTCTGTCTCTAATTCTTCACCTCCCTTTAATTCCCAACAGTCTGCAATCTGCCTTAGCTACGAACCCCACACTCTTTGCAAGGAACCTGCTCTCTCTCCAGTAATTTTCTTAATTTTAAAGACAGTGAACATTTCTTCACCTATTTTTACCCGGTAGCTACATTTGACACTGACTACACTTAGTACTTCTTGAAAGCACACCATCTTGGCTAACTCCTACACCTACCATTCTTGTTTTTTTAAGATTTACTTATTTACTTTGAAAGAGTTACACAAAGAGAGAAGGAGAGGAGCCAGCACCGTGGCACAATAAGTTAATCCTCCGCCTGTGGCGCCGGCATCCCATATGGGCGCCGGTTCTAGTCCTAGCTGCTCCTCTTCCAGTCCAGCTCTGCTGTGGCCTGGGAGGGCAGTGGAGGATAGCCCAAGTCCTTGGGCCCCTGCACCCACATGGGAGACCAGGAAGAAGCACCTGGCACCTGGCTCTGGATTGGCAAAGCTCTGGCCGTTGTGGCCATTGGGGAGTGAACGAAGGAAGACCTTTCTCTCTGTCTCTCCCTCTCACTGTCTGTAACTCTATCTCACAAATAAATAAATAAATCTTTAAAAAAGAGAGAGAGAGAGAGAGACTTCCATCTGCTGGTTCACTCCCCAATTGGCCGCAATGGCTGGAGCCGCACCTATCTGGAGCCAGGAGCTTCCTCCAGGTCTCCCATTTGGGTGCAGGGGCCCAAGGACTTGGGCCATCTTCCACTGCTTTCCCAGGCCAGAACAGAGAGCTGGATTGGAAGTGGCACAGCCAGGTCTCAAACCGGCACCCATATGAGATGCCAGCACTGCAGGCAGTGGCTTTACCCACACACCACAGTGCCGCCCCTCCCCGACCATTCTTTACCAGTGGCCTTCATGTTCCTTTTCTTCCTTCCCTCCTCCTTGCAAGTTCGTCCTAGACTCATTTCTTACTTTACTCAACTCCTAAGGATCTCATGCCTACCAAGTACTTAAACTAACTTCAATCTATATTGCCTGCAAAGATGTGTCTTAGGTTCTATTTCCATACATTTAACTGCCCGATGTTAATTCCCACCTGGATGTACCATAGATGCCTTGAACCCATGAACCCTACAACTTGTCTGTGTTCCATACATAGCAAATGGCATTATCGATCATTCAGTTGTCTAAGCCAGTACTTAAGGAAAGAGCAAAGAGCAGCAACATCTATGAGCAGATTCAAGCCACTTCCTTCAATCTTGGTTTGCTTCATTACACTGAAAACCAATACCTCTACCCCACCCCCAAGTTCTTAAAAATTTTAATTAGCTTTTGACTCTATTTCCTTCCATTTACATAGAAGACTTAAGGTCCTCAAAAGAAGGTAAGAAGGAAGGGGGAAAGGCAAGGTATTATGACCTTAAAAGTCACCTTTTGCAAGCCTTCAGAAGTGGCTTAGATATCTCCTTCGCATGAGATCCTGCCTTGTACTTACCATACCACTCTAACTGCCGGTTGGGCCTCTTCTCTACATACTAGACCAAGTATAGGGATGCCATATCACGCACACTTCTGAATACTCACGACCAATACAACATGAACCACATATTTATTTAAATCATCGAGTAGCTACATTTTAAAAAGTAAAAAGAGGGAATGGGCGTTTAGGGCACCTGTATCCCACATCAGAGTGCCTGGGTCAGAGTCTCAGCTTTGGCTCCTGAATTCCAGTTTCCTGCCAATGCAGATCTTGGGAGATACTAGTGATGGCTCAGTAAATGGATTCCTGCCACCCGTGGGGGGAGAATTGGGTTCCCAGTTTCTACCTCAGCTTCTGTGGGCATTTGAGGAATAAACAAATGGATAGCAGTTCATTTGCTCTCTCTGCCTCTGCCTATTTTCCTCCCCCTGCTTCTTAATCACAAATAAAATAAAAAGAAATGAAAAAAAGATCTAATATATATTCTTTAATCCAATGTATTGAAGCTATTCCCATTTTAACAAGTAAAAGATGTTTCTAAAGATATATTTATTTTATTTGAGAGGAAGATTTACAGAGTCAGGGGGAAGCAGAAAGAGATCTTCCATCCACTAGTTCACACCCCACTGGCCTCAACAGCTGCACTGGGACAGGCTAAAGTCAGGAACCAGAAGCCTCTTCCAGGTCTCCCATGTGGGTGAGGGGCCCTAGAACTTGGGCCATCTTCTGCTGCTTTCCCAAGAACATTAGCTGGACTGGAAACGGAGTATCTAGGACATGAACCAGTACATGGGATACTGGCATTGCGGGTGGCAGCTTAACTCGCTTCACCATGACACAGGCCCCTATTTTTAAACTATTGAAGACATATTTTATATTCTTTTTAATTCAAACTATGCCTTCGAATACCCAGAGTATATTTTATACTTATGACATCTCAAAGACATCTCAAGTGCTCAGTCGTGATATGTCTAGTGGCTCCTATATTACGCAGTACAAATAAAATGAATTTAATCTTTCTGGATTAAACAAAAGTGTTAAACAGTATTGTCTCAGTCCAAAGCTCACCTAAGGCCAATAACTGAGACCTATGTAAGAACAAATTCTGTTCCATAAATCTTCAATCAAAACAAATTCATTCTTTTGAAGGCTTAAAAATTTGTTTATAAAGTACTTCAATGCAATATATACAGCAGAGTATGTGCATATGTATTTTGTGTGTACTGTGTGTGTTTTTATGTGTGCAAATATTCTAAAAGTCAAAAAATGTCATCTTTAATGAATGCTATCTAGTTGAAGTTTCTGACAGGGTGTTTCACGTAGTCATAATCCAGCTCTCTAGTATGGCCTGGGAAAGCAGTGGAAGATGGCCCAAGTCCTTGGGCCCCTGACCCCACTAGGAGACCTGGAAGAAGCTCCTGGCTTTGGATCGGCACAGCTCCAGCCGTTGTGGCCATCTGGGGCGCAAACCAGTGGATGGAAGACCTCTCTCTCTGTCTCTACCTCTCTCTGTAACTCTGCCTTTCAAATAAATAAAATAAATCTTAAAAAAAAAAAAAAAAAGGAAAGAAGAAAAGGAGGAAGGGAGCTGTACAACAGGACTACATTAGAGGTTACACATAAACAACTCGCTCTATAGCTGAAGATATGAAAAGGAACTCAAACTAGCCCTCAAGTGAACAGAGCAGGCAGAGACAAGGACAATCCAGACCATTTGTTCACTAATAAACACCAGTTCTAGACAGCTTTATCCTTAATCAAACAAAAGAGGAAAAAAAAAAAAAACAGGGGCCAAATAAAAGATTATCTGACTAAGAAAAGCAAAGATCAGCCTGATGCTCATTAAAAAAAATAAATAAAAGGAAGCTTCTAAAAATAATTCACTATAGGTATAAGCAGAAATAGTTAAAAGATAGTAAGCATACCTAAAAGAACATTAGCCATATTTCCTAAGAAAAAGGAACAGAAAGGCATAGGAGACACACATGGAGAGAAGACAAAAGGGTAAGTTGATGAATCACTATAAGGAAACAGTCAGTGTGTCCACACCAGAGTATCTCCAAGGTTGGAAGTCACATTTGTGAGCGCTACAGTAACATGATTCGGTAACTCAGATTCCAAGGCTCACTTAGCTATTTCTCCCAGAGAAAGCTGTCATAGAGTCATATTTTCTAAGAGATTTTGAATATGAGGTATGGAAGTATAATTGAAAATAGAGAACCAGAAATGGAGCTTGTAAACAATCAGTGCATCAGTCATTGGTGGTTGCAATGGCAAGTCAAATGTGAGATTAACTCCCTAGAAGCCTTGATCCAGTGTATTCAAATAAGACCCCTATGGGGTGGGGGAATTATTGTCTGAGATAATAAAGTCTTGCTTATAGGCAAGAGAAATAGTAATGCATTCAATTCTAATTCCTTGCTGTTGGACTTGACTATGTCTAGCCAGTGTGATTTATAGGGGCTTTTGTTTTTTCTACTCTTGGCTTTTGTATGTACAATTGTTTTGAAATACTGAGCATATTTGCTTTGAATTTTATCTCTTAATTTTGTATTTATCCTTTGAATAAAAATGAAAACTGAATACTGCTTTTAATTTATTCTCCTTGCTGCTATGTAGAAACCTAGAACTGTGAGAAATCTGTGGAATTCCTGTCTTTTGTTCTTGGTTGTTAACTTGGACCCATGTGTTGTGACTAAAGTTTAAAGCATTTCTTTGTTTGAAAAAAAAGGTAATTTTGAAAAAAAAATGTAATATGAAAATAAAATACGTATGAAGTTAGTAAAGAATTGACTCAATTATTCAGAAAACCAGCATTAATGTTGAGGGAAAACATAAAAAGTACTCTAAGAATTTGAAGGAAATAAACAAAGATAAAATCATGAGGGAACGGCTGAAAAGCCCATGAGAGTATTTCAGGCATGGAAAGCCAAGACACTCTGGGGGAAAAAAAAAAAAAAAAAAACCTAAATGAAAGATCTCCACGTGTTAAAAAAAAAATCAGGAGGGAAAATGATAATCAAGGTATGATTTCTATTTTCTAAGGGAAAATATCAAGACACTGAGTAAATAAAGATGTGCCCTTGGACTCAGTAACTATTCTTAAGTATATTGATCAAAACTGTTTATCATATTCCAAACAAAATCAACAAACCCCAGAGACATATCTAGGTACCTCTTGGCAAATCTTTTTGAACTACAAGAATTAAAAGACAAATTAAAAGAAAATGGGTAGAAAAAAATAAAGAGAAATTACCTTCAAAGGAAGCAAAATCAGGTTAGCTTCAGATTTATCTATAATATACTCTAGAAGACACTGACAAAATGTTACTAACAGAGTTGTGAAGGAAAATGCTTCTGCAGTGTGTTTAATGGCAATAGGAAGTCACTCTCAGATATGCCAGGTCTTGGAAAATATAACCCAGAAGACTCTTTTTTGAGATAAAGGGAAAATATTACCTGAAGCTATATCTCACTGAAAAGGGGGGGGGGGAATTAAATTTATATAAGAAATTTGTTGGGCATGGTGAAGATTTTATTTCCCTCCTCTACAAAAGAAAAAAAAATCCTAATTCATTATCCTCATAGTAATAACCTGTCTTAGCTTCTTCATTATTCAATTATTTTATTTAAGATATTATTTCTCATCTTACAGGTTTGCAACCATTAAATAAAATAGCTGTGACATAAAGGGATCTTCAAAGTACTATAAAGTGTAAGATACTATTATTCAGCGACAGCAGCATCAACAGAGCTTTCACTATCTTTTCTCACAATGGCCTGTTGACATGTTGCCTCACTCTTCCACTCTAAATCACATAAGGGATTAATATTTGAGACAGCATTTCATATATAGAACCATTAATCAATCAATCTTTCCCTCCCCCTCAAGGCAAATTACTAAATTCTAGATATAACAAGTATCTGACTATCCTAAAGAAATGAGCAAATATTTTCCTTTTAATATTTCTGTGGGCTGAGAAGATAACAGAAATATTCTAAGAGTATGGGACAACTTGGAAAAATTAAGAGAAAGGAGAAAGCTATTTGAGAGAAGAAAGGAGAAAGCTTAAAAACTAAAATGGAGTTAAAGTCTATCTTCATACAGGTCTTCAAAAAAAGAGGTGGGGGGGTGTCAGTGGTAGAAAGAGAGGGACAGAAGTATCTTCAATCCCCTGGTTCATGCCACAACAGTCACAGTTGGGCCTGGCAGAAATCAGGAGTCAGGAACTTAATCCTGGTCTCCGACATGGGTGGCAGAGGCACAAGTACTTGGGCTGTCTTCTACTACCATCCAAGGAGTATTAGCAGGAAGTTGGCTGGGGAACAGAGTAGCCAAATTCAAGTCAGCACCCTGATATGAAAGGCTGGCATCGCAAGCTTCAGCTTAACCCACTGCAACTGGTAGTCATAGGGAGTTCCTTGCAAACTTTGTGGAGATTTTTATAATAAAATACTGGGGGGGTGGTAAGAATTATAATATGACCAGTCATGTAAAGTAAATTATTACAGCTTTCTGAAGGAGGCAGATGGCACAGTCAAGGAAATTCATAGATTTGAGCAAAGATAAAATGATAATCTTGGAGAGAAATGCAAAATCCTGCAATAGTCTGTGGTAGTAGAAATGAAGAATATAATAAACTGGCAAAAGTGACCAAATTTTACCTTAGGATTATAAAAAAGACAGAGGCAATTATATAAATAATACTTAAGGATATTTACTTGGAAGGAATTGCATCTCAGATATGTCACTTATTGAAGAAAAAAGATTCAATGAAGAAACAAAGTGAATTCAAAACAAAACATGCAACTCAAAAACTCTAGGAGCCAACCTTCCTAAGATGGAGGTGGGAGAACTAAGAAAACAAAGCCAAACTGACTCATGGATTTTTCAGCATGGCTTTAGTACATAGCTTTAGTACATAACATAGCTTTAGAACAGAATAAGTTACATAACCCTGAGTGGAGAGAAATTTGCTCCTGGAAAAACCCCCTTGCTTTTACTAGGGCAAAATAATGGTGCCAACTGGCTATGATAGCTGTTTCCTATCAGATGCATCAGATTCTTGTCATAATAGGTAATATTAGCCATGCTCTTTCACAGCACTGAATACAGTATCTAATCTTTTTATTATGATCAAGAAGTCTATTAACTTTATTAAAATCTTACACGTAAGAAACTATAGGTTCAAATTTAATTCTTTTTTTAATTTCTAATACATAGCCAGTATGGTTTTGATCTCTGCAATGCTAATTTTCTTCCAAGCCCTCTTCATCAAATTATTTTCAAACTGCTCAGTAATTTTCCAGGTGACTTTAACCTCCCTCTTCCCTCTCTTTCTCCTTCATCCACCTACACCGCCAGACACACACACACACAATTAAGAAATCACTGTAAGGGAAATTTAGAAACCTTGATCTGGAAATTGATAAATTTATGAGTCAGTTTCACATGGAATGGTCAGATGGGAGAAAACAGGAAAGAATTTTTCTGAAATCTGCAAAACATTAAGTAACAATCACTTGAAAGGGGGAAAAAAAGCCTAAAAAAGTTACAAACTATCCTCCACATTTTCTAAACACTCTAAAACCCAGAAGAATAAAAATGATCAACTTTATTTTATTGGATAATTCTAAAGAAAAAGTTTTATTTCATTTTATTCTATTTTTTATACAACTTGACTGATAAACCATAATGCAGGCAGATGAACCAAATGAAAATCTTAACAGGGCAGAGCCACAGACTGGTATGTGTGATGAATTTATTGGTCATACATTTGAAAAGTACATCTAAATTCTAGCACAGGGAAGCCCTTTCTTTTTATAACATAGTCAAAGACAATTTGGTTTTCAGCTAAAACCACAATTGCTAACAGCTAAAGAACATTACATCACTGTCGATGACTCAACAACCAAAAAAGCATGAATAGCTAAAGAACAGTCTGGAAGCACCATTTCAAGCCATGGGTTGCAGTATGTAATAAAGATATGATGCAGTCCTAACCAGTAGTAAATCACAATGTGACCTGTTCGGGAAAGAAGGTTGTTACAAATAGATCTAGTTAAGATGAGGTTATGCTGGAGCAGGGTGCACCCCTAATTCAGCACTATGTGTGTCCTAACATGAAGAGCGCCACATTGAGGGCAGGGTTCATGCCGTGTGAAGTTAGAAGTAGAGATGGACTAACAAATCAAGAATCCAAGGAACACAGAGGGCTGTTGTTCTTCACCAGCAACCAGGAGACATGGGACAGATTCTCACAGCCCTCTGGGGTAGCAGGAACCAACCCTGCCAACACCTTCATTTCAGATTTCTAGCCTCCAGAGCTGTGAGAAGGTACATTTACATTGTTTTAAGTCACTCATTTTGTGGTATTCTATTAACAGCAGCCATAGGAAATTAATATGCCAAACACCAAGAAAAAAATTCCAATTTTAAGGAAAATGTCCTTTAGTATGTTAAATGGATAAACCAACAATGACATATCAATACCAAAAATATTATTCAGTGATAAAAAAGAAATGAGCTATTAAGCCACAAAATCATACTGAGGAACCTTAAAAGATATCACTGCTGGGGCCGGTGCCGTGGCTCACTTGGTTTATCCTCCACCTGCGGCACCGGCATCCCATATGGGTGCCGGGTTCTAGTCCCGGTTGCTCCTCTTCCAGTCCAGCTCTCTGCTTTGGCCCGGGAGGGCAGTGGAAGATGGCTCAATTGCTTGGGCCCTGCACCCGCATGGGAGACCACGAGAAGCACCTGGCTCCTGGCTCCTGACCGGCACAGCACCGACCGTAGTGGCCATTTGGGGGGTGAACCAACGGAAGAAAGACCTTTCTTTCTGTCTCTCTCTCTCTCACTAACTCATCAGTGGGGTAAACCAGCAAATGGAAGATTCTCTCTCTTTCTCCACCTTACCTGTCTCTGTAACTCTGTCTTTCAAATAAATAATTAAATCTTTAAAAAAAATGCATTATCTGAACTAAGAGGCCAGCTTACCAGACATAAGAACTAGAAGACTACAAAGAATGAAAAGTAAAGGTGAAAACGAGCACTTTCAAAGGGTGTTAGGTTTTGACAAAGGGGAAAATAACTTGGTAGTTCTTACTCTTCCCCTGATTCCGTACTTTCCTGAGGACTTTCTACATTCCAGATACTGAGCACTAAAGATACAACAAGGAACAAGATAGATTTATCTTGGGCCTCGTTTTTCCTTAAATCTTTGTTTTTGTAAATATCTTGTACATATTTTTCAATACAGTAGCAGAGTATCTCATTAACATGATGTAGACCACTCCACAGTGTTCTGCCCTGTCTGTTCCTTAGTAATGCGTTCATCATATAGCTACCATGAAGTATTCACTAATCTGCTTACCTCTTTTTCCATGATGTAAGTCCTAAGTTTCACACCGGTGAGACCATGTTCTACGGGATGCTTCTTCCCCAGGACACCCAGGAAATTTCAACAGGGTAGTGAGTTACTGAATAAATGCACAGATTTTATTTGGAACTATGAGTAAAATACAAAATTTCTTCCTTGAGAATGCCACATGTGGCAGACAGTTTCAAATTTCACTCATTAGGAGTGCTCCTTAAACTTTTCCACCAACTAATAAAGCCAATGGGAAGACATAATGCTCCCCATACCCAATGGAGCTTGAGGATCAACTGGACACAAGTATGAAATAGCTTTTAGGTCATACTCATTCAAGCACAATAATGTGTCCTAGGGACACAGCCAGAATTTCTGCCCCTACAGAGCTTAATCTGAGAGATGATAGATGAACGATAATCAAATACACAAGAAAAGGTCCCTGCCATTTTTGAACAGGGAAGAGAATAAGAGGTACAAGTGGTATATCAGGAGGTATATGCTATAAATAACAGAATAATGACAAATTGTGAGAGAAAATAAATCACAGTACCATATCAGAGTGATTGGGGAAGCTATTTTAAACATCAAGAAAGGCCTCCTCAATCAGAAGATTTTTTTCAAGATTTGTATTTATTTATTCAAAAGGCAAAATGAGAGAGAGGGAGAGACAAAGAAATATTCCATCTGCTGGTTCACCCCCCAAATGGCAGCAATGGCTGTAGTTAGGCCAGGCCAAAGGCAGGAGCCAGGAACTCCATCCTGGTCTCCTATGTGGGTGGCAGGGGCCCACATACTTGGGCCAATCTCCACTGCTTTCCCAGGTGCATTAGCAGGAAGCTGAATCGAAAGCAGAACAACCAGCACTTGGAGTGGCATTCCAATACGAGAGGCTAGCATCACAGGCGGTAGCTTAACCTACTGTACCAGCACGATGCCCCAGAAGATACTTTCTGAGCTGAATAATATAATAATATTTATATATAATATATAAATAAACATATACAATATATACAATAAATATATATAATAAAGACACTTTTTGAGCTGAATAATAATAATAAAGCCAGTTTCATGAAGAGCAAATAAGTAGAGGGTAAGCAAATACAAAGGCCTTTAGACAAGAATGATTCTGACATGGGGCTGGTGTTGTGGCATAGCAGGTTAAGCCAGCCACTGTCAAAGAAGCCAGCATCAAATATGGGCAAAGCAGTTCATGTCCTGGCTGCTCCACTTCAAACCCAGCTTCATGCTAATGAACCTGGGAAAGCAGCACAGAATGGCCCATGTTCTAGTGCCCCTGCATCCACGTTGGAGATCTGGATGAAGCACCTGGCTCCGTTTCAACCTGGCCCAACCCAGCTGTTGTGACCATTTGGGGAGTGAACCAACGGATTAAAGTTCTGTCTCTCCCTCCCTATGTGACTCTGCCTTTCAAATAAATGAATAAATCTAAAAAAGAAAATATAAAGGATTCTCATCCACGTTACATATCCAATAACCAGCACAGGGCAGTAGAGAACTCACTGATAGGAGTCGTCACTCAGAGTCTCAGGATAACAGAGGCTCATTTTAATGTGTTTCTATGGTCAACACGTCAGGGGGAGAATCCGTGGTGAATTAATGCACTTGCTCTTTTTTTTTAAAGAATTTTTTTAAATATTTGAAAGGCAGAGTTAGAGAGGGAGAGGCAGAGGCACAGAGCAAGGAGTCTTCCATCCACTGGTTCATGCCCCAAATGGCCACAACAGCCAGGGCTAGGCCAAGCTGAAGCCAGGAGCTTCATCCCAGTCTCCCATTTGGGTGCAGGGGCCAAAGCACTTGGGCCATCTTCCACTGCTTTCCTAGGCACATTAGCAGGGAGCTGGATCAGAAGTGGAGTCACCAGGACTCAAACCTATGCCCATAAAGGATGCTGGCATTATAGACAGCAGCTTAACTCACTATGCTACAGCACCAGCCACAAAGTACTTGTTTTTAAGAACCAGCATCCCAATTTAACCAAAGTAAGTTATGTGGCTAAGCCTGAATTTAAAGGAAAGAGAACAATTCTACACAAATCTTGAAGGAGAACTAGAAGCACTGAGAATTGTTCTAATAGTTACTAAAAAGATCATATGCTAGCACCTTGGGGAGCAAAGTGGGTATAAGAGATAAGGTTGGAAATTTATCTTTCCTTTCACATTAAAATTCAAAAGAATTCTGCCCTCCACTTCAAAACACATTAAAGTTTGTTTCAATATCAAATAAAATGTTCTCTCAACTTTTTCAGCTGTCATTGATATTACAGTACTATGTATTTCATGACAAACAGATGTCATAAGGGTCTTGAAGGTCTTCAAAAAGTTTGTGGAAAATGTATGTACTGAATACTCTATGCATGAATTTAAAAATTTTAGTAATAGGGCTGGCGCTGTGGTATAGCTGGTTAAGCTGCTGTCTGCAGCACCAGCATTCCCTATGAACGCTGGTTTGAGTCCCAGCTGCTCCACTTCTGATCCAGCTCACTACTAATGCACCTGAGAAAGCAGCAGAAGATAACCCAAGTGCTTGGGCCCCTGCACTCAAGTGAGACACCCAGAAGAAGCTCCTGGATCTTGGCTTTGGCCTGGCACAGCCTCAGCAGTTGCGGCCATTTGCAGAGTGAACCAGTGATGGAAGGTATTTCTCTCCCTTTCCCTCGCTCCCTTTCTCCCTCTCTCCCCCCTCACTGTAGTTTCAACTTATAAATTACAATAAATCTTTAAAACAATTTTAGTACCAAATTAAACTCATCTTCAAGGTACTAAAAGGATACGACAACAGTTTAGAAATAAGGCCTGTCACAGCAACATGAATTCAACCAAAACAAGAACAAGTATCAAATTTATGGTGAACAGTGAGTGAAGAATGATGACACTATTAAGTATTACAAAAAGTTCATGGGGTCAATGCTCCCAAAGAAATCAGCAACTTTCAAAGATAACTTGCTTTAAGAAGGAATCAGACAATGTTAAAGACAGACGCTTACATTGGCAGACTATATCCATTAATTTGCAACGAAAAAAGGACTGATGACTAGCAGCAGAAACAACAACCAACACTACAGACATCTCAATAGGTTCTGCTTACACAATTCAAATTGAAAAATTAAAGTGGAACAAACTTCCCATGTAAAAGGTACTAAAACTGTTGTTCACAGATGAGCTGCACAGGGCTCCTCAGTTCAAGTTCAGCTACTCTATAAGCTTAGCATTTATGACTGACATGTTTCAAGAACGTTATTTTGAGACAAACTACCAAGAAATCAACACACACTGAAAATTACTTAAAAGCTACTATGTAATTACACTGGAAGCATTTTTTTTTTTTTTTTTTTTTGACAGACAGTGAGAGAGAGAGAGAGAGACAGAGAGAAATCTCTTCTTTTTCCGTTGGTTCACCCCACAAATGGCCACCATGGCCGGCACTGTGCTGATCCGAAGCCAGGAGCCAGGTGCTTCCTCCAGGTCTCCCATGTGAGTGCAGGGCCCAAGCACTTGGGCCATCCTCCACTGCCTTCCAGGGCCACAGCAGAGAGCTGGACTGGAAGAGAAGCAACCGGGACAGAATCCAGCGCCCCGACCGGGACTAGAACCCAGGGTGCCGGCGCCGCAGGCAGAGGATTAGCCTAGTGAGCCGCGGCGCCGGCCTACACTGGAAGCATTTGAGAAGGTCTTACTTTATCTTTTTCCTGGGGGAGGGGAGGTGGGGAAGAATGATAGAAAATAGTAGTATATTGAGACAAGAAACACACACACACACACATTCAAAAAATTTGTGGAAAATGTGTATTATCTGTTAATATCATTTCTCCACAAACTTTATGAAGAAACTTCTATGTCCATAGTCAGTATATATTGTTACGTATTATACTTTACATAGATAACATTTCATTCATTTATTAATTTCTCAGCTGATGGATGCTAATCATGTACACAAATGACATTTTGAAGATCTTCATCTAAATCTACTTGAATAAAAGTGAGAGTTTCTAAACAAGTAAAACCAGAACTGCAAAGAGTAATTTTTGGTAAATATTGTCATATTTCTCTCTAATATGACTATATTGATTCATACTACCATCACCTCTATATGGGAGTTCCCTTTTCTCCCCTTAAACAATATTTGCTATTACCATACTTTTAAATATTTTTACTGATCTCGGATGTCAAATAATGTCTCTCTGTTGCTTTAAAAAGTAATATATCCCCAATTATAGTGGTTTAACATTTTAACATATTAACAATTTCTGTATATTCATCTTTAAATCTCTAGTTTATAGCTTTTCTCGACTTTCTACTAGTTATTTTATTAACTTGCAGGGTTTTGTGTTTTTTTGTTTTTTTGTGTGTGTGTGTTTTTTTGACAGGCAGAGTGGACAGTGAGAGAGACAGAAAGAAAGGTCTTCCTTTTCCATTGGTTCACCCTCCAATGGCCGCTGCGGCCGGTGCACTGCACTGATCAGAAGCAGGAGCCAGGTGCTTCTCCTGGTCTCCCATGCGGGTGCAGGGCCCAAGCACTTGGACCATCCTCCACTGCACTCCCGGGCCACAGCAGAGAGAGAGAAGCAATCGGGACTAGAACCCGGTGTGCTGGTGCCACAGGCGGAGGATTAGCCTATTGAGCCACGGTGCGGGCTGCAGGGTTCTTTTTAAATATATTTTGGATACTAATGCTTTACCAATTTACATGTATTCTTTGCATGTCTATTTTTCCAAAATGTAGTTTTCTTTTTTCAGGTTCTTCACATAGGAGGTTTGTAATACATAAAGTCAATAAGTCTCAGAACAATAAAAATACTATTCTTTTATGGTTACTGCTGTAGGGTCTTGTTTAAAATATTGTTGCTAATTTAATATTATAAAGATGTGACACTTTCTTCTAAAATTTTGATTTTCAATTCTAGATTTTTAATCTAATGAATTAAATTTTTGTGTGAGGTTGAAAACCAATTTTAAAAAAAATTTTAGGACATCTGCCATTCTGAGTATGTTCTGTATCCTGCTTCCCATGTTGGATCGTTCTCTCCTTTTTTAATTCTATCAGTTAGTATTAGCAGATATTAGTCTTGTTTATGTGATCCCTAAGACTCTTAATCCTATCATTATGATCAATTGTGAACTGAAACTGAACACTTTGGCTAGTGAGATGGCACTGGTACATGCCATCTTGATGGGATTGAATTGGAATCCCCTGGTGTCGCTCCCCGTCTTTGTGGAGGAACGACACAGGACCCTGCGCTGTTCTTTTGTCTGCTCGGCCCTTCCCGGGTTTGCTGCTGGTTCTTCCCGGGTTGGCTACCATCCCTTCCACCTCCATGGAAGGGCGGTTCCCCCTGCCACTTTCCCCACTTCCACGGGGGAGCGGCACACCGCCGGCCAGCTCTCTCGGGGGCTGCACAGGTGTTCCTTCAAATAGATGTTCCCCATGCATGTTGTCTCTCTCCTCCTTTATAGTCCTCTTCCACCAATCCCAACTCTGCTACCCACACGCCGAGTACGCTGCTCTCCTCCAATCAGGAGCAGGTCCTACAGTTTATTGGTTGAACTGGAGGCAGCTGTGTAGAAGTTGTTTCCTCCTCTCCCAGCGCCATATTGTGGGAGAGCAGATGCATAGAATAAGTCTTAATTCCAGTAACTTAGTCTAGTCCGAGTTACTCCCAGTTGCTCCCCACACCCTGGCACCTTTCTAACTCTACCATTTGGGGCAAATTCGATTGAGCATGTCCCAAATTGTACATCTCCTCCCTCTCTTATTCCCACTCTTATATTTAACAGGGATCACTTTTCAGTTAACTTTAAACACCTAAGAATAATTGTGTGTTAATTAAAGAGTTCAACCAATAGTATTAAGTAGAACAAAAAAAATACTGAAAGGGATAAAGTATTAAGTTGTTCATCAACAGTCAGGACAAGGGCTGATCAAGTCACTGTTTCTCATAGTGTCCATTTCACTTCAACAGGTTTCCTTTTTGATGCTCAGTTAGTTGTCACCGATCAGGGAGAACATGATATTTGTCCCTTTGGGACTGGCTTATTTCACTCAGCATCTCATAAATACAACATCAGGAACATATTGATTTTTCCCACCGTACCCACCCACCTTCTTCCTCCTCTCTCTCTCCTATTCCCGTTCTTATTTTTTACTAAGATCTATTTTCAATTAACTTTACACACATACAGTTCACTCTAGACTAAATAAAAATTCAACAAATAGTATGAAAAATATAACTGTTCCTCAACAGTAGGTACAAGGGCTGTTTAAAGTCACTGCATCTCAAAGTGTCAATGTCCCTTCCATAGATTACCTTTTAGGTGCTCTATTAGTTACCACAGATCAGGGAGAACATACGGCATTTGTCCTTTTGGAACTGGCTTATTTCAAAAAGTATGATGTTTTCCAGTTTATTTACTTTGTTGCAAATGACAGGATTTCACTTTTTTAATACTGCTCAGTATCCCATGGTGAACATATTCCATGATTCCTTTATGCAGTCTTCAATTGATGGACATTTTGGTTGATTCCATACCTTAGCTACTATGAATTAAGCTGCAATAAACACAGGGGTACAGATAATTCTTCCATATGCTGATTTCATTTCCCTTGTATAATTTCCTCTTAACACTGCTTTACTGTATCCTATAGGTTTTGATATGTTGTATTGTCATCTTCATTCATTTCAAGAAATTTTTTGACTTCTCTTTTGATTTCTTCTATGACCCACTGCTCATTCAGGAAAATACTGTTCAATCTCCATGTATTTTCATATGTTCTAGAGATTCCTGAGTTGTTAACTTCCAGCTGGATTCCGTTGTGGTCAGAGAAAATGCACGGTATGACTTTGATTTTTTTGAATTTACTGAGATTTTCTTTAAGGCCTGGCATGTGGTCTATGCTAGAGAAAGTTCCACACACAGGTGAGAAGAGTGTATATTCTGTAAATGCAGGATGAAAAGTTCTTAGATATCCATTAGCTCCATTTGGTCTATAGTGTCAATTAACTCTGTAATTTCCTTGCTGATTTTCTGACTCGTTGATCTGTCCATTGCTGAAAGTGGGGTACTGAAGTCCCCCATAACTAACAATAGCAAATTTAATATTACATATACTCTACTGAATTATTAAAAATTCGAATGCTTGGGGGAAATATCATGTTAGCGGATGTACTCTAGATAATAATCCAATGATAAGAATTAATACAATTATCTCTGGCTTTGGTTCATAAAGAAAACATCTATAACAAAACACAAATTTTTATAGGATAACCACATTTGCTTTATTTAAGCATGTTAAATATTATAAGACAAGGCAGATTGTTAAAAACAAATTACATGATATTATACCACACACACCTGAAACAAGGATGGGAGTAGGGATGTGGGTAAGGGTTGTTGCAGCAATTAAGGCACCACTTGGGATGCCCACATCCCATTACTGGAGAGGCTGATTCAACTCTTGGTTCTTGTGCGACCAATACAACTTCTTGCTAATGCATATTCTGGGATGCAGCTAAGGCATTTGGGTCCCTGCCACTCACATGAGAGGGTGGAGACCAGATGGAGCTCATGCTCTTGACTTTGGCCTGGCCCAGCCCTGACTGTTGCAGGCATTTGATGGAATGAAGCAGCTGGTAGAAGGTCACTCTCTATCTTTCAAATAAAATAAAGGGGCAAAAACTAAAAGACATAGACTACAATTCCATTTTAACATTTAATTCTGAATTGTAGACAAAACATTGGTTTGAGTGCCATATAACAAGCTTTTCACAAAGAAAAGTAAATGCTACACAGTTTGACTTTTGATTTATTTATTTGAAAGTCAGAGTTACAGGAGGAGAAGGGAGAGGGAAGAAAGGAGATGGAGAGGGAGAAGGAGGAAGAGGGGAAGGGATGGAGGGATGGAGGGAGGAAAGAAAGAAAGGAGGAAAGGAGGGAGGGAGGGAGGTAGAGAGAGAGGGAGAGAGGAAGAGAGGGAAAGATCTTTCATCCACTGGTTCACTCCCCAGATGGCCGCAACAGCCAGGACTAGGCCTAGCTGAAGCCAGAATGGAGGAGCTTCATCCACATCTTGCAGGTGGATGGCAGGTGCCCAAACACTTGAGCAGCTTCTGCTTTTCTCAGGCCATTAGCAGAGATCTGGATCGGAAGCAGAGCAGCTGTGACAAGAACAGGTGCTTGTTTGGAATGCCAGTGTTGCAGACAGACTTTAACCACTATGCTTCAACTCCACCCCCATAGTCTGACTTTTATTTTTCAATCACCACTATTTAAGGAATATACTTTAATTAAAGCCAACAAATCAAAAATTCTAACATATAGTGATATGAGATTTATTTTTTTAGTGAGTCTATCAAGTCAGTTCTTTATTTCTTTTTTTTTTTTTTTGACAGGTAGAGTTACAGACAGTGAGAGAGAGAGAGAGAGAGAAAGTCTTCCTTCTATTGGTTCACTCCCCAAATGGCCACTACCAACGGCACCACACCGCACTGATCTGAAGCCAGGAGCCAGGTGCTTCCTCCTGGTCTCCCATGTGGGTGCAGGGGCCCAAGTACTTGGTCCATCCTCCACTGCCCTCCCGGGCCACAGCAGAGAGCTGGATTGAAGAGGAGCAGCCGGGACTAGAACCTGGCACCACAGGCAGAGGATTAACCAAGTGAGCCATGACACCAGGCCCCTGGGGGCAGGCTATTTTATAAAGAGAAAAGGGTTCTGTTGGTTGGACGTGCAAGAGACTTAACCAGTGATAACTCTTCCTTGCAAAATCCCAAGGCATCACAGAGCAACACCTGGCCGACACAGGGAGCTCATGTGCCTATGTGCCTGGTCTCTCTCCCATCTTTTTTAAAGCTACCAGGATTCAGTCATGACTGCTCTATCCTATGGGCCTTATCTAATCTTAATCATTTCCAAAAGGCCCCAACTCTAAACACCATAATCAAATGACGTTTCCATCCTCTTAACAGTATTAACATATGACTCTGAGGAGTAAAACTCTCAGATATGTTTAGGAGCACAAACCACATTCAAACCATAGCAATGAGCAAATAAATCACAAATAAGTTTCTCAGATTCTTTATTTCACTCAGTGGCAAGCTTCAAAAATACATTCTTGTGAAAGGCCAATTTTAAAAATTATAAATTAATTTAACTTACATTATTAAAAATTCTATATAAAAGTTTTTAAAATAAAATAAGCTTTACTACAAGTGCAGAACAAATGAAAAAAAGATAAAAAAAAAACTCCACAATTAGTCACTGAGAAAAGTATAATTCAATTTACAAAAAAGCCTAAATTTGTGTTCAACTTTTCAGAAACACATCTACCAGATTATATTTTCTTTTTATTTTTCTTTGGATTATATTTAAATAATACTTTTATTTCATAATGAACAAGGCTAACAAACATAACACAAATAGAATTCCTCCTGAATAAATAAAAGTTCAGGATACCTAGACTAGTTCCAACCCCAGCCAATTTTCCAATCTGCCTTACTGATGCAGAGGCAACAAATCTTGTTTGAATACAAAAGCCTTAGTAGAAAAGACTTTCACATTAACTGTTAATCTGCTAAAATGCCCTCATTTCAGGAAAGTGCCATTGTATAGTACCTGTAGCAAGAAACCTGTGCAATTTCATTTAATATTTTTAATGAAATTGGACTAGCTTTTTACTGTTTTGCATTCTCTACACTTCTATCTGAAACTGTTCCTAAAGGATCTATAAAATGTTAAGGCTCAAGACAGGAATAAACAACGAGACTACATGGAGGACACAAAGCCTAGAGATTAACCAAATTCCAATCATCTGTGAATGATCATTTTCAAAACTACCCTCATCCCACAAGCAGGGCCAAACTACAGACAGTGGAAAAGCAACACAAAGCTGTCTGCAGTTAGTTTCACTTATAATTAACTAAAACACTATCACTTTATGGTTGATGGTATATACAATAAAAGTAAAACAACATCAATTAGCAAACCTGAAAGAGGGAATCAAATTTTATTATAAAAATCTATGCCTACCAAAAAAAATAATCATTCAACAAGAAAGTATTATTCAAATTCACTATTTCCACCTCAAAAAAATACTTAAAATATATTCCTTATTGATGAAGAATATCTCGCTTAGCATTGAAAAAGCTTAGCAGCAAAATCAGGGAGGACAAACTCTCTTCTGCTAAAGAGAAATATGATTGACCTGAAAAAAATTAAGGGCAATATGTAGCTGTATGCTTTTAAGTACATAATGTATTTCAGTTCTGAGTATTAGCCTTCTCATTTATCAAATGTCAATAATAAATCTGTCTCATAATTGTAACAAAAGTTATCAAAGAGTTATCAAAGAGATAAGGCATGTAAAAATGTGTATCATAGTAGTAGGCCAAATATTTTTTAGTCATTTCAAGCAAATCCTTCCACAAGCCCCATCCCCTCAAAAAAAAAAAAAGGAAAAAAATCACATACATTTGAAATTGGGATTCATTTCTGAAATGATACTAACATTTAGAGTAGTAATGTTACTCACTGAGCTCCTTCTCAAAGGTAAAAAAAAAAAAAAGACTAATTCAAATGAAGCTATATCTAACAATTAAGATTTCTTTAAAAATGAGAAAACAGGGTAAAAGGCAGCCTAAATATTTGAGTTTCCTTTTTATTTTGCTGCTCCTTTTTGTACTATACAATGGAAAGATAGTCAACCTTTGTTACCTAAAATCATCTTCTTAATTTAGCATTTCCCATTTGTCCATTCAGTTTAACAAAAACTCTCCAAAAGCCTTGGTCAGTTGTGAAAGATGCGGTATTAGTAAGGCACTAATGGCCGGCACCGTGGCTCACTAGGCTAATCCTCCACCTGTAGCGCCTGCACACCGGGTTCTATCCCAGTCAGGGCACCGGATTCTGTCCTGGTTGCCCTTCTTCCAGGCCAGCTCTCTGCTGTGGCCTGGGAGTGCAGTGGAGGATGGCCCAGGTCCTTGGGTCCTGCACCCTCATGGGAGACCAGGAGGAAGCACCTGGCTCCTGGCTTTGGATCAGCGCAGCACTGGCCGTAGTGGCCATGTGGGCGGTAAACCAATGGAAAAAGGAAGACCTTTCTCTCTCTCTCTCTCTCTCTCTGTTTCTCGCTAACTCTGCCTATCAATCAATAAATAAATAAATAAATAAGGCACCAATGCCAATACACAGTAACAATTCCTGCAGGAAAGAGTTCCTGTATAAATCCAATGGATTCCCTGTGTAATCTAGAGCTAACATAGTCATATAACCCAGGACACACTTGTGTGTAATGTTAAACTTGAAGGGACAACAGGCATAAAGAAAAACATGAAAGAAGATTTGACAGCCAGTGCCGGGGCTCACTAGGCTAATCCTCTGCCTGCGGCGCCGGCACCCTGGGTTCTAGTCCCGGTTGGGTCGCCGGATTCTGTCCCAGTTGCTCCTCTTCCAGTCCAGCTCTCTGCTGTGGCCCGGGAAGGCAGTGGAGGATGGCCCAGGTGCTTGGGCCCTGCACCCTCATGGGAGACCAGGAGGAAGCACCTTGCTCCTGGCTTCGGATCAGCGCGGCGCTGGCCGTAGTGGCCATGTGGGTAGTAAACCAACGGAAAAAGGAAGACCTTTCTCTGTGTGTGTGTGTGTGTGTGTGTGTCTCTAACTGTCTGTCCAAAAAAAAAAAAAAAAAATTGATTTGACAATTCAGAAGGAAAATGAAAGTACTCTGTAATGAGTTTTTATCATTTTTTTCACCAAAAAAATAAAAACAAAAGGATACCACCTAGTGCCCAGATCTCAGTTTCTAGTACCATTCTACATAAAAGGGACAAGGGCTCCTGGAAAAAAATGGAGGATGATTCTAGATTTGGAACAGGAAATACAGAGGATGAGCTTGGTGCATCTTGTAGTACCAGAAAGCAAGGTATTCAGAAAACACAATGCTGGCAATATGTCAAAGGGACACAAGATCTTAATGAAAGAAATCCCAATTTGGATTTAGCACAGTTTGAATAAAGTAGTTCTGAAGTGTAACAAAAAGTGTGAAGTAAATATGCACAAGTACTTAATAAAATAAGTGATGGAACAGATCAATAAACGAGGATAAACAAATCTCCAATGCAGAGGAATTCTGAAAAATGTATACAGATATTTCACCTTAGAGGAAGAAAAGCACAATTCTCTACTGCTTAAGTGTAGACTGTGAATAGCAATTTCTTTCCAGATAGCATAGAAAAAGAAGAGGAGAAAAACTATTTCACAGTGAGAAAACCTAACACTATCTCAACCAAGTGGTCTATGTTAAAATCTACAATGATAAATGATGTTGACAGTACGTACCTTTGGTATGTAATGAAAATGGCACTTTTTCTCTTCAACCTTCCTCCCCAAAACACATAACCCCAGTTTAACAATGGATAAAGCCCTGAGGAGTCTAAAAGATGCCTCACCACAAATCCTCAAACCTGACAGGGTCATCAAAAACAACACATGTCTAAGAAATTGACACAGACAAGAGGAGCCTATGGAGACATAACAACCAAACGTAAGGTAGTAAGGATTAAATCTGGGAACAAGAAGGATATTAGGTAAAAACTTAAGGATATCTGCAAAAATTGTGGAGTTTAGTTACTAATAATGTTTCAATATTGGTCCATTATATGTAATAAACATACCATTCTAATCAAATGTTAACGTTAGGGAAAACCAGACACAAAGTCAAGCATATAGAAACTCTTTGTAACTTTTCTATAAATCCAAAAGTGCTCCAAAATAAAAAGCTTCTCTAATGAAAAATAAGAAATAAATTACAAAATTTTACAATCAGATTACTATTACAGTGCTCATTTTGTGTGGGAAACCTAAGCCAGCTGCTCATTATTTGAGAGAAATACAGTGTCCTGAGGAAATGAAGGAGTCTGTCTACACTGCAGCTCTCTTTCATCCATCCACTTTCGGCATCCTGCAGTATACTGCAGTTGACAAGTGTCCAAGTAAGCAGTGTAAACTTCTCTTTGTAAGATTACACAAATAGCTTAAGAAACTTCAGATAACAAACAGCAGGCAGAATACAGTATTAACAATGAAAGCACAGACAATCAGCAAAGTGATATTTCTTCAGTGTGAATCCTTTATCAATCATTATGAGGACAGAAACAATATGTCTTTAATAAGATTTGACCAAAAGCAAGCCCACAAAAATTTCATTTTCAGCTTTTCATTACTATAATGAAGTACTTAACATAGGGTTCCTAAGAAGGAAGGGGCTTATTTCAGCTTATGGTTTTGCGGGTTTAAATGCAAGATCAGGACTCCATCATTCCAGCATTCTGGTGAAGCCATGCGATGGCAATGGCTGAGCATATGCAGAGCAATGACCAAACAGCAAGTCAGGAACAAGACAGAGTAGCTACCAGACCCAACTCAGCTTTTACAACCAACCTCTTGTGAGAACTACTTTCTAAATGCACACCCTTAATGAGCTGAGGACCTCCCCTTAGGCCACTTCCCAAACACTGTAACCGGATTAAGTCTCTAGCCTCCTAGCACCACCAACCCACAACTTTGGATTTAAACGCCTGCATTAATTTGGTAGGCAAATCCTATTTAAACCATAGCAAAGCCTATAGATCATTAATGGATTTTTAATCAATGTAATTAATAACCAAAAATTTATATACATGAAATGTATGTTTTTAAGTAGTAACAAATTAAGGAGCGGCAACAATGATTTTATATCCACTATTAACAATGAACCTTGCACTAAATCTATGTCATGTTTCAGGATAATAACTAACAATATTATAGTCTTCATAATTAGCACATCATGTATTCACATTATGAACAAAAGGCTTTGTAACTTTTAGTGATATTTAATATCATGCTATACTCAATCTAGTATTTTATAAAATACCATAAAAGATAATGACAAATATGCAGAAGCCCTTACAGCTTAGATTTTTTTGAATTGTTTTGAAATAGATGAAAAAATATACTTTCTTGATATATGCTCAGTAAAAATTATCTCATCAACGATAACAGTGTTTTAGTTAAAACTGGCTAAGTATAACTACTGAGAAAGTAGTCACGTCATGAGCGAAAAAAAGATTCTTAGGTGCTCTCTTCTGTATGAGTATACAAGAAGACAGCTCTCTCTGAATCAGAAAGTGACTCTTCACCAGACACCAGATCTGCCAGCACTTGATCCTGAACTTCCCAGTTTCCAGAACCATGAAAATGAATGTTCATTGCTTAAAAAAATTATGAAGTAAATCAAAGGTTAATAGCACACATGAAATTCATTTACTCTACTACTTCATAATGGTTGTAGAAAAGCAAGTGAATCCAGAAACATACAAAGTACTACAGAAAACACTGCTGATGTGGTTAATCTTATAGAAATAGGCCTTTATAAACAGAGGAAGATTTACAAATTATAATGAGACATATAAGAACTAGCACACAGTGTGTAAGTTATTTTGCTCCAGAGCTAAACTGCATGGACAGGAACACTGATAAAAAAAATGTATTACCTATGAGATCCTGGATACATTACTAATTCTCTAATTGAATTACTCCTACTTTGTAGGGAGGATTCCAAGGGATAACTCACATGCAGTACTTAGAACAAGGCTTGGCACACAGTAAGTACCCAATAAATGCCAGCATTAATCACCACTATTATTGGAGTAATCAAGAAAATTATTTATTCTACAAAGAAATTCATTAATTACCTTTTGGCAAAGCACTTAAAAATGACCAATCTTAAAAAAGAAGTACAGGTTTCTCTTTTACAATTAAGTATGTATTCCAAATTTGCTGGCCTGTTCCGGGATGTATCATAAAAACTAAGGTTTTTGAGAATATTCCATTAATATTTCATGTGGGCTACAAATACCTAACAGAAAGTACTTCTTCAGAACTTATAAACAAGATACATACCTTCAAATCAGGAGAGAAGTTTTCTGCAGAAGTTGAAATGGAATCTGATGATACAACAGAAGCTGATTTTGTATGCACTGAATTCTCTGACTGAGAAGTAGAGGCACTGCAAAATACAAAAAGCACAGTATGTTTGAAAAAACAGAGCTATAAAAACCAATTTCGGATACTTCATTTCTTTTTTCTTTTCTTTTTCTATTTGACAGGTAGAGTTACAGACAGTGAGAGAGAGAGAGAGACAGAGAAAGGTCTTCCTTCCGTTGATTCACTCCCCAAAGGGACACCACAGCCGGTGCTGTGCCGATTGGATACTTTATTTCTAACTCCATTGTTAACTGAAACTTCCATTTATTCTCCAAATACTAATGAATGTCAAAATCCCTATCGCTGAAGGGTTAAGTATTTTTACTACCCAAATTCCCTCTGAACAGACTCTCCCAGACTCATGAACAGTCTCAGGCTAATTTCTTTTTGTTACTCATCCATCTATTCATCCATCCAAAAAATATTCATAAAGTAGCCTAATATGTAAAACCAATATGCCAGGCACCATGATTTAGGGATAAATATAAGACGACTCCTCATGTTCAATGAAGCTTATTAGATTCTTCTTGCAGAGACATGCAAGTAAATAAATGGCGCAATGTGGTAATGAACACACATACACTCACCTCATGTATAGCTATGGGAGTTTAATAGAAAAGGAAGTTCAGGGAACATCACACAGGACTAATATCTGAGCTGAGTCTTAAAAGACAGGAAATTATCAGGCTGCAAACAAATAAAAGAATTCCAAAAACAACCAAAAAGCTCTGCAAAAACATACAAGTATTAAGGTGTGTAGAATATTTGAGAAGCTATAAATATTTCAACAAGGCTGGATATGCAAAAGAGCAGAAGATGAGAATGGAAAGACAAACCTATCTTTGTAACTCATAACTTTCCACATCAAATTCTCTACTTATTTTTTACCTTTTTAAGTAGCATGCAGAAATTGCACATTCTCTGGGATATAATGTGACATTCCAATACATATACCAGTATACAATATGTACTGATCAATCAGGAAATTCACATTTCCATCTCGCCATTACCACCCAATGTTTAAAGTATTTGAAATACTCCTTCCCAGCTATTCATAAACATATATTATAAGTCATCACAAACTATAGTCCCTTCAATATGCTACAGAGCACTAGAAAAAATTCCTTCCCCCATTTAATTGTATTTTGGTATCTGTTGTCCAATACAGCTCAACTCACTCCACCTTCCCAAGTTCTAGCAATCACATCCATATTCATGGATTTTTTTTTTTTTTTGAGATTTCACATATGAGACAGAACATGTGGTATTTGTCATCATCTGTTTGAAAAACAATGGGGATATGCATTTGGCCTACTGATTAAGCTGCCAATATCCTATGCCAGAGTGGCTGAGTTCAAGTCCCTGCTCTGCTCCCAATTCCATCTTCCTACAAAGGTGATAGACGGGTCCATGCTACCCACGTGGGAGACCCGGATTAGGCTCCCTGCTCTTTTGGGCTGGCCCAGCTCTAGCTGTTGCAGGCATTTGGGGAGTGAGCCAAAAGTTGGGTTTCCTGTCTGTGTCCCCCTGTCCCTCAAATAAATAAATGCTGTCTTATAAAAAAATTATTATATCCCATCATTTGCAGCAAGATGAGACTGCAGTACATCACGTTAATTGAAGTAAGTTATACACAGAAACACAAATTCTATACTTTTAACAAGCCGGCCTTGGGTATGTACTTCTGTCATTATACTAAGTAGCCACATTCTTTTTTTTTTTTTTTTTTTTTGGCAGGCAGAGTGGACAGTGAGAGAGAGAGACAGAGAGAAAGGTCCTCCTTCAGCCGTTGGTTCGCCCTCCAATGGTCGCCGCGGCCGGCGCACCGCGCTGATCCGAAGCCAGGAGCCAGGTGCTTCTCCTGGTCTCCCATGGGGTGCAGGGCCCAAGCACTTGGGCCGTCCTCCACTGCACTCCCGGGCCACAGCAGAGAGCTGGCCTGGAAGGGGGACAACCGGGACAGAATCCGGCACCCCGACCGGGACTAGAACCCGGTGTGCCGGCGCCGCAAGGTGGAGGATTAGCCTAGTGAGCCGCGGCGCCGGCCAGTAGTCACATTCTATAGCTTCATTTTCTTAAATTCCTACAGAACTAGTAATACCTGATCACATACTGCTTTTTATTACTTATTGATTTCAAATATATATATTTTTGTGTCATCAATTAAATTTTACATGCCCCCAGGGCAAGGATTATAATCTTTATTTTTTTGTTTTCTGTAACATCTATTTTAGTGAGTATATATGCTGTTAACAAGTGCTGTTTGTTAAACTGCTACAAACTTAATAACTGATATCATTTCCTTTTCTCAGTAAAAGGAAATCAAAATTATTTAAGGTAAGAAAAACCAATGATGGAAAAACCTGACACTGAATTGAGGTTTAACATTCAGATTAAAATAGGTATTTTTCTAAATCTCCTTTCCCAACACATTAGAAGTTTTCCTTATACCAAAAGTCAAAATTTTTTCATTAGATTTGATGTAATTATTCATCTTTGATTCATGATATTTAAGAACAATGTTTTAGTTTTTAGTTTAAAAATATCTATAATAAACTTGTTCCTAACAAAAAGCAAATTTACACAATGGGAAAATCATCTTCTCCAAAAATAAATTGTCACTTAAGCTAAATGGATGAAAAACGCCATTCCAGTGGGAAATTCAATAATATTTTTTCAAATGCAAACATCTATTTATTTCATTTACTAATTCAAAGAATGATGTGGGTTTTTTTTATAACTAAGAACTTACATTATACAAGAAGCAGCCACAAGAAACTGGATTATCTACTTTACAATGTATAGAAAGAAAAACGGATAGGCTGAGAGTATTTTCTTTTTTTATTTATACTGAACTTCTGACTGATTAAATGACAACTGCCTCAAAGTAGCAGTAAATAATTACACTTCAGTCACAGTACTCCGATATTGCTGGCTTCCTACTCTCTACAGATTCTTTTCACTTCCCTGACCTTTGATCAGGGTAGGCTGTGCCCAGTCCAAGATGACAGGCTTGCTTTCGGCATCCTTGCAGCTGGGAGAACCATACGACAAAATTCTGGTCAATGAAATTTAATGAGAAGTCTGATAATGGTTATGGAAACCATTTATCTTCTTAATAAAGGAGAGTAGAAACATGAGGACAGTTTTCACCTTTTCCCACTTTCTCTTCCCCAGAATATGTAAGCCTGAGAAATAGAGTAGCCATCATGTAAACATGGGCAACATGCCAGCCTGCTAGGGACAGGAGGAGCACAGGTCCTTACAACATCACTGAGCAAGTGCATCCACACCAACTTTCTCCTTCTGAGGCTTGTCATGTAAAGCAAATGAACTTCAATTTTCAAAATCATTGTAACAGAGTGTTGTATATAATCAAACATAATTCTAATATGGCAATCAACATGTCATAAAGTCCATCTTGGGAAAGTTCAAGTGTATAATACTACTTTATATGCATATGAGCTTGAAAAAAAAAAAAACAAGGAAAGCTCTTACAGGCAATAAAACACAATTAACATCATAGGTAGTACACTATCTTAAAAAGTAATTTTCATAGAGAATATCATACCAGGTAGCACCAAGAAACCAAATAGCTCTTTAGAGCCAAGGTATGAGGTAAGCAAATCTAACATAAATATAATAAAACCAAATGCTGCAACCTACACTTTGCTGTCTAAGATTCAATGAATCAGTCTTTCAGGCAAAGTGTGGTAAACCACCTTTAATTATTAGCATCTCTTTTCAGACACACTTAAAATGATACACACAAATATGGGTAGATACTGATCCATATATGTGTGTATATATATGTATGTGTGTGCGTGTCTACACATATATATATATATGTGTAGACACGCACACACATATATATTTCAACATAATGAGTTGACAAAAGGTTCCAGACCCCAGGAAAACACCGAGGAGCTGATGAGGAAATGAGCTGCAATCTATCACAGTACTGTCCTTGATATTAGGGCAGAAATACACACACACAAACACACAGCAGAGCTGTGAAAACTTCTGATATCAAGATGAAGTACTGCCCTTAGTGGCTACTCAGACTGAAAGCAGCCACAGGCACACAAGAATGCAGAGCTCTATTCTCAGTAGCTATTTGTTTTCTTCTGTCATACGGCTCTGTGCATGTTTCTGATTGCCATAGCTACCAGTAAAATACACTCTAGTTTCGACTGCTTTTTTCCATTTCTCTGTTTACCTTTTATGAACCATTCCACAAACAAGTTCTGTATTTCCCAAAATTCATGCCCTTGCCCATGTCATTCTAAAACAGAAGGCTCCTTCACCCCAATCTATTTATTAACATCCTACCTACCCTTTAAGACACAGGCTGGCTTTTCCAAGAAGTTTTCCCAAGGTTTTCCAGCTGGAACTAAACTCTTAGTCTCTACATTTTTAAGAACTTTTGTCTAGGACTGCACTTAATACTTTCCATATTAGACTACAAGAAATGTTAATTACATGCCTTCTTTTTTAAATTATAAACGGCTAGAGAGTAAGAATCCTGTAATTAGCAAAGGGTTTGAACTTGAAGTAAAGACTGAAATCTGCTAACCTCATAAGTCACCAAAACCACTTTGGCCCTTAGATTTCCTAGGCCCACAGACTTCACTGCTGTCAATCCAAACATTCCTGTTATCCTTATCATCTTCAGCCTCTCTTCAAAATGTCAAACTTTCTCATCAACTCTCTATCACATATGTTCATGACCATACTACTATAAGTTCCCTCCATCCACTTTCTCTGTCCAAGTATTACTTCAACAACTAACTCTCTTCCTAAATAACACTAGAATCTTTACTCCATAATAGTTAAACTGCCTGAGATGCTAACACAATGTTCCCTTTTGGACTCAACCAACATCTCCTCCTAGGAATCCACTTACCTGCAGCCTTTATACAGGAACTATTCTCTTTTCACACATCTAACAAAGCTCAAAGGTGACAATGACATTTCCCCCAGCTCAACTCCCATGCTTCTACACTAGTACTTTTTCATCTTCTTGTACAAAAGGCTTCTTGTGAGGTTCATGGTTTTAAGGTATACAACCTCCTTGTTACTCTCATCTTCCCACCTTCTGATCACTCCTCACCAAGAACTTTCTCATCTGACTCATTTTTTTCTCCACTATTTATTTGTAGTTCAAAGTTGGCATAATTTTGAGAATTTTACTGTCCTCAGGGTCAGTATAATTGGCTACACTCAAAATTCCTCAATTCCTACATTCCCTCATTCATGTTCCCAATTTAACACTGAATTTGTAGTCACACCCTGCACTTTATCATTTTTGGGAACTACTCTGCATCCATAATCTTAAACTCGAGAAGGTCACTTCCTAACCACAGATGCTTATCTTTCCAAATATCTCACTTTCTTAACTTTCTTTTCCCTAATCTTTAACCTAAAGGAGACAATCAGATCCTCAACTCCTCCATTTTTAATTGTTCTTCAGGATTCATTGCTCTGTCTCATCACTTCATTTCCCTTCCCATTTAACCTGGAATAAAGTATGTAAGATACTATACTCTCTTGGCAAACCCTCCATGCCCTTAAATCCTATCTACTGGCCACAACTACCTGGCTAATCCCTAAATTTGGACCCAATTAACCATTTACCCTCTCCCAAACTAAAGCTTTGCTACTACATCCAAACTGGGGCCACAGAAGACTCAGGATTACAGACATCAGATGCAAGGCAATGCAAAGCGACACTCCCACTTACCAAGTAACATATTTTTTTAACCATTACCATTTTCTCCCCAAACCCATCACATCTAATCAATCCAAATGCCTGTAAGTTTATTTCTCTATATTCTCTTGAATAGATCTCCTCTCCACGCTAAGTTTTACCGTCTTAACTCAAAACCCCTTCAATGGACTCCTGCAAATCACTTGTCTTCTGTCACCTACTCATTCTGTATTACATCCCAAGCCAATCATAAAGTGATCTTTCAAAAGCGCAGTTGTGATTGTATCTCTCCCCTGTTTAAATCTTCAGATTCCTCATTGCCTACAGAATCTGGCTCAAATTCCCAAGCATAACACATGAAGTTTTCCAGGAATTAGCCCTTATTCTACACACTCATCTGGAATATTTACTCCTCTTGTGCCACTGCGAATAGTTGGCAGACTTCCTATGTTCTCTGGCCATTACATGCCCCTGTACCTTTGATAATCCTGCTCTCTCTGCCTGTGATGGCCTTCTTAGTCTTCCATGCTCTCTTTGCTCCATCCATCTGATAAACACAACTTCTTTACTGCGCACTATACATTTTTCTATCATAATTACTGCAATACTTTACTGCATTTAGTTATCTACAAATTCCTATTCTCACATATTTTTCTTATTATTTACTATTCCAAGATTGTTTACTCCAGAAGACTATTCTCTCACCTTCCCACAATAAAACATGTAAAACGCTCAAAAACGAATACTTGGCACATATTACTATTTGTGGTAGCTAAGTTATTCCACTCACATTACACCACAAATCAGATTTGTTTCATAAATAAAATTAATGACAAAAACTAGGAGGCAAGAACTACAATTAAAGACCTAATGTTTATAAAGTAAAAAATTATATCTGTTAAACAGTATTGCTATTAGTACTAGAACAATGAACATTTCTCCTACTACTGGAGCATGAATACAATTTAAAAATGAAACATTTCATAGAAAATAGAAGCTATCAAAAGAATTTTTCCTGAAATTTTCAGGTGAACAATTTCCAACCTGAAATTTATGGCTTAATATTATATTATTTTCTTATTTTAAGATTTTATTTATTTATTTGAAAAGCAGAGTTACAGAGAGGCAGAGGCAGAGACAGAAACAGAGAGAGAGAGATCTTCCATCTGCTGGTTCACTCCCCAAATGGCTACAATCGCTGGAGCTGGGCCAATCCAAAGCCAGGAGCCAGGAGCTTCTTCCAGGCCTCCCATGTGGGTACAGGGGCCCAAGGACTTAGGCCATTTTCTATTGCTTTCCCAGGCCACAGGAAAAAGCTGGATCAGAAGTGGAGCAGCCAGAACTCAAACCAACGCCCATATGGGATGCCAACACTGCAGGTGGCAGCTTTACCTGCTACACCACAGCATTGGCCCAAACATGATTTTCTTTCTATACAAATAAACCTCTAAAGTCTAAAACAGTACTAAAAAGGACAAGACAGTCTCAGTGGAAGAAGGGTTATACTTATGTCATCAATAATAAATAACCTCTGTCTCTAAGAAAACATGAATATAAATGGAAATGCACATTATTCCTATTATCCATAGAACTACATTTTCCAAAACTGTTTACCCTAATTTGACATACTCTCCTACTACACAAGCTAATTTCCCTGAAGCAACGCATCTTCTTTTTTTCCTCTTTTCTTGCACATTGAATATGAGTTTTCTTTCCCATTTTCATCCCTAACTCTTCTCTCTCTGGATCACTAAGCCTTGGGTGAGTACAGTCAAAATCAGCTCATATGTACATTCACCCAAGGCTATCAATGTCAGTTCCTGGTAACATTCAAATTACAAGAACGTTTTTCAAACATCACTCCAAAAATTCCTTAACATCTATATTCATTATGATGAAAATTCTTACACTGGCACCCAAATGCCTCAGAATCAATTCACACCTCATAATCACAGCTTTCAGAGTGTCAGTCTCCACTAATGATACATCATATCTAACTCTAGCTCAAGCCTACATTTCATTGCAGCTATGCAAACCAGTCCCTTGCCATAACCAGCTGTTACGGGTATTTGGGGAGTGAAATAGTTGATGGATTTTCTGTCTCCCTCCCTTTCTCCTTCTGTCTGCCTTTCAAATAAAATTTTTTTAAAGATTTCTTTATTTATTTGAAAGTCAGAGTTACACAGAAAGAGAAGGAGAGGCAGAGAGAGAGAGAGAGATCTTCCATCCGCTGGTTTACTCCCCACACGGCTGCAATGACCAGAGCTGTGCCAATCTGAAGCCAGGAGCCAGGAGTTTCTTCCGGGTCACCCACACAGGTGTAGGGGCCCAAGGTATTGGGCCATCTTCTACTGCTTTCCCAGGCCATAGCAGAGAGCTGGATTGGAAGTGGAGCAGCTGGGACTCGAACCGGCACCCATATGGGATGCTGGCAGTGCAGGTGGCAGCTTTACCCACTACGCCACAGCGCTGGAACCCTCAAATAAATTTTTAAAATATTTTAATTATATAATCACATTCTTACTTTAAAGTATCAAGTTAAGCCACATACTAAATATATTTCAACACCATGTTTCTTTCTTTTTTTTTTTTTTTTTTGACAGGCAGAGTGGACAGTGAGAGAGACAGAGAGAAAGGTCTTCCTTTGCCGTTGGTTCACCCTCCAATGGCCGCCGCGGCTGGCGCACTGTGGCTGGCGCACCGCGCTGATCCGATGGCAGGAGCCAGGTACTTATCCTGGTCTCCCATGGGGTGCAGGGCCCAAGCACTTGGGCCATCCTCCACTGCACTCCCAGGCCACAGCAGAGAGCTGGCCTGGAAGAGGGGCAACCGGGACAGAATCCGGCGCCCCGACCGGGACTAGAACCCGGTGTGCCGGCGCCACAAGGCGGAGGATTAGCCTAGTGAGCCGCGGCGCCGGCCTCAACACCATGTTTCTTTCATTAAAGTGTTTAAGAGAACATTTATGTATCATGGAGTAAAAGGAAATAATCTAATAGCTACATTTATTTCAGGAGTTCTGTGCTATCCCTGTGTAAATGTAAATGTAATAATTTTTCTTAAATATAATGAGAACTGACATCCTATAAAAAAGGCACAATTTCCTTAAATATTTTCAATGCTTATACTGACTATACCAGAAATTATACTCATCTTTCAAAATATATTTGAAAAACACTGTAATTTAGTAAAGTGATTATATCTCAAATGTGCTTGCAATTTCAAAATACATATCATTTCAAATATAATTATTATAAATCAATAAATTTCTGAAAAATACATACATGGTTAGCTCATAATTCTTCTCTAAATAATTTAATTGGGGGCCGGTGCTATGGTGCAGCGGGTTAAAGCCCTGCCCTGAAGCACCAGCATCCCACATGGATACTGCTTCAAGACCCAGCTGCTCCACTTCCAATCCAGCTCTCTGCCATGGCCAGTGAAAGCAGTACAAAATGGCCCAAGTCCTTGCACCCCTGCACCCACGTGGAAGACCCGGAAGAGGCTCCTGGCTCCTGGCTTTGAATCGGCACAGCTCCAGCCGTTGCGGCCATCTGGGGAGTGAACCAGCAGATGGAAGACCTCTATCTCTCTCTCTGCCTCTCCTCTCTCTGTGTAACTCTGACTTTCAAAGAAACGGATAAATCTTCTAAAAAAATAAATTAATTAATTAATTAATCGGACAGATCTGGAACACAGCAATATAAACTCAACTAACTCTAGGATATCACCCTTGCCAGTGCCCAGCAGTGTTGTTTACAAGGCTTTTTATTCTGTGATATGCACACTTACTCCAACCCTGTAACCTCAGCACACTGGAGCCGGTTATTAGCTTCAGTGGCCTGACTCATTTGGAACACTTTTCTGCCAAGATAAAAAATGGAAATGCATGACTTGGAGCAATCTCAGTATTTGCATTTCTGACAGTGCATTCATTCTTCTTTCTAACTCCACATGAGATTTTCCTTCATAAGTCTCTTTCCACATCTGCACTCCATATTCTATGCCTTAGGGCTCAGCCACCTTCTGCATTTCAGCAAAATTTCTATCCTTACTATCTCCACTGTCTGCATACACAATGACTCCTTAATTCTTTGCTTCTGCTCCTAACAACCAACTCGCTAAAATGGCCCTTCCTAAAATCCCCAATGACCTGATTGTTTTTAAAAAAAAAAAAAAAAGTCTTTTCTCAGTTCTGATTCTATAACTTCTCATCTCCTTTAACTAATATATTGTTTCGGCTATCCTATGTCTGTTTAATACTTTTGAGCATCTACTATATTTGGCATACTATTCTTTTACAGAATCCTAGAGATACAGAGATAAGTATGACAGGTTTGCTTTTAGTGAGCTTTCACTCCAGTATATTCAGCACTACCCTACAGGCACTGCTTTCTAGATATCATTAACGATCTCAGGAATCAATCCAAAATGCTTGTTTCTTTCAGTTCTCACTTTCCTTGACCTCTCTGCTACATTTGATACTACTGTCACTGCTTCCCTCTTAGAATTCTTAGCTTCCACGGTCATTAAAATTTACTGGCTTTCTTTCACTCTCTTTATCTATGCTGTTTTCCTCCAGTTGTCCCCTACATACAGATTCTCTGGGAAACTCTGACCTTGCCTCTGTTCTCCGTACTCAGTGTCCCATCATGGATTCTTACAACTTCAGTTACCATCTCTGTGCAAATCATTTATAAACGTATTTCCCTAGTCCTCTCAGTTCCACATCCACAGAAACCTACTACTAATCAAAGTCTGATGCCACTCTCTCGGTCAAGCTTTACTTCTCACTCTGATCCAGCTTTGCTATTGCCTCATCTTGAGACATTAAGCTGTACAGGAGCTAGAATTATATTAATTGCTCCTTTTACATTCAAGTATAGGCATCACTTAGCCATGTATGCTGACAACACACAAGTTAGTTATACAATATTAGAACTGTAAAGGATCTCTGAGATCATTCTAGTGAAACGCATTTACAAATAAAGTGCAGCCCAAAGAAATAAATGGAGGCCGCCATTGTGGCATAGCAGGTTAAGCCATCGCCTGTGACACCAGCATTCCACATGGGCACTGGTTCATGTCACAGTTGCTCCACTTCCAATCCAGCTCCTTGGTGCCTGGGAAACCAGCAGAACATGGCCCAAGTCCTTGAGCCCCTACATCCACATAGGAGACCCTGATGGAGTTCCAGGCTCTTGACTTCAGCCTGACCTAGCCCTGGCTATTGCAGCCGTATGGAGGGTGAACCAGAGGATGGAAGTTCCCTCACTTGTCCACTTTCTTTCTCTCTCTCCCTCTTTCTGTAGCTTTGCCTCCTTGAAACGCGAGGCTTCCAGAACACCAAACTCTTGAGGTTCTTCCCCTACTTCTCTAGCCAGTCTCTCAGCTCTCCAGTAATGGTTCCTTCTCACTTCCTTAATCTCATAGCATTGGAATACCCCAGAATTCTCAGCCATTAATCCTGTTGTGTTCACTTATGTAAACCTCCCCTCCTTAGTAATCTCATCTAGTCTCACAGGTTTCACATGTCTGAATTGAAGAGCCCAAATTTATAGCTCTATTCCAGACTTAATCTTGAAACCCATATTCCAATAACTGATCTATTTAATCATCTTCAAGTAGACACTTAATGCACCCAATACCAAACTCCTGCTTTTCCCCCTCCATACTAGCTACAACAATCTTCCATTTCTTAGTAGATGTTAACTCAATCCCTCTGCTTTCTTGGGCCAAGAACTCTGGAATTATTTTTCACTCTTCTCTCAGATATACTCTACATTAAATCAATCGGGAAATTCTGTTGGCTGCACCTTCAAAACACATCCAGCACCCAGTCATTTCTACTCAGCTTTTCTGCTAGCAGGTTGTCTCCATCTTGCATGATCCCAATTTCCTATAAACCACTCTCCTTACTTCTGCACTCCAGTTTATTAACAGAGCCATCAGAATTTTTGAAAACAAAATCTGAAACACTGTCACTCCTCTAAAATCTTCCAGCACCTTCCCATTTCACACTGAATAAAAGTTCTTAAAATGGCCCATGAGGCCTTTCCCAATCTGGCTGTACTCACATCTCCCTGTCCTCATTTTCTACTATTCTTTTTGCTCCCTTGTATTACAAATGAACCAGGCAAGCTCTCACCTCATATTTTTGTTATCTCAACTGACAATTCTCTTCTCCCAAATATTCCCATTTTTCCTTTTACCTCCAATAATACTTTTGCTCAAATACTGCCTTCTTGGTGAGACACTTCCTGCCTTGTTATTCAAAATGCAAACTACTACAAATTTACCCACTAGGTCTCTATCCCCTTCCCTGCTTTATTTTTTCCAAACTGCCCATTACTATCTGACTTTCTTTTTTAACACTTATTTCCTGTCTCTCATAGTCCCTCCAAACTCAAACTCTTTAATAAAATGTAAGCTCTTTGAGGGTTTGAAGTGTTGTCTGTTTTGTTCACTACAGCATCCCCAGTGTCTAGATCATGCATTACCAGCAGGAGGATTATTGTACCCAAAGGGGCAAGAAAGTGATTCATTAAAAGGTAGAGTTGATAATAAATCTCATTCTATGTGAAAGGATGGCTACACACTTAGTACATAAAATGATGCATAGTGAAACTGTGATTTTCATGGATTCAAACGACAATGGGGCAAATCTTTAACAATGTTACTTGGGACAGCAAAAATTTCAAAAAAAAAAAAAGCTTGAGAAGCATTGGTCCACATTGTGACTAATGCTTGACATTAGCAGAAACTAATTTGATTGAGATTTACTGAATGAGTTAGTATTTACTGAGTGCTTACAAATGCTAGAAACTGTTCACATAATTATAAGGATGGAATAAAATAATGCACAGAGTTTAGCACATTATTTGATGATAAAAAGCAACAAAACAATGCAAGCAAGTATTCTTTTATCTAATAAAGCCTAGAATTGATACCAACTACTCCCATCAGGGAGCTCAAGTTGAACACAGGATTTGAGGACTAGAATGAAGGAGACCCTAACAATTTCATCCTTAAAGAAGCAAAGTTATCTATAACCAGAAGGTCTCCTCCAGAGAAAAGTTTAAAAAAAAAATTTATAGGGGCTGGTGTTGTGGCATAGTGGGCTAAGCCTCTGCTTGCAGCACTGGCATCCCAAATGGGTGCTGGTATGAATCCCAGCTGCTCCTCTTCTGATCCAGCTCTCTGCTTATGGCCTAGGAAAGCAGCAGAAGAAGGCCCAAGTGCTTGGGGCCCTCCATCTACGTGGGAGACCTGGAAGAAGCTCCTGACTCCTGGCTTTGGATCAATCTAGCTCCAGCCATTGTGGCCATTTGGGGGATGAACCAGCAGATGGAAGACCTTTTTCTCTGTCTCTCTCTCTGTAACTCTACCTCTCAAATAAATAAAATCTTTAAAAATATTTATATATAAAAATGAAATTTATATTAAAATAATCTGTAGCAAAAGAAATTTCATCTTCACCATTTAGCAACCAGTTTCAATTATTAATTATTAGAAACACAGATCCTTTCTGCTTTATGCCAAATGCTGCAAAATATTTTATTTCATGATAATGAAAGGATGTATATAATTACATGTTTAATAGTAGGCTATTAAATGTAACCATAATAAAAAGCATCTTACAGTATGCAGCATATGATACTTTGGCAAATGCCAACACATAAACAACTTTCTGTCTCAACCAGGATGTCTAAGGTTAAGCTACATGAAAAGAAAGAAAAATGAGGCTTCATAAATCATGGATAGTCATTTAGCTTCTCAGAATTTCAATTTCATATTGCAAAGTAGGGATAAAAATACCAGCACTTGGAAGAGGGACAAAAGGTAAAGGAAAGAGGGGAGAAAGGGAATATCATTATATTCACAGAATTGTATCTATGAACTATGTTGAATCTGTTAAGAACTAAAAGTAAACAATTTTTTTAAAAACCTACCCTATTTATTTCACTGGACAGTTAAAAAGATCAAGCAAAAACGACATAAAAGTGCTGTCTAAACTGTAACATACATTTTTGTGTGTATCACTGCTAACCAAACAAAAAAGTATTACTTGGCAGGCCATGGAGTAAGAATCCTGCAACTAACCATGGTGCTAAAATATAGAAAATGAAGTTACTGTTAAAATGCTGAAAACTGGGGCAGGCATTGTGGCATAGCAGGTAAAGCCACCGCCTGCAACACCAGCATCCCATATGGGCGCCAATTCCTATCCCAGTTGTTCTACTTCCAATCCAGCTCCTTGCTAATGTACCTAGGAAAGCAGTGGAAGATGGTTAAAGTGCTTGGGCCCCTGCATCCACATGGGAGACCTGGAAGAAGCTCTGGGCTCCTGGTTTCAGCCCAGCCCAGCACCGGCCATTGGGCTACTTAGGAGTGAGCCATGGGATAGAAGTTCTGCCCCTGCCCCTGCCCCTGCCCCTCTCCCTCTCCCCCGTGTATGTATGTGTATGTATATGTTTATGTGTATGTGTGTCTGCCTCTGTCTCTCCCTCTGTGTACCTTTGACTTTCAAATAAATAAATAAATCTTTTTAAAAATTTATTTTAAAAAACGCTTACAACTTAGGGCTGGTATCATGATGCAGCAGGTTAAACCACTGCCTACAACGCCATGTTGGAATCTTGAATGCTCCTCTTCTGATCCGGCTCCAGGCTAATAATCTTGGGAAAGCAGTGGAAGATGTACCAAATACTTGGGTACCTGCAACCTATGTGGGACGCAAATGGAGTTCCAGGCTCCTGGCTGTGGCCTGGCCCAGTCCTAGCCTTTTGGTCATTTGGGGAATAAAACAGCAGATATAAGATTTCTCTTTTGTCTCTCCCTCTCTCTGTTGGTCTGTCTTTCAAATAAATAAATAAATTTTTAAGATGACAGCAATTAAAAAATAGTATGCTAGAATGACTTACACTAAAATAAAGGGATAATTGATTTATAGTGAAAAATTTTAATGGATAACTGATTTACAGTGGAAAACTTTAAAGGAACATTTGAGAGGATCAAATCTACCATTAGAAAAAATAAGAACGGTGGAAAACTTACAAAAAGTAAAAAGAAAGCATCACATTATGTCATTATTTTAAAAAGCCTAGTTAAAATTTGAGCAAACAAAAAAATACACCAACTAAGACACATGATTCATGATCCAAATACTTAAATGCTAACTTCTGGCTCTGTAATATAACTAAGTTTCTATACATGTACATCTGTGAGAACAAAACTTAGGTTTATAATGAGAGAGGCATAATATAGTACAGAACTAGTCATTCTTTGTTTTCTAATAGCTCTGCCACTATCTCAACCAGAGTGACACAGTTTCTTTCCACCACAAGATCCAAACAGAAATCCCATCATCTGACTCTTAGTCATTCCCACACATTCACTGGTCTGCTGTTAATATAACAGAATGTCCCTTTCCCTTGGTAAACTATTCCTCAGAGCAAAGCTCCATCCTTCGGCTTCAAAAGCTCTACTATTTGAAAGTGTAGCACTTACATGAACCAAGTTATATAAACTAATTATTGGTATGGGGAGAGGAACTACTTTGTGTGCTTTTCAAAAATTTAAAGTTAAAACATTTTCCATTTTTCTTTTTTTTTAAGATTTTTTTCATTACACATATTGCTGGTTATTCATCAGGGTAAAAAATAACCTTGCAGATTAAGAAAAACACTTCTAAACAAATGAATATTAGTATCTATTACGGCAATACTCTGACTCAGTACTACTGGATTTACAAGCATCCCTGTTAATACTGCAAAAACAGACAAATCTATCTCTAGATAGCAGAAGTTCACTTACCACCTCCAAACAGTCCCACACCTCAATCCACCCTTTCAACTTCCTTGGAGGAACAGACTAAAGACTTCCACCAGCAGCTAAAGGCCTCAGCCATCTTCCGTCTGCTCTCCCCTACTCATCCCTTCCATTTAGGAAGCAGGAAATTCCTAAATTTCCTTTCTATTTCTTATCCTTCCCACCCATCCATAAACATTTACATAATCAATGTACTATATACACTGGGGTGAGGAGCTGAAAACAGATTCATTATCTTAAGACTTACAGTCCACCAAGGTGCTGGATATGTAAGTATCTTCTAACAGTACAGTTGGAGCCAGCACTGTGGCATAGAGGGTAAAGCTGCCATCTGCAGTGCCAGCATCTCATATGGGCACTAACTTGAGTCCTGGCTACTCCATTTCCAATCCAGGTCTCTGTTGTGGCTTGGGAAAGCAGTACAAGATGGCCCAAGTCCTTGGGCCCCTGCACCTGCAGGGGAGACCCAGAAGAAGCTCCTGGCTCCTGGCTTTGGATCAGCGCAGCTCCAACCATTGCGGCCAATAGGGGAGTAAACAAGCAGACAGAAGACCCCTTTCTTTCTCTCTCTCTCTCTCTCCCCCCCTCTCTCTCTAGAAGACCCCTTTCTCTCTCTCTCTCTCTCTCTCTCTCTGCCTCTGCCTCTGCCTCTCTCTCTGTGTAACTCTTTCAAATAAATAAATCTTTAAAAAACAGTACACTGTAGAAATGAAGAGATTTAAATAATACAATGAGAACACAGACATACAAGTATTTATGGTAAAAACATAGCTTTAAATCAGTTAATTAATTTAAGTTCTTCAACTATAAAATAAGATGATATATTATAAAATTATAATAAGAATTTTAAAAAAACATGATCTAGAGAAAGTACTAAGTGCTAAATACTGAACTGGCACAAAGGATTCAACAAGTACCATTGTAGAATTACAAGAGCAGTTTCACTGGAAGGGAAAAATAGGATAAAATTAGAAGGAAAGATCTTATTTTAGGAAGGAATTTACTAATTAAAATGAAGCAAAGTATTTTTCAGTTAATCTGTACTAAAAAGTCATCACACACTAGGAAATTTGAAAACACAAGCTTTTAAACTTCAAAGCTTCACTTAACTGATTAATCACCAAGGCAAAGCACAAATATTCGGAGGAAATTTTTTAAATACACAACAGACACACACACCCTACATAACTTTCGATATATTCAAGCAGAAGACTGACCCAAAGCTGTAATCACAAAGCCAAGTCCATCACCAGTAATTTTCAATATAGCCATTAGCAAAGTATTGAGTAAAACCTCTGTGGCTCTATTGGTTTGCTAGGATGGTAATGGAATTATCACACTTCACTGCCAGTCACAGCAACATTTGAAAGCATTCCACAATACTGAATAGAAAATAAAACCCAAGCACTAATATATGCCATAAAAATATATTCCTTTTCTCCTAAACTAGTATTTCAAAATTCAACAAAAACATTCCTTGGAAAAGTTAAAAAAAAGTATTTCTAAAAACTAGAGATGCAGATAAACACATCAGCATTATACATTCTTAATTCAGAATAACCTAGAAACGTGGAAAGAAGTCCCCGGTCACCTGTCTTTTCATATATCCTAGCAGACAAATGCCTCAGAGAATGCAGAGGAGGGAGCCTTTCTTTTGTTTCCAGTCACTGCTGACCATAGCCATTACAAAAAGATCTAAACCACTTGCCTTAAACCACGTGGCTCTTACTGGCAATTCAAGCTTCCAGAATTCCATGAAAATATTATTTTTAAAAAGCATTTTTTCGTAAGTAATGTCCTGAGCATGCACACAGCACGTCTGCCTGACAATGGTAAAGAATGTCTTCTATATGCTGATTGTGAACAAGCTTTTCTAGGAATGCAAATTTTGTTCTCAATATTTACACAATGGGCTATAGTGTCAACAGGCACTGTTCATGTACTATTAGTCATCCTGCTGAAATTTTTATTTAAAAAGAAAATAAAAGGCCTGCAGTGTGTATAAAACATTGGAGACATAAAAGACTTATTGTGAGAATATTTGCAGGATCCTCGAAATAGAAAAACCACCCTCCTCCTCCAAAAAAATAAAAAAACAAATCAACATACAGTTTTCACTTACTTTTTAAAATGCTACTCCTGAACTCAGGATTTTTTAATTTAACCCATCTATATATAGAATAAAAGAGAGGGCAGGAATGGCCTTATCTAATGACATCTGACTGAAAAATGAGAGAACACATTTTGTATTCTTCAAAGAAACAAAGGGGATTTCAGTGCTTGGACATACTTCAAATGTGTGCAGGTTGGTATTTAGTTCAGAAAACCCCAACCTTCCAGGGTACATGTGGCCCAGGATACAGTTAAGTATGTACCATTTTATTTCCAGGTCTATCAATTGTATTTCCCACACTAAAAATCAAAGCACATTATTTGATAATGCCAGCAGCAAGTCTGCACAACCAGTTTGTATAGAAAACATTTTATTCATCTTTTTTATTTTCCAAAATGATATTTATTCAAATATTTTATATGGAAATTTAAATAAATAAAATGGGTATAAGCAAAGGCATTCTAGTCAAAATGAGTAAGTTCATGGAAGTTGGCCATGAAGACTCGGGAGCAGTAGAAACCTTGAGTCCTAACACCAATTCAACAGCCAAAGCAGCCCAAGACTCTTTAAAAATCTTGAATTCAAGACAAAGCGTTTAGCCTAGCAGTTAAGATGTCACTGAAGGCACCTGCATCCCATTGTGGAGCAGCTGTGTATCATTCCCACCCCCAGTTCCTGACTAGCTTCCGACTACTGCAAACCCCAGGGGGACAGTGATGAAAGCTCAAGGCACTGGGCTCCTGCCAACCACGTGGGAGACCTGAGAACAGGAGCTCTTGCTCTCAGTGTCTCTCTCTCCTCTTCAAATGAATATATATATTTTAAATTTCTGATTCAAATACAGATGAAAGCTTGAATTAAAACTTACATGGAATCACAAAAAGCTTAGAAGGAGAGGGAGAGTTCTGTACCTATCATTAGCCAAGAGAAACATCTATTATACTGAAAATTGGTCAGAGTATCAGAGTGCAAACCAAAATACTCTGTAACAAACACTTCTATACCAAATAGAAATGTAAGGGTAGAAATACAAAAAAACAGGAGTTGATTGGATAAACACTTGCTCAACACTTTTCCCCAGATGAGTATAGAAAACACACGGGCATTTACCCCTTCATAAATGATCTCTCCTGTAATTTTTGCACCCAACCACACAAATCTGTATTCATTGCTAAAATTAGTCATACATCCATTCTTCAGGCTATTCAAATAGATATTTTTTGTTTTTCCAAGACAAGCAAAGCTGTTAATTACTATCAACCTTTCAAGGTAATAAGATAAAACTTCTCTAAACAACTTTAAAATATTATAAATGTAGTTAACACATTTTTACTTTCAGTTATTAACTTAAAAAATATTAAGCAGAAAAAGAAGAACATTCAGTGTCTCTTCCTCCTCTACCCCAAAAGAGTCAAACTAAAAATTTAAGTTTGGCATTAGTCAGTGATTCTGACCAAGGACTTCCCTCTATAATTCTGAATATTGTTTCCTATTAGTTGGTTGTTAGAAACCATAGGTCAAAAAAAAAAAAAGACTTCTTATTATTTACTTACTTTTATAAATTTTCTATATCTGTATGAAAAGAATAAGAAAAATGTTCATCTTTTAAAATGTTTTAAAGCAATATTTCACATTATCACAGCTTTTATTATTTTATTATTATTGATCTTATTCACAGATATTTTACAAGTATCAAAGTTCTCACAGACAATATCTTCCACACATACTACCAACTCTGGGACTAGATTTCCAGTACTGAATTCTGGTTCTGCTACTTTGTGTGACCTGGAAGAAGTTACTTAGCCTCTCTGAGCCTCAATTTTCTCATCTATAAAGTAGGGTTAATGATAATTCTTATACCTCACAGAATACTATGAAGATTAAATACATGTAAAATACTTATCAGAACATGCCACATCCCATATAGGTGTTGATTATTAATTTTATTTCATTATCATTACCACTAATCATCTTACTGGGGTCTCACAATGATCTTCTAAAGGTAGACAGCAGATCATCATTTTGCTCTTTGTCCACTTGAGAATCAAAGCTCAGTGAAATCAAGTAATTCAACCAGCATCACAGTTAAAAAGCAGATTTGGAGCAGGTTTTTGGCATAGTGGTTAAGACACCTTTTGGGATGCCCACATCCCATACCAGAGAGCTTATATTCAAGTACCAGCTCTCCTTCCAGCTCCAGCCTCCTTCCAATGTGCACTGACAGGCACTAGGTGATGGTTCAAATAGCTGGATGTCTGTCACCCAAGTGGGAGACCCACACAGAGTTCCCAGCCCCAGCTGTTGCAGGCATTTAAGGAGTGAACCAGTGGGTGAGAGATTTCTTTCTCTCCCTTTCCAATAAACAAAAAATTATGAAAAGTAGAATCAGAACCAAAAAATCCAGAACTAAGAAAGGTCCAAGACTTTTCACATATCTTGTACTGTATCACATTAGACAGTACATTTTTCAAGCTGACATGGTTGAATTTTACTTCTAAAGACCCTAATCACTACTCTTTTAAATGTTTAAACAATCAATTAGTTTTAGCCAGAACATGCTCACAGCCAAGCTGAGAATGACTCTTTTATACAAGATACTTGATTTTTTTTTAGGTGAAGAGTAGGAGAACTGACTCAAGACTTCTAAAGAGAAGCTTGCGATAAATAAAATCGGGTTGGCTGGACAAGGTGAACTCATGATCAAAAGTCTCCAGCATTTATAATTTCTTTTAAACAGCAAAATGTATACCCTATGAAACTTCACCACTTCCATGTTATACACGATTTATGTTGAAAATAGAAACAATGTAGCATTCAGAGTCAAAATTTAAATTCCAGTTCTATCTCTTATAAACAGAGACAACAGATAATCAAGTCACTTCTTATACCTCAATTGCTTGTCAAATTAGAACCTAGTTCACTACACTGTTGGGAGAAATAACTGAGATTATGTAGTCTTTTTTTTTTTTTTTTGAAGATTATGTAGTCAATACAGCTTTGTAACTGTAAGAACTACACCAAAATATGCTGTTGATTATTACTTTGATTATACTGAGAAACAACATTGAATATTAATTCAGTCACCATATTCTTCCACAGAAAATTACCAACATAAGTCCTAGAATGTAGAGGTATTATCCTGAGATTTTGCAAAATTATTTAAAGTGACAATCTGGATTAATCACAATGAAAGAGAAATTTATGTAATCTGCACAGTACCTATTCTAATAGCATGTGCATAAAGAACACACAGTGAAATCTGACAACAAAAAACAAGACAGCAAAGCAGCAAGCAAATGCATTTTTCTTTCTGAGTTTAAACAATAGTAAACATTTTCAATTAAATTCCAAGGAAACTGAACAGACTAGCATTGTAGGAGTAATCATACTACCTTTGTATGACACTCTACAGTTTTCAAATATTTCATACATATCATCATAGAAATACAATGAATGTCATCTGTTTGTTCACAAGAATACTTTAACATGCATAAAACTTCCATTCCTGGGCAAGTCCCTTAACTTTAGTGTCTAAGATTAAAAAAAAAAAAAAAGAAGGAGTTAGGGGCAAGCATTTGGCATAGCTTTTTTTTTAAAACTTTTATTTAATGAATATAAATTTCCAAAGTACAGAATATGGATTACAATGGCTTCCCCCCCATAACGTCCCTCCCACCCGCAACCCTCCCCTTATCCACTCCCTCTCCCCTTCCATTCACATCAAGAGTCATTTTCGATTCTCTTTATATACAGAAGATCAGTTTAGCATACATTAAGTAAAGATTTCAACAGTTTGCTCCCACACAGAAACATCAAGTGAAAAATAGTGTTTGAGTACTAGTTATAGCATTAAATCTCAATGTACAGCACACTAAGGACAAAGATCCTACATGAGGAGTAAGTGCACAGTGACTCCTGTTGTTGACTTAACAAATTGACACTCTTGTTTATGGCCTCAGTAATCGCCCTAGGCTCTTGTCATGAGCTGCCAAGGCTATGGAAGCCCCCTGAGTTCACTGACTCTGATCATATTTAGACAAGGCCATGGTCAAAGTGGAAGTTCTCTTCTCCCTTCAGAGAAAGGTACCTCCTTCTTTGATGACCCATTCTTTCTACTGGGATCTCACTTGTGGAGATCTTTCATTTAGGTTTTTTTTTTTTTCCCCCCAGAGTGTCTTGGCTTTCCATGCCTGAAATACTCTCATGGGCATTTCAGCCGGATTGGCATAGCTTCTAAGATGCTGGTTGGGAAGCCCACATCCCATATCAGAGTCCCTGGGTTCAGTATCTTATTCCAGCTTCTTGCTAAGGCAGACCCTGGAAGGAAGCATGTGTTTGCTCAAGTGGTTGGGTCCCTACCACTCACATGAGAACCAGGACTGAATTCCCAGCTTGCTGCTGCACCCTACCCCAAAACAGTTGTTAAGACCATCTAAGGAGCGCACAGATAGGAGTGTGTTCTCTCTCTCTCTTCCTCTCTCCCACTTAAGTACTATTTTTCAAGAGAGTTAGACTACATAATGTACAAAGTTCATTTTTAGATTTCATGGTTAGAAAAGGAAAAAATATAATAGAAAATTTATAATTGCCAAGTATAATACTCTTAGTAGAAATGAATACACTGCTTTAAAATGCCATTTAAAATCATATAATTAAAACATCTCCCAAAATACTGGGAATATTTGGGTAATGGTATCTTATAGTAGTTCAAGCACTACAGAATATTTCTCCCCAAATAGGATACGTTTACTAAGGTTATAATTCAATAACTATTGAAATACTATTCATAATATAATATAAAACATAAAGAACACTAAAATTAATCCAAACCCTTATTGCTCAAAAACTAAAAAAAGTTAGTTGCCTCAGATATATTGAGAATTTCAACTATAACAATACAATATTAAAAAACAAAATAATTATAATTATTTAAGCTCTATGAAGCATCAGATTCTGTACAAACAAAACCATTCTTAATAGTGTTTCACATAACCCAAAGGAAAAAAAATTTTTAAACAATAAACTATTCACAGTACAGTTCACCAAGCTCCTACTACTTAAAAAAGCAAGCATGAAACTTGTGCCTACTATTTCATACAAAAATGAAATCCTATCCTACTTTCATAAGCAGAAAACTTAAAATCCTGGTAGAAATAATGGCATAAAAATACAAAAAGGAAATCTTCTTCCTTCCCCAACTCTTCCTTTAAAGTAAATAATAAATCTTTAAAAAAAAAAAAAAAAAGAAAAGAAAGTGGAGAGGAGTAGGGGGGCCAACATAGTAAGCAGCCACCTGCAACAATGCATCCCATATTGAGCACCAACTATTGTTCTGGCTGCTCAGCTTCCAAACCAAATCCCTGCTAATGTCCTGGGAAGGCAGCAGGAGATGGCTCAAGCACTTAGGTCCCTGCCATCCACATGGGAGTCCAGGATGGAGTTCCGGACTCCTAGCTTCAGCCTGGCCCAATTCTGGTTGTTGCAGACATTAGGGAGTGAGCGAATGGATAGAGGATTTTCTCTCTCTCTCTCTCTCCCTCTCCCTTTGTCTTCCCCTATTTCTGCCTTTCAAATAAATGGTAAATCCTGAGGGAAAAAATACAACATGTTTGTCCTCCACCAAGACTACCACCCAATGAGAATTGGTCACAAATTTGACTAAAGATAAAGAAACAGTACATATTTTTTCATGTGTACAACCTATACATGCTTTTAGTTTCTTTTTTCAATTACAGTGGTAGATTGCTTTATGATCTTAGAGATGGTATAAAAGGAGGGTCCCATAAACAGCAAACACAGTGAAACTGGCCTAACAAAAATCCCAATACCTGGCCTGTTAAAAATCTAGCATTCAGGAAACTATCTGTGAGCCTCATCAGCTGTTAATTCTGGAGCAAAAAAACATCAACCTTTCTCATCTTTCCAACATTTATTGTGCCTTTGAGTAAATTATTAAATTTCCTTAGATTTAGTTCTCAATCTGCAAACTTATGGAGAGGAACTGGAATCCAATAAACAACTGGATCAGTAGTTTTCAAAAATTTTTTTTAAGATTTTATTTATTTGAAAGGTAAAGTTACAAGAGGAGAAAGAGAGAAGAGAGAGGTATAGAGAGATCTTCCATCTACTTGTTCCTGGCACGATGGCCAGGGTTAGGCCAGTCTGAAGCCAGGAGCTTCTCCTGAGTCTCATGAAAGTGCAGGGGCCCAAGGACTTGGACATATTATGCTATTTTCCCAGGAACATTAGCAAGGAATTAGATTGAAGTGGAACAGCCAGGGCTTGAACTGGCGCCCATATGAGATGCTGGGGCTGCATGCAGTGGCTCTACCCACTATGCCACAATGCTGGGTCCCAATTCTCAAACTTTTAAGTGCCGATTCCTGAGCCCACTCCCAGTGATTCAGAATGACTGGGCTGGAATCCAGGAAGTTAAATATTCGCAAAGGACTGAAATATGCAAATAGTCCTCAGCCACACTTGATGAACACTAATTAAATGATTTCCAATGCTCCTAACAGTATGAAAAGATGATACAGCTTGTCACAGCATCAAGCTCTTAGGAATTCAGCATCTAACATATTGTGCAGGACATCATACATACTAAACAAATATTTAAAGGGAACGGAAGAGGGGAGAAAGGGGGGGAGGGAAGGAGCAGGTAAAGAAGGGGAGAAGGCTTGCTAGCTAACTGGTTATATTTTTTGCTAAGAAACATACAAGACAATAATACAATTAAACTTGGATAAAAGACACAATTTACGTCAGCAGCCATAAAACAAACTCTGGAGCCTCTGCACAAACACAATTTTAAATGTATCAACTCTCGTCATCCTCTTCTCAAGTCAAACTGCAAAGTACTAAGGAGGAAAAGAAAGAAAACAGTACACAGAGCCAAAAATATTCTACTGGAAAATTACTGGATGACTAAACTGAACGACTGTTTTACTCAGGTAGAAGACAAGACAGAATTTTAAGGACTGAGGGACTGAGGTTTGAAGTTACTGGTTACTCATATGCGGAAACTTCATTTGGGATAATAATGGAGTCCAGAAACATTACTGACAGCATTAACTTTTGTCCATTTTTATTCGCATTTCCCATTCACTTACATTATAATTTTTGAGGTGTTTTATCTTCACTTCTGATGATCTTCAAATGTCAATGGCTCTTAACACATTAACTGTAAACAAACACAAAGGAACTTAGGGGAATTCAGATACTTAAGGAACCCTAGAGTAAAGTATTCTAACTTACTGTGTAAAGTTTAGGAGGGAAACAGAGACAGGGATAAGGCTTTGGCATTGTGTTTACTTGCTTCATCTTTTATTTGGTCTTCAAAATGTAAAACTATTCTTTTGATAAAATGCTATCCTCTTACTCATCAAGCAAAAACAAACCAACAAACAAAAAACAGCTTTCCTTTCCTTTGGAAGAAGAAACATTCAAAGCTAGAGAAATACTGTCTCCACACATGGACTCCCTTAGTTGGCTAATGTGTTGTGCACCTTTATCCTTTTCCTGCAAGGCAAAGGATCAAGGAAACTCATGTCCTTGTCACGACTTCCCAATCAGCCTGCAGCGGGACTGCGCTCTAACCACAAAGCTCTGGCCTAGACCCGGGGACCAAGATGTTCAGGAATTCTTTAAGGTACTGAGATCTTAAAGCCAAACAGACCTGAATTCAAATGTCAAGCTGCTCTCTCTAATCTTCAGTTCTCTTATCTGCAACATTATACTATCTACTTTACATGGTTCTAAAGATCCAATGAGAAAATACATCAAACGCATTTACCACAGTAAGCACATGATAAGTGTTAAAAGCTATTATTTATAGTTGTGCTTTATTAATACTAATACTATTAGCTTATTACCACAACTGCCTACCACTTGGAAAACAAAGTGTATCTTAAGTGATGCTATTTCTACGAACTGCCTTTGATAATAAAGAAAGTTCCCTAATATTGGTAACAAAGGGTGTCTATCTCATACAAAATTTCGTTTTTGACCTTTGCTAGGCGTATGAGCTCAATAAAATTAAGTTGTATAATCACTGGCCCATCATTAACCAATTATTTTCCCTTTGCAACAGCACAACCTCCTGACAAAGCCCCACTTGAACAACTGTTCATATACTTCTATCAAGAAAAACAACGATGCTGAGAAGCGAGACAAAAAGTCTTGTGACTTAGGCCTATTAAACTTTCTAAGCCTGATGAATAAATGTTTTATCAATCCAGAGGAAAATAATCTACCTTTTTCTACTCATTCCTTATGTTTGGAATTTCATGCATAAAATATTAACATTTAATTTAGGTGACACAAGAATACATAAGACATCAATTTCTCTGGATTTTCAATAAAAACTTCAGTTCAAGAACATAAAAAAAAACCACAATATTGGTAAAAGCATACATAAACACCAGTTGAAGGGGCCAATTATGTGTCCTTTATGGAGACCACAATCTTATAATTCAAATGAAACAAAGTATCTAAATAGAATTTGATATTCTAGGGAGAGACATGGATGCATGGTTTAGAATTGGGAACCAAACTCAAGAAGTTAAACAGAACAGGACATCAACCTTATCACTACCATTTTACCTTGCAAGTCCTTCAACTATTCAAATGTAATTTTAAAGAAAGCACAATTAGTCATTCTTTGATTTCTATTTCCCTGTCATTTAATGACCTGGCAATTATTAAAAGTATCACTTTTGTAGTTCTAGATTTTGGATTATAAAAATCTGGCTCTATATAATGAGCACGGGTGGGCACTGTGGGGGCAATGGGTTAAACTGTTGCTTGGTAGCCTGCATCCCATATCAGAATGCCTGGTTCCAGTCCCAGTTACTCCACACTTTCAATCAAGCCTCCTGCATTTAATGCACCTGGAAAGACAGCGGATGATGGCCCAAGTACTTGGGTTCCTACCAGCCACACAGGATACTTGGATGGAGCTCCCAGCTCTGGCTCTCACAAGCATTTTGGGAGTGTACCAGCAGATGGAAAATCTCTGTCACTCTGCCTTTCATATTAATAAAGCTTAAAGTTAAAAAAAGAGATAATCACAGAAAATAAGAAAGCTGAACTCAGGAGTTCAGAGTTCCACGATGTTCTGGCAACTGGACATAACCTAAAACTACATGTGACTGCCAAAAAGTATCCTTTAGAAGGAGTGTGCATTCTCCCCTTTCTCCTAAAAATGCAATGACTAATACTTCAGATCCACTATACCAAATACATACTATCTCTAGGTTTTTATGTGGGGAAAAAGCATAAAAATATCTCTTGTTTTAAGTCATTATTAGTTTGGATTTTCTGTTACTGAAAAACAAAGGAAGAATTTTCCAAATAATTTTTAAATATATATATAAATAGTTTAAAAGTTAACTTTTATTGTATTTAAAACATAGTGATTACTGCCATGGGTCCTATGTACTTGGATGAAGAAGAATTATCAAGCTTGTTCTTTAATGGTCTGGAGCAATGAAAACGTAAGTACATATAAAGAAACACATCAGGAGAAAGAAGCACAGTTCTGTGAAATATAACTTTAAGGAATTGACATTATTTTCATTATGAAAGTATCTTCAACATTTCAACAACCTTACACCAATCTTAGCTTTTAGTTGAGTTCCATTTTTAACCTTATTTCCTGTGGAAAGCAGGATTAGAAAATCACTCCCTGACTGTTGTCCTCTTTAAGAATTCTCAATACCATCAACTGCGATTTAATTAAATCATATCACAGACACAAGGATTTTAAGTCCTTGCATATTTAAAATCATTTTCATTTAAAAAGGAAAATATTCCACACTTAAATCTAGAAAATTTCCACTACTCAAATCCTGAATCACATGTGATCTTTGGCCTTGGTGGTTTTGAATACAATAGCATTAACTTGGCAGCTTTCCAAAATAAACTCAATGCTTTCTGGACATCTGCATCCAGGTTATGTCCTTCCCTCGGGTATAATCCAGGTTCTCTGGTTCACTGATGGCCTCCTAAAATTTCTTCTTTATAAACTTTTTTCAAATATTTGTCACCACTAACATAGCTGATAAAGGCTTTATTTTGAGAAGCCTAACACATATATTTTTGATTTGTGTTACTCAGGGCTGAGAAAGAAAATATCACAGGAAATTTCCTAAAAAATCAGATATAATAAAGCAATGAGATGACTTGTATTTTCCACTACTTCAGCCTACATTTTCACAAAAACGACCTCAAGTAATAGGTTTATAGTACCTCTAACATAGGGCTTAACTGTTTCATCTAATGTTAACGGAGACAGGAGGTGGCAATTAGGCAAAGATCCAAGGAAGAAGTCTTCAAACTTCTTAATATGCATCAAGACCCTCTGGAAAGGTTTGTTAAAACTGAAACTGCTGGACCTTGCCCACCCCCCCAAGTTTTTGATCCAATTAGGTTTAAGACTGGGCCCAAAAATTTGCATTTTTAATAAATACTCATAGGATGTGGATGCTGCTGGTCTGGAATCACAATTTGGGAACTACTTACTGATCTAAAGAAAATTATGGATGACAACATACAAGGAAAGAAGAAAAAGTATACAGGAGCCAAATTCAGCTTCACTACTAACCTGCCCCTTTTTGACTAATTAAATGGCCTTTTTTAAAAATATGGAGAATAGTTACTGATCAGTTCACAGTATTGGATCCTTTAGATCTCTGAAATAATGAAGTCCAAAATAAGGAATTATTAATCTACCAGTATTCTTAATGTCTGATGCAAGGCACTACTAACTATGCCAAGGTTATAGTTTCAACCTGGTGGCTGCACTTTGTTCTGCAGCTGTAGTTCCTGCCACTGATTCAGTCCAGCTGCCTCAGGAGGTGTGCCGAGAATCACAAGGGAGTGGGTAAGAATATGTGATTATACAAAAATATCACCATACTGGGAAAACAACCCAGAAGCACATTTCCTACCAGCATATCACTTTTCAATGACTTTAAGGATGAAATTGAAGGTGAAGCCTTACAACAAAATGTTAGAAATGTTGGAAACTCTTCCACTTCCTCAGGTTTTAAGTACAAGGCAAAGAAACAAAAACTCAGGATTTGCTGTTTTCAAGAAATAATTTCAAGGAAGACAATTTCAAAATATAATTAAGTGCACCTATTTAGCACAGAATTTAAGACACAGAGAAAGGGGCTGCATTGTGGCGCAGCTGGTTAAGCCACCACCCACAATGCCAACATCCCATATAAGCAACCAGTTCAAGTCCTGGCTGCTCCACTTCCAATACAGATCCATGCTAATACACCTGGGAAACTAACAGAGGATGGCCCAAGTGCTTGGACCCTGCACTCATGTGGGTGACCTGCAAGAGTTCCTGGCTCCTGGTTTGGGGCTGGCTCAGCTTCAGCCATTGCAGCCATTTTGGGAGTGAAATCAGTGGATGGAAGATCTCTCTCTCTCTCTCCCCCTTCCTGTCTCTGTAATTCTGCCTTTCAGATAAATAAATCTTAAAAAAAAAAAAAAAAAAAAAGACACAGCTAAGGATGCCTACATCCCACATCAGAGTGCCTGAGGGTCTCGTGCTCCTGTTTCAGATTCAGTTTCCTCTAATTCATACCATGGAAAGCAGCAGATGAAGGCCCAAATAACAGGGTCCCTGACATCCATACATTGATGGAGTTCCACACTCCTGGCTTCAGCCTAGCCTAGACCTCCCAGTTGTGGGCACTGGGGGAATGAACCAACAGATGGAAATGTATTCTCTACCCCCTCCCCCACTTCCTGCCTTACAAATAAAATTTCTAATTTAAATAATTAGTCAGAGACTACTTTGACTACGTGTGCCTGTGTGCTTCCTCTTTTTTTTAATGTTAAATGTAAATATCACAAGCTCATAAATGTTAATGAAACTACCTAGAAACCAAATAAAAAAACTCAAACAAATAACTACAGCATGAAGATTTACAAAAGATGAAATACATACACATTAAATGAATGACAAGTTAAAGAAGCCAAAGTAATCAAGAGTAGCAGTTAGAAAAAGAGATGGAAGAAGGGAGCATAGTAAATCTCAATTTATATGAGAGTAGACACAGAAAAGATAATGCAGTCAGTAAAATCAGCTCTGAATGTCAAGAGGAGGCATAGGAAAACAACTTGAACTTGAACCTGAAGTTTACCTGGTCAGGCCAAATTCAACAAAAGAAAATTCTTTTTAATACCTTGAATAGGAACAAGAAATAAGACCAGAACCGAATAGTCAGTATTCCTGTATTCAGAGCACCTATCTGGCACTAGATATTGTATCATTTACTTAAGTGTAGAAAAAGTAATCAAAGAAAACTACTCAGGCAGCACTTTCATAATACTGTATAAACTGACAAACACAATACCAGACTAGAATGGCAGAAGATTACCAATGTGAGGGCACTTCAAAACCTTTCTGGAAGATGAAAAGATGAGATACATTTTCTGTGAGCTTTTTGGACCTAATGTTAAATTCTACTGTATATATTATTGCAATTCTAAGTCTCAGGCCCCACCCTAGCTATCAAATATAGCCCATGATACTATTTTATTCATGTCATATAGTGGCTATATTTCTATCAAGAATCAGAGCAAGACTAGTGAGAATAAAATTATGGACTACAGATAAATAGATATCAGTATACTCTGGCGAACTTTTTCTCAACTTTCTGTGGGGCTGGACACATGTGAAGAATGGTCAATAACAGAATATGCAGGAGTTTCAAAGGCACGATATGTAAGAATTGAATGTTTGTTTCAGTATGGCAGTATCAAGCAGGACTCAAACTACTTTTTGGCATTTTATAAGGATTCAGGCTGATAGAACAATAGCTTATTAGGAAAGTACTATCTAAATAGCATCTAAAGAATGCAACTGTTCTTTTATGACCAAAGGCATCAAGTTCATGACGATTTAGAAGCAACAGCAACTCTAAAATAACTACAGACACATATCAAGAATCAACATATGCTTAATGTGACTGTGCCCAAGTCTTTCACCCAACTTCAACAGACTCTAATTTTCAAAATTCGGTGGGCAACCAGATGGGCTAATGTATTATTTTTCAAATTTATATTCTTCCTACTTCCCAGATATTTATATATTTAAACACAACACATAATATTTAAGTTGAGTTCATCTAATAAAATACTTGAAGGTGCCAGTGCTATGGCACAGCAGGTAAAGCCGCTGCCTCCAGTGCCGGCATCCCTTATGGGCGCCAGTTCGAGTCCTGGCTGCTCCACTCCCGATCGACCTCTCTGCTATGGCCTGGGAAAGCAGAAGATGGTCCAAATCCTTGAGACTCTGCTCCCACGTGGGAGACCTGGAAGAAGCTCCTGGCTCCTGGCTTCGGATCAGCACAGCTTGGGCCGTTGAGGCCAATTAGGGGAGTGAACCATCAGATGAAGACCTCTCATTCTCTCTCTCTCTGCCTCTCCTTCTGTCACTGTGTAACTCTGACTTTCAAATAAATAAATAAAATCTAAAAGTACTTGAAGAGGCCAGAGATGAACATATATCTGGATTACTAACTTCAGCCATAAATTTGAAATTTTGGTAACCTGAAGATAAAGATGCAATTATAAAGTTTCCATTTTCTATCTCACAAAAAGCATACATAATTTTTTGCATAAGCAATTCTCCATGAATCCAAACTAAGTAGAAATTTATGTCAACCTACTGTGTAAAAGACATGCTCCAACACACTGAACACTATTATTAACTACTACTTTACATGCAATATCAAAACAAATTCATAAGGCAATTTTCTAATTGAGTCTTTGTACAAAAACGTAAGCAGAAAGCATAAAAATAAACCACAGTTTTAAGGCTGACATTTCTGTAAAAGACTGAGATAATATATCCCAAATATGGTATTTTGCTTTGTCATGAGCTAGCAAGGCAAAAACAAAAACAATCTACAAATAAACTTACCAAAGCTTTTAGAATTATGATAGCCCAGCATGGCTGTGTATTAGAATCACCAGTGACTACCTGGGTGGCCTAAAATGTTTTAAATTAAGCTTTCTAACAAGTGCTTATAATGTAGCTAATTTTATACTAAAAGGGAGTGCCACAAACAAGTATGATAACAACTGAAATAAAAAAATATGAAAGAACTTAACAGGGTAACCTTTATGTAGCAGACATTCAATAATTGTTTTTGTACCTCCCAAAGGTGAAGAATGAAAGCTGACACTCTCTTGTTGAAAATTCAAAGTCATATTTGTCCAGATAGGACAGCTAATCTATTTATAGTCAAATTCTTTTGGGGAGTTAATTTTCTCAAATTCATAAATCATTAATGTAACTTCTTTTATTAATTATAATACATATATAAACATTAACTTTCTAAAAAAAGAGAAATCTCAGCAAATTTAATGTGTCAAACTGACAGTAAGGTAAATTAGTTTATATTAATCAACAATTTATTTAATATAATTTGAAAATCCAGAACAAAGATTATTTGTAAGGAGAATATAAGTAATTGATAAAGAAAAACATTCATTTTAGTATTATTAAGATAAAAAATTATAGAAGTTTAGAATTCTATGGGCTCTTACAGATGTTTTAGACCAACTTCCTTATGTTAAAAGAGACAACTAAGGACTAGAAAGTTAACTGACACAAGCTGAATAGCTAGCTAGCCAGGGACTTTCACACAGGAGCCTCCTAACTTCCAGTAACTTATTTCTTTCTAATCTACTGTGATGCCTCCAGTGGTTCTGATTCCTCTCCTTTGGATTAGAGTTCTGGTCGCCTCATTTGTTTTCTTTATATTCTATTTTAAACCACAGTTTTCATGTATAACTTTCCCATGTGATTGTAATTTTCCAACCTGTTTTCTAAATGATTTTACAGCTGAGCATGTAAATCCTCAGCTTTCTGAATTTCACAGTAACACAGAATTCAAAAAATGGTGGAAATAAACATAATCAACTGCACAGAAAAAGTCTTTGTCCTGGATACTCCAATATACAAATTTAAAACACCACTTAGTGAGTACCTGTTACATGCACAGTCCACGGTCAGTACTGAGTGTTAGGAGATGATTAAGGTAGGCTACTAGCTTTCAAATAGCCTACAACCTAGTAGTAAAGACAAACCAACAACTACAGTGTGCTTGTTAAGGACTCTGAAAAAGGAGTAGGCAGGGAGCTATGAATGCATATGGGGAAAAAAATCTAATTTTGAATGACAGGATAAGTCAGTGGCTGGCCAATGAGGTACTGAATACCAACAGGACAAAATGGCAGTTCTATTCATGTTTAGCAGTGTCCAAAATAAACTTAACAGAATAACTTCAATTTATTCAAGGACAAAATGAAAACTGTTTTCACACAGCAGTTTAGTATCTAATAATTCTCTAGTAACAATAACACTACTTTTCAGGGTAAAAGAAACTGACTCCATTATGGCTATCTCACAATACAGGTCTTCTGTTATTTCCTAATAAATCTGAAATTACTATTTTAAAACTAAAGAAAAAGACTGTATGAAAACATTTCTAATTAGTATATACAACGGCTCTCCGCAAAGCTCATAAACTAACGTCCTCAAAAATTCCAGGACAAAATTCCCATCTGTTACAAGAGAAATGACAAGAAAGAAAACCACCACTCATTTTGCTTCCTTAAACCAATCACTGAGGATGAAGACTACTACTCAGATTCCTCCAGCTGGAACGCTGAGAAAAGCAGAAGGGATGTTTTTATTTACATATTTAAGCAAAACTGGAGGTGGGCAGAAAAATCGAAGTGTAGGGGAAAGCATAACAGAGTTAAGACTATGAAGTGATGAAAAGGAAAAAGTTAAACAAGAACTCAAAAACCACAGACTTCAATGGAAGAAAGAAAGGTTTTGGACAGAGGTAAAGAGAAAGGCAGGAAATGGGGGGTGGGGGGTAGCGGGAGAAGGCCTATCCAAAAAAAAGGGGGGGGGGATTTGAGAGAGACAAAAAAAGTAATGAGCTGGGGCTTCCCCGACCGCGGAGAAAACGAGATCGGGGTTCAAGAGGTAGCGGGACCGATGAAGCAGCAGCGAGTGTTAACCTCTTCTTCCTCAGCCTCTACGCCCCAGAGAGGAAGGAAGAAGTGCTTCCCAAGTCCCAGGGAAGGAATTCCGGCAGAGGCTTCGGGAGCCAGAAGGGGCGAGTCGGGCTCCATCCAGCGGGTCCCGGCCCCTGTCCATCCCTCTAGGACGCTGGGCGGGGCCCTGCGCGTCCTGGTTACCTGGATAGGGAGTCCACGCTGGGCGGCCGGGCTACCGCCCGCTGGGAGCCCAGACTCTCGCAGCTCGAGCTCTTCTCCATGGCGCGGCGGCGGTAGCAGGAGGGAAGGACTAAAACGACCTCCGCGGCGGCCGGGCGGGAGGAGCGGAGGGCGGAGTGCGCCGGGCTAGGGCCGCGGTTAGGCCAGCGCCGGTCCGGGAGGGAGACCGGAAGCGGCCATGTTCCCCCAGACTGCACCGCGCCCGGGGGCTGCAGGGGAGAGGGAGGACCCCGTGGCGCCCCTTAGACGCCGGCCCCGACGCGCTCGGCGGGTGCGTCCGGGCCGCCCCTGGGCTCAGGCTAGGAGGGCGACTGAGTGTTCTTGGGGTGAGAGGAACCAGTGGAGCGAAGAGAGGCGAGGATGCTGCAGAGGGAGGGAAAATTCGAGAATGAATACTGGGAAGGGACCAAGGGTCTTAGAGGGAAGGCAAGGCTCTGAAAGCGCGGAGATGATTGAGACAGGAATGTGTGGGGTCAAGGAAAACGAGAGGACAGGGTCGTGAGAAGTGGGCGGGCCCTAGGATGGAGGGGCAGAAGGAACACGGGGGTCGGTAGGCGGGGAGTACGCGAAAATGGGTGTACTTAAGGGATGAGGAGACCAGAGATAAAGATGAATGAGGGGCTGCAATGGTTATGGGGTAGAGCGGCGCAGACATGGTTCAAATTCAGGCTTTGCCAGCCTCGTGCATGTAATGCAGAGCCTTGAAACTCGGCTTACCTTTAAAAATGGAAGAACAATCTCCGCTTGGATGAGTGTTTAAGTGTAAAATGCTTAAAACGATGTAGGGCAGAGAATAAGCAGACAGCTAGTAGAGTTACCTTCTACCTAAGCTGTAGCGAATAGATTGGACTAATGCATAGAACGTTTCTAGCATAAATTCAATAAATGGTAGCTGCCATGAGAAGATGAAGGAAGGATAGCACAGAAGCAAGAAGTGGTTGCTGGAGGTAATGGGGAGAGCATACCATTGGTAGCGAAAAAACAGTGCTGATCTCTCAGTTCCTCTTCCTCACCTGGCCCAGCGTCAAGGAGAGGGCACTGGGAAAGGAGCTGAAATTGGAGGCCGACCGTGACTTGGATTGAGTGGATTTGTAGAGTGTCCAAAAGTGTGTCCAGGAAAAGCACTTTGACATCAATCTGCTGTCCCCTTTAGAAAGAATTGCGGAAGAGAGAATGGGGGAGAACTAATAAATATACACAAAAAACTTGGTGTTTAATAAAGGACAAACTTTTCCTGCTGTTTCACATTCCACTGCAGAGCAGGAAGGGAGTGTGGAGGGATAGAGCTATGATAAGAGAACAGGAACTGGGTAAAAGGGAAATGCTTGTGCTAGTAATTTTCCTTTACACAGAACACAGGAAAGACAGGACAACAGAAAAGAATTCTGATTGAAAAGGAATTCCAGTCACATCATATGGGGTGTAAAGTTATGCAAAGATTATGTCTGTAAAATACTACACTAAATCTTTTTTTTAATTCCTTGCTAAGATAAATAGGATTATACTGATTTAAATTAAATTTGAATTCTACTCTGCAATTGATGTTTTTAGGAAATTCTTAAAGTATAGGAGCAGTAAGATCTTAACTTGCTAGTACATTCTCCAGAAGAACAACCTACTTTTGTTACTTTTAGGGTAAGAGTAGTTATTAATGAATCGATGTGTGCTTAAGTACAAAATCTGTTCTCCAGCTTGACAAGGACAAATAGCAACCAATTGTTTATATTTCTGTAAGTTTTAAAAAGCTCAGTATCTACATTGATTCATAGGAATTTACTGCTTCCCTAGCCAAATGTTGACTCACTGTCACCTGATGCCATTTGACTTAGATTTCCCAAACTTAGTGAAGATTGATGAGCCCTTGAGTGAGTGCCACATACGTCCTCTTACTCTGTTCATTTCTGGCATTGTGTTAATTAGAGTACTTAAAACCGTTTGCCTAGTAGTGCAATACTTTGTGTATGGTACACCTTGTTAGTAATAAAAAACAGTGTAGTTAAGTTTATAGAGTTTGGAACCAGGTAAATCTGCTCTGGAATCCTGTTTTTATCACCAAACTTGGTCTATATTGTAATTAAGCTGTTTCTCATCTACATACATAGTATGTATCTTATACTACCTACAGAGTAGGTTGATTTTTTTTTCCCACAGAGTCAGTTGCACAGTAGGCTACTGGTAAATCGATCTATTATTTGTTTTCCCGCTGAATTTGGTGCTTTACTTCCAACCTGAATGGTGAAACTATTCAGAGTGGGAGGAAAAAATAAAAAAGCAAACAATACGTTAATCTCTGTTGAAAGTTAAGTTAGTACTGAATTCTTTTTCTGATATGTTGGCTCCTATGTCATGTACTCATGAGAAACCAATCTGATTAGGACTTTGTACACCTCAGTTTTCATATCTTTTAAAAACATTTCAATTGCGGTGGGTGCTGTGGCATAGTAGGTTAAGCCTCTGCCTGCAGCACCAGCATCCCATATGGGCCTTTGTCAAATCCTGACTTCTCCATTTCCCATCCAGTTCCCAGATAATGGCCTGGGAAAGCAGTGGCAGATGGCCCAAATGCTTGGGCCCCTGCAGCTACACAGGAGACCTGGAAGAAGCTCCTGGCTCCTGGCTTTGGATGGCTGTTAACAGCCATTTAGGGAGTGAACCAGTGGTTGGAAGACCTCTCTTTGTGTCTTTGCCTCTCTTTGTAACTCTATCTCTCAAATAAATAAATAAATCTTTAAAAAGGGTGGGTGGGCAGCGATGTGGTGCAGCAAGTTAACGCCCTGGCCTGAAGCACTGGCACCCCATAGGGGCACCGGTTCTAGTACCAGCTGCTCCTCTTCCGATCCTGCTCTCTGCTATGGCCTGGGATTGCAGTAGAAGATGGCCAAAGTCCTTGGGCCCCTGCACCCATGGAGGGGGGGACCTGGAAGAAGCTCCTGGCTCCTGGCTTCGGATCAGTGCAGCTCCATCCGTTGTGGCCATCTGGGGAGTGAACCAGTGGAGGGAAGACCTTTCTGTCTACCTCTCTCTGTGTAACTCTGTCTTTCAAATAAATAAATAAATCTTAAAAAAAGATTTCAATTTATACCAGATCACATAGGAACTATTGCTATAATGTGCAATGTGTGCGTTTTTCCAAGTATGCATTCCTTAAATTCATGTTTATAGAATTATGTAAGAAATATAAGCATTCTTATTCATTACATATTAATGAGTATAAAGAACAGTGAGGGTTGTGTATTAACCCCCTCCATGGACTTAATGATTAGATACTGTCAAATCCAATCATTTTCACCACAAAATAAAAGGTCAGGATTTCCAATTCCTAACGATATTATGAACTAATATGGGCTGTGTCTTCCTCCCCCATCTCAGCCTTGGAATGATGTAGAAGCTGGGAGGAGATTGTTGGAGCTGAGAAGTTAAAACCGGAAGTCCTTTGAGAGAGAAGGTGTCTAAATCCCAGAGAAAAGTGGAGAATAGCAGACCATACAAATATGGAAGGAAACTATCTTAGGTTGTTTTCTTCTCCGTACATACCATGACCGGATCATTGTCTTCCAGCCACTTCTACAAGGCCGAAAATAAATGTCAGCCCAGTACGAAGGAACAGCAGAGCAAGCTCAAGATATATCCAGATATAGAGAGTGAGATAGGTGAGATAGTTGAGATAGAGATATCGCCATCTGAGATGAGAGAACTAATAAGGACAGTTATAGGAAGACTTGCCAGATCTTAGGACCAGGTTGCCTGATTGCTAGAGGGGATTGTAATTGAGGAATGGTCTTTCCAGGTTGAAGTGCCAAGGAAGCATAGCCTCCTAATTTTTCCTAACTTCTCAAGGACACACATAAACTTGAATTTTGTGTGCTTCCCCAGAATACATCTTACCAGTTAAGGAACAAAGTATTGCAAAGGGACATGTGCTCTCCAGGAAAAATAAGAAATTTCAGTACCATAATGCCTGTAAGCACAATACATACATAGCAATAACAAAAAAAAATGTATTTAAGAAATGAGATTATTTTTACAAGAAATAGGAAAAAATAGTTATACAGAAGGGTCAGTTATAAAGCCTGAATATGAAGTTTATAGTTGTTGAATACTTCAGCAGGTGGGTTAAATGGAAGAATGAATTGGTCAAAGAACTTGTGAGGTTGACATTCAAGTGAAGCAACACCTTAGATACAAAAAACAAAAATACAGAAGAAAAGCTAAGATAAGGGCAGGTAAGTATCAACATCAATATAATTTAGAGGCAGGGGAAATATTTAAGGATATAATTATCAAAAATTCAGAAGATGAAAGACTAAAAAATAGAAGTGCTTACAGAAGCTTATCAGTTTATTGCCATTATAACATACATGTTTAGCACAGTGATTTAGACACCACTTGGGATATCCACACCCCATACTGAAGTGCCTGGGTTTGAGTCGCAGCTCTGCTTCCTATTCCAGCTTTCTCATAATGTGCATCCTGGGAGGCAGCAGGTAATGCCTCAAGTAGTTGGGTTCCTACCACCTACCTCAACTGAATTCCTCACTTCTCACTTCAACTCGGCCCAACCACAACTGTTGCAGACATTTGGGGAGTGAACCAGCAGACAGAAGATAGATTCATTCATTCTCTCTGTCTTTCTCTGTCTCTCTTTCTCTCTCTCTCCCCCTCCCCCTGCATGTCAAGTAGGTAAAAGTATCAATAAAATACTCACACAGTGGCCGGCGCCGCGGCTCACTAGGCTAATCCTCCGTCTAGCGGCGCCGGCACACCAGGTTATAGTCCCGGTTGGGGCGCCAGATTCTGTCCCGGTTGCCCCTCTTCCAGGCCAGCTCTCTGCTGTGGCCCGGGAGTGCAGTGGAGGATGGCCCAGGTGCTTGGGCCCTGCACCCCATGGGAGACCAGGAAAAGCACCTGGCTCCTGGCTCCTGCCATCGGATCAGCGCGGTGCGCCGGCCGCAGCGCGCCGGCCGCGGCGGCCATTGGAGGGTGAACCAACGGCAAAGGAAGACCTTTCTCTCTGTCTCTCTCTCTCACTGTCCACTCTGCCTGTCAAAAAATAAAAATAAATAAATAAATAAATAAAAATACTCACACAGTGTCAAATAGAGTGTGTATATATGTGTATTAATTCCACGCCTTGACATAGCAAAAAGAAATGTAGGTGTATTTAATATATGCACAAAAGCCTTTAAAAGATATATTCAAAATATGCACAAAAACCTTCAAAATAAAAAGCAGCCTATCATAAAATAACACAAGGATCAAACTGATATCACACTTTTCCAAATCAGCTGCAAGAATATGAAGGTGTTCAGGACACACTACCTCCAAATATGCCATGTTGGCATAATGAATATTTTAATCTGAAGGAATTTGAGAGAACTATAGAAGGAGGAAGGTTACTTTTCCACACCCTTCTTCAATAAAATACATCATAAAGCCAAGGAAGAATTTTCTGATGTTGCCCTGAAGCAGATCACAAGAAGCTCAGGTGAGAGGTGCCTTCTTTATAACCGTAAGGAAAATAACCTGCATTTCAGAAAATGAAGAGCCAGAGAGAAGAATCTGACAAATGTATCTCATTAAGTTTTTCTCAGTTTATTGCTATTATATCACACATGTTTGGCTTCTTATATTTCTCCATTACTATCCGTTTTTTTGTTGTTGGTAAGACATTTTATTTGAAAGAGTTAGGGAGAGAGGGAAAGATGGAGAGAGGTCTTCCATCCATTAGTTTATTCCCCAGATGACCACAAGGGCTGGGCTGGGCCAGGCTGAAGCCAGGAGCTTCTTCTAGATGTCCTGAATGGGTGCAGGGCGCCAATCACTTGGACCACCTGCTGCTGCTTTCTCTGGTGCCTAAGCAGGGAGATGGATTGGAAGTGGAGCAGCCAGGACTTAACTGGTACCCATATGGGATTCCAGTACTGCAGGTGGTGGCTTAATTAACCCACTATGCCACAATATTGGCCCCAATTCTCCATTCTTTATCGAACCTAATATAATATTTTAATATGTTAAACCATTCCATAGAGTCTTCATTTTCTTCTGAAGGCACTCATATCACATAAAATTTATAAAATAAATGTGTTTGATTTTCTCCTGTCAATCTGTCTTTTGTTAGTGGGACCCTAGCCATGAACCTATAGTAAATATTTTTTCTCTATAAATATTTTTAAAGTACAAGAAGCAAGTGTTTAACCTAGCGGTTGAGACATCCACATTCCATATCAGAATGCCTGGGTTTTCAGTCTTGATATCAACTTCCTGCCAATGCAGCCCCTGGGAGGCAGTAGTGATAGCTTCAGTATATGGGTCCCTACCATCACATGGAAGACCTGGATTGTATTCCAGGACCCTGGTTGCAGCCTCGGCTGTTAGAAGCATTTAAAGAATTAACCAGTGAATGGGAGGTCTCTTTCTGCCTTTCAAGTAAATACATTTTTTAAATTAAAATGTAAGATGAAAGTCTATAAAATTTTACATTCACTTAAGTTATCACTAAAGTATAAGGGAAAAATAGATATATTTCTCAAGCATCCAAGACTTCAAGAGGTTTATTACTCAAATCCCTCCTTGAATGTATTCTGAAATACTCTAGCAAAAGTATTTAAGAGTTCCTTAACAGATATATGGGACTGGAATGAGGAGACCGGAGGGAGGTTAGAGTGCGCCAAAGAACTTTTCTTGCTCAGGGGTAGAGATGTCAATGGCCAGGGAGTGCAGTGGAGGATGGCCCAGGTGCTTGGGCCCTGCACCCCATGGGAGACCAGGAAAAGCACCTGGCACCTGGCTCCTGCCATCGGATCGGCGCGGTGCGCCGGCCGCAGCGCGCTGGCCGCGCCGGCCATTGGAGGGTGAACCAACGGCAAAGGAAGACCTTTCTCTCTGTCTCTCTCTCTCACTGTCCACTCTGCCTGTCAAAAAAAAAAAAAAGAAAGAAAGAAAGAAACTAATGGAAGAATTAATATATCAGCCATCTTTTACTAGATTATGGTACAATAACAATCCCCAAGTTTTAGTGACTTGTCAATTTCAGATAGGCTGTGATGCTCTTCTATGTATCTTGTTTCTGGGACTCAAAATGAGGGACTAGCCTTGTCTGGGAAATGCAGATTTCCGTTTTTGGCAAAGTGAAAAGTTCAGTAATTCTTAACACTTTTCTTTCGATGGGGCATATGTCACATTTACACATATTCTGCTAGATAAAGAAAGTGGAGTGAGAGGTTTGCTTCCCTTACAGAAAGGGACCTTGTAGGCAACCAAGATGTAGGAAATAATATAATCTAACATAATATTCAAGTTTAGCTAAAAATTAATAGAAATAAAAAGTAAATTTTCAAAGCAGCTAAAGAAAATACAACCCAGCTAAATGAAGAAAACCAAGAAGAAAAATATGCAAACTTGATGGAGCAGCAATAACAAAAATGTAAGATAACCAATAAAATATAGTTCCTCTGACTTAAAAATAAGATCAAGCAAGATGTTTATTATAAGAGATAAGTTTTTTAAAAATCAAGAAAGGGGGCTGGCACTGTGGTGCAGTGGGTTAATGCCCTGGCCTGAAGCACCAGGATCCCATATGGGCGCCAGTTAAAGACTCGACTGCTCCACTTCCCATGCAGCTCTCTGCTATGGCCTGGGAAAGCAGTAGAGGATGGCCCAAAGTCATTGGGCCCCTGCACCCACGTGGGAGACCTGGAGGAAGCTCCTGGCTCCTGGCTTCAGATCGGCATAGCTCCGGCCATTGCGGCCATCTGGGGAGTGAACTAGTGGATGGAAGACCTCTCTCTCTCTCTGGCTCTCCTCTCTCTGTGTAACTCTGACTTTCAAATAAATAAAATATTTTTAAAAAGCCAAGAAAGTTTGACCATAGATTGAAAAATATGAAAAATATGTAACAGGCCTTACAAAGATTTAATGAACTACTGGGCCGGCGCCGTGGCTCAATAGGCTAATCCTCCACCTTGCGGTGCTGGCACACCGGGTTCTAGTCCCGGTTAGGGCGCCGGATTCTGTCCCGGTTGCCCCTCTTCCAGGCCAGCTCTCTGCTATGGCCAGGGAGTGCAGTGGAGGATGGCCCAGGTGCTTGGGCCCTGCACCCCATGGGAGACCAGGAAAAGCACCTGGCACCTGGCTCCTGCCATCGGATCGGCGCGGTGCGCCGGCCGCAGCGCGCTGGCCGCGCCGGCCATTGGAGGGTGAACCAACGGCAAAGGAAGACCTTTCTCTCTGTCTCTCTCTCTCACTGTCCACTCTGCCTGTCAAAAAAAAAAAAAGAAAGAAAGAAAGAAACTAATGGAAGAATTAATATATCAGCCATCTTTTACTAGATTATGGTACAATAACAATCCCCAAGTTTTAGTGACTTGTCAATTTCAGATAGGCTGTGATGCTCTTCTATGTATCTTGTTTCTGGGACTCAAAATGAGGGACTAGCCTTGTCTGGGAAATGCAGATTTCCGTTTTTGGCAAAGTGAAAAGTTCAGTAATTCTTAACACTTTTCTTTCGATGGGGCATATGTCACATTTACACATATTCTGCTAGATAAAGAAAGTGGAGTGAGAGGTTTGCTTCCCTTACAGAAAGGGACCTTGTAGGCAACCAAGATGTAGGAAATAATATAATCTAACATAATATTCAAGTTTAGCTAAAAATTAATAGAAATAAAAAGTAAATTTTCAAAGCAGCTAAAGAAAATACAACCCAGCTAAATGAAGAAAACCAAGAAGAAAAATATGCAAACTTGATGGAGCAGCAATAACAAAAATGTAAGATAACCAATAAAATATAGTTCCTCTGACTTAAAAATAAGATCAAGCAAGATGTTTATTATAAGAGATAAGTTTTTTAAAAATCAAGAAAGGGGGCTGGCACTGTGGTGCAGTGGGTTAATGCCCTGGCCTGAAGCACCAGGATCCCATATGGGCGCCAGTTAAAGACTCGACTGCTCCACTTCCCATGCAGCTCTCTGCTATGGCCTGGGAAAGCAGTAGAGGATGGCCCAAAGTCATTGGGCCCCTGCACCCACGTGGGAGACCTGGAGGAAGCTCCTGGCTCCTGGCTTCAGATCGGCATAGCTCCGGCCATTGCGGCCATCTGGGGAGTGAACTAGTGGATGGAAGACCTCTCTCTCTCTCTGGCTCTCCTCTCTCTGTGTAACTCTGACTTTCAAATAAATAAAATATTTTTAAAAAGCCAAGAAAGTTTGACCATAGATTGAAAAATATGAAAAATATGTAACAGGCCTTACAAAGATTTAATGAACTACTGGGCCGGCGCCGTGGCTCAATAGGCTAATCCTCCACCTTGCGGTGCTGGCACACCGGGTTCTAGTCCCGGTTAGGGCGCCGGATTCTGTCCCGGTTGCCCCTCTTCCAGGCCAGCTCTCTGCTATGGCCAGGGAGTGCAGTGGAGGATGGCCCAGGTGCTTGGGCCCTGCACCCCATGGGAGACCAGGAAAAGCACCTGGATCCTGGCTCCTGCCATCGGATCAGCGCGGTGCGCCGGCTGCAGCGGCAGCCATTGGAGGGTGAACCAACAGCAAAAGGAAGACCTTTCTCTCTCTGTCTCTCTCTCTCACTGTCCACTCTGCCTGTCAAAAAAAAAAAAAAAAAAAGATTTAATGAACTACTAATGAATTGCAACAAGTACTTTGAAAAGCCCCTTAGTAGGTCATAATGGAAGCTTGAGTATATTAAAAAAATTATCATGTAGATAATATCCTCTGATCACAGTACAATAACATTAAATATATATACATATAATTATTTTTAATCTCAAATGTCTGTAAACTCAAAAACAAAAATTACTTATGTGGGAAATAAAATCATAGGCAATTATAAAATACTTTAAAATGAATGACAATAAAATGCTACAGGTGTAAAACAACACTTGGAAAAACTTTGTAAAATATATTAGGAAAAATGAGGAGTGATAAATGGCAATGCTTGATTTATGTGTCAACTTGACTGAGTTAAGGGAATACCTAGATAGCTGCTAAAACATGATTACTGGGTCTGTTTAAGAGGATATTTCTGAAAGATTAAAATTTGTATCAGTAGATTGAATAAAGAACATTTGCCCTCACCAGTTTGTGTGGATGTTATCCAATCCGTTGAGGGTCTGATTAGAACAAAAAGGCAGAGGAGGGTAAAGTCTCACTTCTTGAACAGGAACATCAATCTTCTCCTACTCTCTGACATCACAGCTCCTACTCCTACTTGTTAGGCCTTCAGACTCCAGATATACACCACACTACCCCTTCTCCTGCAGTTCTCGTTCTTTTGGTCTCAAACTGGGCCAAAATAGTTACCCCAGCTTCTCCTCTGATGGTCAGGCCCTCAGATTCAGACTGAGTTACACCACCATGTTTCCTGACTCCCCAGTTTGCAAATATGGTACTGTAGCACTTTTCATCCTCTATAATGAGATAAGCCAATTGGCATAATATATCTCCTCTTATTTGTACAAATCTGCTTGTTCTGTTTTTCTGGAGAACCTTGACATCATACAGGTGTACTAAGTAGTTTGCTCAAAAAAAGAATGGGAAAGAGAAATAAAATACAGGCATAGAAACAAGGAGCAAAGAAATAATAAAAATATATATAGACATCAATAATACAAGGATAACCACAGCAATAGAACTGAACAAGAATCCAAACTTGGGGCCAGCGCTGTGGTGCAGTGGGTTAATGCCCTGGCCTGAAGCACCAGCATCCCATATGGGTGCCAGTTCAAGACCCAGATGCTCCACTTCCCATCCCGCTCTCTGCTATGGCCTAGGAAAGCAGTGGAGGATGGCCCAGGTCCTTGGGCCCCTGCACCCGCATGGGAGACCCAGAGGAGGCTCCTGGCTCCTGGCTTTGGATCAGCGCAGCTCCAGCTGTTGCGGCCAGTTGGAGAGTGAACCAGCGGGTGGAAGACCTCTCACTCTCTCTCTCTCTCTCTTCTCTCTCTCCCTCTCCTCTCTTTGTATAACTCTGACTTTCAAATAAATAATCTTTTTTTTTTTTGACAGGCAGAGTGGACAGTGAGAGAGAGAGAGAGAGAGAGAGAGGTCTTCCTTTTTTTTTTTTTTTTTTTTTTTTTTTTTTTTTTAAGTTTTTTTTTTTTTTTTTTTTTTTTTTTTATCTTTCTTTTTTTTTTTTTTAAACTTTTATTTAATGCATATAATTTTCCAAAGTACGACTTCTGGATTACAATGGCTTCCCCCCCATACCGTCCCTCCCACCCACAACCCTCCCCTTTCCCACTCCCTCTCCCCTTCCATTCACATCATGATTCATTTTCGATTATCTTAATATACAGATCAGCTTAGTATACATTAAGTATGGATTTCAACAGTTTGCTCCCACACAGAAACATAAAGTGAAAAATAATAGATGATTTTTTTAAATGATGATGAAATCAGAGCAGACCTATTGTCATGTTTAATCCCAGTGAGAGTCAAGTTGGGAATTGATAATTTCTTTCTTTTTTTTTTTTTTCTTTTCTTTTTTTTTTTTTACAGAGGATCAGTTTAGTATGCATTAAGTAAGGATTTCAACAGTTTGCACCCCCATAGAAACACAAAGTGAAATATATTGTTTGAGTACTCGTTATAGCATTAAATCTCAATGTACAGCACATTAAGGATAGAGATCCTACATGAGGAGTAAGTGCACAGTGACTCCTGTTGTTGACTTTACCAATTGACACTCCTGTCTATGGCATCAGTAATCTCCCTATGCTCCAGTCATGAGTTTCCAAGGCTATGGAAGCCCTCTGAGTTCTCCGACTCTTATCTTGTTTAGACAAGGTCATAGTCAAAGTGGAGGTTCTCTCCTCCCTTCAGAGAAAGGTACCTCCTTCTTTGAAGACCTGTTCTTTCCACTGGGATCTCACTCGCAGAGATCTTTTGCCAGAGTGTCTTGGCTTTCCATGCCTGAAATACTCTCATGAGCTTTTCAGCCAGCTCCGAATGCCTTTAGGGCTGATTCTGAGGCCAGAGTGCTATTTAGGACATCTGCCATTCTATGAGTCTGCTGAGTATCTCACTTCCCATGTTGGATCACTCTCCCCTTTATTTACTCCATCGGTTAGCGTTAGCAGGTACTAGACTTGTCTATGTGTTCCCTTTGACTCCCAGTCCCTTCACCATGACCAACTGTGAACTGAAACTGATCACCTGGAACAGTGAGATGGCATTGGTACATGCCACCTCGATGGGATTGAATTGGAATCCCCTGGTATGCTTCCAACTCCACCACTTGGGGCAAGTCAGCCTGAGCATGTCCCAAATTATACATCTCTTCCCTCTCCCATTCCCACCACCATGTTCAACAGGGATCACATTTCAGTTAATTTTCAACACTTAAGAATAACTGTGCATCAATTACAGATCTAAACCAGTCATATTAAGTAGAACAGATAAAAAAAACTACTAAGAGGGATAATGTATTAAGTTGTTCATTAACAGTCAGGGCTATGCTGATCAAGCCACCATTTCCCATAGTGTCCACCTCACTCCAACAGGTTTCCCTCTTGGTGTTCAGTCAGTCGTCACCGATCAGGGAGAACATATGGTATTTGTCCCTTTGGGACTGGCTTATTTCACTCAGCATGATGTGTTCCAGATTCCTCCATTTTGTTGCAAATGAGGTCTTCCTTTTGCCATTGGTTCACCCTCCAATGGCCGCCAAGGCCAGCGCTCTGTGGCCGGCGTGCTGCGGCCGGCGTACCGTGCTGATCCAGCAGGAGGCAGGTGCTTATCTGGTCTCCCATAGGGTGCAGGGCCCAAGGACTTGGGCCATCCTCCACTGCCTTCCAGGGCCACAGCAGAGAGCTGGCCTGGAAGAGGGGCAACCGGGACAGAATCCGGCACCCCGACCAGGACTAGAACCTGGTGTGCCAGGGCCGCAGGTGGAGGATTAGCCTAGTGAGCCGTGGCACCGTCAAATAAATAAATCTTTAAAAAAAAAATCCAAACTTAAAATATGTTACTAACTATTAATGAAATAACCTTGCAGCAATACTGTTTAATTGTGGGGCCGATGCTGTGGCATAATGGGTTAAGCTGCCACCTGCAACACCAGAATCTCATAAGGGTGCCAGATCAAGTCCCAGATGCTCCACTTCTGATCCTACTCCCTGCTAATGTGCCTAAGAAAGCAGCAGATGATGGACTAAGTGTTTGGGCCCCTGCCACCAATGAGGGAGACCCATATGAATCTCCTGGCTCCTGGCTTTGGCCTGGCCCAGCCCTGGATATTTTGGCCATTTGGAAAGTGAACCAGCAGATGAAATCTCTCTCTTCCTCTCTCTTTCTCTTTCTGTGTGTGTATATGTTTGTGTTTGTGTGTATGTGTGTGATCCTCTGGAACTCAGCCTTTCAAATAAATAAATAAAATATTTAAAATAATAACATTGACTATAAATGAAATAAATTCCTAAATTAAAAGCTACAGTCTGAAGGAATGAATGAAAAAAATGAGATACAAAATATGCTGTCTACATGGAATTTAAAACATCAGTAAATGGGGCTGGCGCTGTGACACAGCAGGTAAAGCCACCACCTGCAGTGTTGGCATCCCATATAGGCACTAGTTTGAGTCCCAGCTGCTCCACTTCTGATACACCTCTCTGCTATGGCCTGGAAAAGCCATAGAGGATGGTCCAAGTGCTTGGGCCCCTGCGCTCACATGGGAGACCTGGAAGAAGCTCCTGGCTCCTCTTGGCTTGGGCCTGGCCCAGCTCCATCCATTGTGGCCATTTGGGATGTGAATCAGCAGATGGAAGACTTCTTTCTCTCTGCCTCTCCCTCTCTCTGTAACTATGACTTTCAAATAACTAAGTAAATCTTTTAAAAAAATTAAAAATAAATAAAACATCCATAAACAACACAGACTGTAAGTGAAAGGATGGAAAAATAAAGATCATGCAAACAGAATCCAAAATCAAGAAGGAGCAGATATACTTACGTTTGTATATTTAAGGTAGATTTAGGAGTGAGTATTTGGTCTAGCAGTTAAAACACCAGTTGGGATACCTATATTCCATTTTGGAGTACCTGGGTTTGAGTTTTAACTCCACTTCTGATTCAAGCTTCCTGCCAATGTGTACCTTAAGAGGTGGCAGATGATAGCCCAAATACTTGTGTCCCTGCCACTCATGTGGGAGACCAGGATTGAGTTCTAGACTCCTGGCTTTGGCCTGGCCCTGCCTCAGCTACTGCAGGCATTTGGGGACTGAGCCAGAAGAAGGAAGAGCTCTGTCTGCTGGTTTTTCTGTCTCTGCTTTCTCACTGTTTCTCTGCCTTGCAAATAAAGATTTTTTTAAAAAGTAAAATGAACTGTAAGTTAGAAACTGTAAAAAGAAACAAAGAAGATAACTATATAATGATAAATAGTTCAATTGAACAAGAGAAGATAGCAATTGTAGATGGATAGATACATAAATAGATATGCAACCAACACTGGAACACTCAATTGTGTAAAGTAAGTATTATTAGATCTAAAGGAGAAATTGGATCTAATACAATATTACCCTTAGCTAAGCCATAATTAATTGTAAAAGCTGAAATAATTTTTCTTAAGATTAGGAATAAGACAAGGATGTCTACTTTTAAAACTCATATTCAATATATTATTGAAATTGTTAGCCAGACCAATAAAATAAGAGAAAAAAATAAAGAGGATTCAAACAGGAAGCGGTCAAATTATTCCTATTTGTGGTTGGTGTGATTTATAGATAGATGTATAGAAAAATCTGAAGACTCTACCAAAAAAAAAAACCAGAAATGAAATACAAATTTAATAAGGTTGCAGGATACAAAATAAACACAAAAAAATCAATAACTTTTTTATAGAACAATAAAATTTCTGATGAAGAAATTATGAAAGCAATCCCCTAGCTTTCATAGTGGCTACAAAAAATACCTAGAAATAAATTTAACTGAGGGAGTGAATGATCAATAATGAAAATTAGAAAACATTGGTGAAAGAAATTGAAGAGGACCAGGGATTAATTTCCAGAGCATATAAGGAACTCGAACTCACCAGCAAAATAACAAGTAATACAGGTGAGAAAAATAAGAAAATTACCTGAATGAACCTTTCTCAAAATATACAAATATATACAAATGGCCAGCAACAATATGAAAAATGTTCACTATCACCTAGGGAATATGCTATCATCTCACTCCAGTTAAGTGGCTATTAAAAAATGTAGTGAAATTTCATAGAAAGGGGGACTCCCATATACTCTCACACACTGTTGGTAGGAATGTAAATTAGAACAGCTAATATGGAAAATACTTTGGAGGTTCTTCAAAAACGTAGAAGTAAGACTACCATATGATCTAGCAGTCCCACTGCTAGCCATACATCCAAAGAATTGAAATCAGTATTCTGAAGAGATGTGTGCACTCACATGTTTATTGCAGTACTACTCACAACAGTCAAGATATGAAACAAATCTATGTATCCATCAGTGGATGAATGAATAAAATGTGGTATATGCATACAATGGAATATTATTCAGTTACAAAAAAGAATGAAATTCAGCAACATGGATAGAATGTTAGACACAGAAAGGAAAATACTTTATGGTCTCACCTCTCTATAGAAACTTAAAAAATCATCTCAAATAAGTAGAGAATAGAATAGCAGTTACCAGGGCCTGAGATTGCCTGTGCACCCTTTAAAATTAACACTAAGAACATGCTTATTCATTTTTTAAAAAGATTTATTTATTTTATTTGAAAGGCAGAGCTACAGAGAGGCATAGAGGGAGAGGCAGAGAGAGGTCAGAGAGGGAAAAGAAGAGGCAGAGAGGGAGAGGGAGAGACAGAGGGAAAGGGGGAGAGGCAGAAGCAGAGGAGGAGAAGGAGAGGGAGAGGCAGAGGCAGAGAGAGAGGGAGAGGGGGAGAGGCAGAGGCAGAGGGAGAGGGAGAGGCGGAGAGGGAGAGAGAGGAGAGTGGGGGTGGTAGAGAGGAAGAGGGAGAGGGAAAGGAAGTCTTCCATCTGCTGGTTCACTCCCACTCACTCCAGCTTTGGGGCCGGAGCTGAGCTGCTTCTGGGTCTCCCACATGGGCACAGGAGCCCAAGCACTGGGCCATCTTGCACTGCTTTCCCAGGCCACAGCAGAGAGCTGGATCAGAGGTAGAGTGGGCAGGACTTGAACTGGTGCCCATATGAGATGTTGGCACTGCAGGCAGCAAGCTTTATCCAGTACGCCACAGCACCAGCCCCACTTATTCTTAAGGGTAAAACCTATAAATGTCATTACTAACTCCCTACAGTGTGAGGTCCAGTATTTCCGGGTGATATGCAGTCCTTTTCACCATGTACAGGTTTTTCTTCCTGTGCTATGGTAAACTATTAAAAATTTTTAAAAATGTATGCACCTTCACATTTATACATACATATTATTTGATGGTTGATCAGAGACAGGGCAACCACAATAAAAGTTCATATTCAAAAGAGGGAAAAAATGAGAAGTAGCTCCTGATATAGAGAAATCATGCAATCTTGATGGGCAGGAATGGTAAAGACTCCTTGCTCAACAATAGAGTGAACTGCTTGGTTAGCTCATTTGGTATCACACATTTCAATTTTCTGGCTGGAATGCCTTTGTTCCTGATCCTTTGAGGCCTCTTGCTGGAAAGTTTTTCCTTGCCCATTTTGCTCTATCACACACCATATTTAACTCATTGTTAAATGCTTCACATCTTTTGCAGCCATCTTCCTGATGCAGGCTTACTGGCCTTGAGATTTCTTTAGTAGTCAAAAAAATTACAGGGTGTTGTAGAACAGGCTTGTGCTTCATTGCCAATAGTGTTCCCTGAAAACTTATCTAGTCCATGTGTGTGATCAGTTGTGTCCATACAAACCACCCACACAGGTTTCTATCAGAATAACTCATCTTTACTGGCCTCAGTGCTCCACTGGCTACTTTAAACAGAAAAGAACTTAAAATAGAACTAGATGTCTATAAAATTGGGAAAGGAGTAAAGGAGTAGACTCTAGGTATGGCCTTCATGAATGATTCTCAGAATGACAGCTCAACAGGCTTTCCAAGGAAACAGACTTCAGTAACATGTGCTGAAGTCAGTAAAATGGGAACTTGGGATATTGCCATTGGCACTGATGCAATTACTATATAACAGCTACAATGCAGAGATCAAGAAACAGAGATCTTCAAAGCTCATATTCAGCCCAAAAGCAAATAGAAGTTCTCTGTCCCATTTCCATATTCAAAGTCTTTTATGAATTCATCTAACTGACAAAACTGAAGTGATAACCAAAAACCCTATATTTAAGGAAGTCTGAAAAAAATGTATTTTGTAGCTTTTTAGACTCTGCAGTTTTGGAAAGCACACTAAAAAAGAGTGTGTAAAATGCTGATGCTTTCCATTGTACCTACTAAAATTCAGCCATTTGGCTCTTCTAATTTCATATTCATCGTTCTATTGATACTTAAAGTTCCAAATAACAATTACAGCAAAACATGCTTCCAGTCATAATCAAACTAGCCTCTTTATACAGATAAAAATGTACAAAACCATGTCAGTCTGATTCAGTTTCTTAGTGATATTTACTCCCTCATCTACTTAAATCACGACTGCAACATAATATACAATAGTGGAAGTATGTTGTGAGATTGAATAACAATACACGGAAAACTGCAGTAGATGTTGTGGAATATCCAGTTAAGATAGGACATTGCACCCTATATTGGATTGCCTGGGATAGAATCCCGCCTCTGTTTCCAATCCAATTTCCTGCTAATGAGCCTGGGAAGTAACAGATGATGGCCCACATAAATTCCTATAATTTATGGGGGAGAACTAGATGGAGTTTGGCCTACCTTGCCAACCCTTGGCTGTTGTGTGCATTTGGTGGGGGGAGGGGGGGAGTGAACCAACAAATGGAAGATCTCTCTCTCTCTCTCTCTCTCTCTCTCTCTCCCCCTCTGTATTTTACTCACTATTTGTCTGTCCCTTCCACTGCTTTAAATAAGTAATGCTTAAAAAAAAAGACTAATGGAAAATATGTATGAAAAATATTGGGGCCAGCACTGTGGCCTAGTGGGTCAATCCATGTGGTTAAGCTGCTGACTGCAATGCCAGCATCCCTTATCTGTGCAGGCTTGAGTTCCAGCTGCTCCACTTCCTCTCCAACTCCCTGCTAATGCGTCCAGGAAAGCAGCAGAAGATGGCCCAAGTTCTTGGGCCCCTGCACCTGTGTGGGAGAACCAGAGGAGGTTCCTGGCTCCTGGCTTCAGACTGGCCCAGCTGCATCCATTGTGGCCATTTGGGCAGTGAACCAGCAGATGGAAGATTTCTCTCCATCTCTCCTCCTTTCTCTCTCTCTCTTTCTCTCTCTCTTTCATGTAAGTCTTTAAAAAAAAAAGAAAAATATATGCATGAATTTAAAATTTTTTGCTCCCAAATAGATACATTTTAGCTCTATTATCATGAAACTTTTGATATACCTTTGTTTTGTTGAATAATATAATTAGCCACTCATACTATATAAGACAATAGAGGAACTAAGATGAATGAAACATGAAAATACGGATATAGCAGAACAAGGAAGAACATATGATTGCATTTACAGTCCTTATTTCTGGTTGATAATTATAATCCTTTCTTCCAGATTTTCTTCCATGGTCACTTTCTCCCCTTCAGTATCCCAGATAGCCGGGGCTGTTTACCTTGTTTTTGTTTAACTGATCCAAATCTCGGTAACTGAGAGAAGTGAACACATGACGCTCCTGCCTGGACTGTGCTGCTGTAGTGTTTCAGTATTTTTTATCATTGGATACAGCAGGTAAAGGAGGCACTTCCAGATCCCCATGGTTTTTCTATTATTTTTTTTTAACTTTTATTTAATGAATATAAATTTCCAAAGTACAATTTATGGATTACAATGACTTCCCCCCCATACCGTCCCTCCCACCCGCAACCCTCCCCTTTCCCACTCCCTCTCCCCTTCCATTCACATCAAGATTCATTTTCGATTATCTTAATATACAGAAGATCAGCTTAGTATACATTAAGTAAGGATTTCAGCAGTTTGCTCCCACACAGAAACATAAAGTGAAAAATAATAGATGATATTTTTTTAATGATGATGAAATCAGATCAGACCTATTGTCATGTTTAATCCCAGTGAGAGTCAAGTTTGGGAGTGGATAATTTCTTTCTTTTTTTTTTTTTTTTTTTTTTTTTTTTTTTTTTTTTACAGAGGATCAGTTTAGTATGCATTAAGTAAAGATTTCAACAGTTTGCACCCCCATAGAAACACAAAGTGAAATATATTGCTTGAGTACTCATTATAGCATTAAATCTCAATGCACAGCACATTAAGGACAGTGATCCTACATGAGGAGTAAGTGCACAGTGACTCCTGTTGTTGACTTTACCAATTGACACTCCTGTCTATGGCATCAGTAATCTCCCTATGCTCCAGTCATGAGTTTCCAAGGCTATGGAAGCCCTCTGAGTTCTCCGATTCTTATCTTGTTTAGACAAGGTCATAGTCAAAGTGGAGGTTCTCTCCTCCCTTCAGAGAAAGGTACCTCCTTCTTTGAAGACCTGTTCTTTCCACTGGGATCTCACTCACAGAGATATTTTTGCCAGAGTGTCTTGGCTTTCCATGCCTGAAATACTCTCATGAGCTTTTCAGCCAGCTCCGAATGCCTTTAGGGCTGATTCTGAGGCCAGAGTGCTATTTAGGACATCTGCCATTCTATGAGTCTGCTGAGTATCTCCATTCCCATATTGGATCACTCTCCCCCTTATTTATTCTATCGGTTAGTGTTAGCAGGTACTAGACTTGTTTATGTGCTCCCTTTGACTCTTAGTCCTTTCATTATGATCAATTGTGAACTGAAATTGATCGCTTGGAATAGTGAGATGGCATTGGTACATGCCACCTTGATGGGATTGAATTGGAATCCCCTGGTATGTTTCTAACTCTACCATTTGGGGCAAGTCAGCTTGAGCATGTCCCAAATTATAAATCTCTTCCCTCTCTTATTCCCACTCTTAGGTTTAACAGGGATCACATTTCAGTTAATTTTCAACACTTAAGAATAACTGTGTATTAATTATAGAATTAAACCAGTCATATTAAGAAGAACAGATAAAAAAACTACTAAGAGGGATAATGTATTAAGTTGTTCATTAACAGTCAGGGCTATGCTGATCAAGTCACCATTTCCCATAGTGTCCATTTCACTTCAGGAGGTTTCCTTTTTGGTGTTCAGTCAGTTGTCACCGATCAGGGAGAACATATGGTATTTGTCCCTTTGGGACTGGCTTATTTCACTCAGCATGATGTGTTCCAGATTCCTCCATTTTGTTGCAAATGACTGGATTCTGTTGTTTCTTACTGCGGTATAGTATTCTAAAGAGTACATATCCCATAATTTCTTTATCCAGTCTACCGTTGATGGGCATTTAGGTTGGTTCCAGGTCTTAGCTATTGTGAATTGAGCTGCAATAAACATTAGGCTGCAGACCACTTTTTTGTTTGCCAATTTAAATTCCTTTGGGTAAATTCCAAGGAGTGGGATGGTTGGGTCGAACGGTAGGGTTATCTTCAGGTTTCTGAGGAATCTCCAGACTGACTTCCATAGTGGCTTGACCAGTTTGCCTTCCCACCAACAGTGGGTTAGTGTCCCTTTTTCCCCACATCCTTGCCAGCATCTGTTGTTGGTAGATTTCTGCATGTGAGCCATTCTAACCAGGGTGAGGTGAAACCTCATTGTGGTTTTGATTTGCATTTCCCTGATTGCTAATGACCTTGAACATTTTTTCATGTGCCTGTTGGCCATTTGGATTTCCTCTTTTGAAAAACGTCTATTGAGGTCCTTGGCCCATCTCTTAATTGGGTTGTTGGTTTTGTTTTTGTGGAGTTTCTTGATCTCTTTGTAGATTCTGGTTATTAACCCTTTATCTGTTGCATAGCTTGCAAATATTTTTTCCCATTCTGTCGGTTGTCTCTTCACTCTCCTGACTGTTTCTTTTGCAGTACAGAAACTTCTCAATTTGATGCAATCCCAATAGTTGATTTTGGCTTTGACTGCCTGTGCCTCCCGGGTCTTTTCCAAAAATTCTTTGCCTGTGCCAATATCTTGAAGGGTTTCTCCAATGTTCTCTAGTAACTTGATGGTGTCAGGTCGTAGATTTAGGTCTTTAATCCATGTTGAGTGGATTTTTGTGTAAGGTGTAAGGTAGGGGTCTTGCTTCATGATTCTGCACGTGGAAATCCAATTTCCCAGCACCATTTATTGAATAGACTGTCCTTGCTCCAGGAATTAGTTTTAGATCCTTGATCAAATATAAGTTGGCTGTAGATGTTTGGGTTGATTTCTGGTATTTCAGTTCTGTTCCATTGGTCTATCCATCTGTTTCTGTACCAGTACCATGCTGTTTTGATTACAACTGCCCTGTAGTATGTCCTGAAATCTGGTATTGTGATGCCTCCGGCTTTGTTTTTGTTGTACAAGATTGCTTTAGCTATTTGAGGTCTCTTGTGCCTCCATATAAATTTCAGCACCATTTTTTCCAGATCTGAGAAGAAGGTCTTCGGTATCTTGATTGGTATTGCATTGAATTTATAAATTGCTTTTGGGAGGATGGACATTTTGATGATATTGATTCTTCCGATCCATGAGCATGGAAGATTTTTCCATTTCTTGGTATCCTCTTCTATTTCTTTCTTTAAGGTTTTGTAATTTTCATCGTAGAGATCTTTAACGTCCTTGGTTAAGTTTATTCCAAGGTATTTGATTGTTTTTGTAGCTGTTGTGAATGGGATTGATCTTAGAAGTTCTTCCTCAGCCATGGCATTGTCTGTGTATACAAAGGCTGTTGATTTTTGTGCATTGATTTTATACCCTGCTACTTTGCCAAACTCTTCTATGAGTTCCAATAGTCTCTTAGTAGAGTTCTTTGGGTCCCCTAAATAAAGAATCATGTCATCTGCAAAGAGGGATAGTTTGAGTTCTTCCTTCCCAATTTGTATCCCTTTAATTTCTTTTTCTTGCCTAATAGCCCTGGCTAGAACCTCCAGAACTTGTTTGAATAGCAGTGGTGAGAGTGGACATCCCTGTCTGGTACCAGATCTCAGTGGAAATGCTTCCAACTTTTCCCCATTCAATAGGATGTTGGCTGCGGGTTTTTCATCTATTGCTTTGATTGTATTGAGGAATGTTCCTTCCAAACCCAGTTTGCTTAGAGTTTTCATCATGAACGGGTGTTGTATTTTATCAAATGCTTTCTCGGCATCTATTGAGAGAATCATATGGTTTTTCTTCTGCAGTCTGTTAATGTGGTGTATCACATTGATTGTCTTGCGCACATTAAACCATCCCTGCATACCAGGGATAAATCCCACTTGGTCTGGGTGGATGATCTTTCTGATGTGTTGTTGCATTCTATTGGCGAGAATTTTATTGAGGATTTTTGCATCTATGTTCATCAGGGATATTGGTCTGTAATTCTCTTTCAGTGCTGCATCTTTTTCCGGCTTAGGAATTAAGGTGATGCTGGCTTCATAGAAAGAATTTGGGAGGATTCCCTCTTCTTCTTTGGCAACCCAGTGGGAGACTGAAGGAGAATTTGAGCCCACTCTGAGGGCCGAACAGATTTCCTGTGTGGCCCTTGGGAAAGAGCTTCTGATCTCTGGCTCCTGTGGGTATATCATTTGCCTGCTAACTACCTCCAACTTCCTTCAGCTGTGCAGAATAACTTCCCTTTTGAATCAAAAAAAGAAAGAGAGAGAGAGAGAGAGAGGTTTACCACGCCTAACCTGGGAGTGTCACCTTTGGCACACCAAACAGAGCTCTCAGGCCACACCCATCTCAAGCCCTAAGGCTCCATCAAAAACAGATAGTCCACTTAATCTAGAGTCATAGTATAACAAGAAAAAGCACCACAGTGAAGAAACCAAATATCTCCAATATGCCAAATAACAAACGCAAAAACCAAGGTAATAAAAACAAGGAAGTCACCATGATGCCCTCAAATGAAAAAGACACCCCAATTCAAGATTATGAAGATGATGACATAGAAGAAATGCAAGAAGCAGATCTCAAAAAATTGATAAGAACATTAAGAAGTTCTCAAAAACAAATTCTTGAACTACAGAAATCCTTAATGGACAAGATAGAAAATCTCTCACGTGAAAATGAAATATTAAGGAGGAATCAAAATGAAATGAAACAACTAGTACAACAGGAAACTGTGATAGTGACTGAAGTGAAGAATTCAATAGATCAAATGAAAAACACAATAGAGAGCCTTACAAACAGAATGGGTGAAGCAGAAGAGAGAATATCGGACTTAGAAGACAGAGAACAGGAAAGGATACAGTCAGACCAAAGAAAAGAAGAGGAAATCAGAAATCTAAAACATATTGTAGGGAATCTTCAGCATACTATTAAAAAACCCAACATTCGGGTTCTAGGAGTTCCTGAAGGCATGGAGAGGGAGAAAGGATTAGAAGGCCTTTTTAGTGAGATATTAGCAGAAAATTTCCCAGGTTTGGAGAAGGACAGAGAAATCCTAGTACAGGAAGCTCACAGAACCCCTAATAAACACGACCAAAAGAGATCCTCACCACGACACGTTGTAATTAAACTCTCCACAGTGAAACATAAAGAAAAGATCCTAAAATGTGCAAGAGAGAAACGTCAGATTACTCTCAGAGGATCGCCAATCAGACTCACAGCTGACTTCTCATCAGAAACTCTACAAGCTAGGAGGGAATGGCAAGATATAGCCCAGGTACTAAGAGAGAACAACTGCCAGCCCAGAATATTATATCCTGCAAAGCTATCATTTGTGAATGAAGGTGAAATAAAGACTTTTCATAGCAAACAGAAATTGAAAGAATTTGTTGCCACTCGTCCAGCCCTGCAAAAGATGCTTAAAGATGTGTTACACACAGAAACACAGAAACACGGTCATCAATATGAAAGAAGGTAAAGGAAGGAAACCAAGGAAGGAAACCTCACAGCAAAAGATCACAGGTAATTCAAAGCATATATTAGAACTTATCTTTGACAAATGGCAGGGCAAAGTTACCACTTATCATTAGTCACATTGAACGTGAATGGCCTGAACTGTCCAGTTAAAAGACACCGATTGGTTGATTGGGTTAAGGAACAAAACCCATCTATTTGCTGCTTACAAGAAACACATCTTTCCAACAAAGATCCATACAGACTGAAAGTGAAAGGCTGGAAAAAGATATACCATGCCAACAGAAATGAAAAAAGAGCGGGCGTAGCCATCTTAATATCAGACACCATAAACTTTACCACAAAAACTGTTAAGAGAGACAAAGAGGGACACTACATAATGATTAAGGGATCAATTCAACAGGAAGATATAACAATTATCAATGTATATGCACCTAACTACAGGGCACCGGTTTATCTAAAAGATTTGTTAACAGACTTAAAGGGAGACTTAGACCCCAATACAATAGTACTGGGGGACTTCAATACTCTACTCTCAGAAATAGACAGATCAATAGGACAGAAGATCAACAAGGATACAGTAGATTTAAATGACACTATAGCCCAAATGGATCTAACAGATATATACAGAACTTTCAATCCTACAGCTAAAGATTTTACATTCTTCTCAGCAGTACATGGAACCTTCTCTAGGATTGACCACATACTAGGCCATAAAGCAAGTCTCAGCAAATTCAAAAGAATTAGAATCATACCATGCAGCTTCTCAGACCATAAAGGAATGAAGTTGGAAATTAGCAACTCAGGAATCCCTAGAGCATACGCAAACACATGGAGATTGAACAACATGCTCCTGAATGAACAATGGGTCATAGAAGAAATTAAAAGAGAAATCAAAAGTTTTCTGGAAGTAAATGAGGATAACAGCACAACATACCAAAACTTATGGGATACAGCAAAAGCAGTGTTAAGAGGAAAGTTTATATCAATAGGTGCCTACATCAAGAAATTGGAAAGGCACCAAATAGATGAGCTTTCAATTCACCTCAAGGATCTAGAAAACCTACAGCAAACCAGACCCAAATCTAGTAGGAGAAGAGAAATAATTAAAATCAGAGAAGAAATCAACAGGATTGAATCAAGAAAAACATTCCAAAAAATCAGCCAAACGAGGAGCTGGTTTTTTGAAAAAATAAACAAAATTGACACCCCATTGGCCCAACTAACTAAAAAAAGAAGAGAAAAGACCCAAATCAATAAAATCAGAGATGAAAAAGGAAATGTAACAACAGACACCACAGAAATAAAAAGAATCATCAGAAATTACTACAAGGACTTGTATGCCAGCAAACAGGGAAACCTATCAGAAATGGATAGATTCCTGGACACATGCAACCTACCTAAATTGAACCAGGAAGACATAGAAAACCTAAACAGACCCATAACTGAGACAGAAATTGAAACAGTAGTAAAGGCCCTCCCAACAAAGAAAAGCCCAGGACCAGATGGATTCACTGCTGAATTCTACCAGACGTTTAAAGAAGAACTAACTCCAATTCTTCTCAAACTTTTCTATTATTTTTCATTAATTAATTTTATTAATTTAGAAAGATTGAGAGGCAAAAAGAATGAGAAACAAGGACAGACCGAGCTCCCATCTATTGACCTGCTCCCCAAATGCTTGCAATGGCAGGGACTGAGACAGGCTGAAGCTGGAGGCCAGGAATTCAATCCAGGTCTCCCACATGGATAGCAGGGACCCAATCATTTGAGCCATTACCACTGCTTTCCAGGGTGCACATTAGCAAGAAGCTGTAATGGGCATGCAAGTGTTCCAACTGTCAGTTCAACCATAAAAGTACCTGAGCCTTCCACTAGGTTTTAAATACATTCCTTCTTGCCCCATGTACAGCGACAACTCTGTTTTCCTTTGATAACCATGGTCAGTCACTTCTGATTTGGTAACTTCTTTTTTACATATTACTTCAGTAACAGTAGGATCTCAAAACGGTCTGTTTGAAGTCATAACTTCCACTTTAATAAGATCACTGTTTTTCCCTCATGAAATTGACCATTACTTGAATTTTTTTTTATTTTTTGACAGGCAGAATGGACAGTGAGAGAGAGAGACAGAGAGAAAGGTCTTCCTTTGCCATTGGTTCACCCTCCAATGGCTGCCGTGGCCAGCGTGCTGCGGCCGGCACACCGCGCTGATCCGATGGCAGGAGCCAGGAGCCAGGTACTTATCCTGGTCTCCCATGGGGTGCAGGGCCCAAGCACTTGGGCCATCCTCCACTGCACTCCTGGGCCACAGCAGAGAGCTGGCCTGGAAGAGGGGCAACCGGGACAGAATCTGGCGCCCTGACCGGGACTAGAACCCGGTGTGCCGGCACCGCAAGGTGGAGGATTAGCCTAGTAAGCCACGGCACCGGCCTTTTACTTGAATATTGGTACCTTCAATCCAGCACAGAGCAAATGGGAGATGGAAACAAACATTTTTAAAGTAGTTCTTTAGGTACAATAGGGAGTAAACTCACTCCCATTTCCACATTTGAGGTACAGATTCGCATTTGTCTCTGGAGGAGACGGCACCATTTATTGTGTCTCAGATTATGTGTTATATTTTATAGGGAAGAACATCAATCTTATGCTCCTGGTCCTCTAGTCATTGTCAGCAGGTGAATCTTCATTAAGCCATTTGCTAGTCTACAATATCAATTTCTTTTTGGATGGTAGGGCACATGGTAAAACCAATGAATCCAGCAGACAGTTTCCATTGTCTCACTTTACCTTTTTCAAATGCAGTTGTGTGTGAGATGTCATGGCAATAAATAAAGCATTTGGTCAGTCTGGGGAATTTGGTGGAGAGTCAAAGCATGTCAGACACAGAAGATAAGATTGCATCTAAGGGCCTGCAGTGTGGTACAGAGGGTTAAAGCCTTGGCATCCCATATGGGTGCCAGTTCAAGTCCTGGCCACTCCACTTCCAGTCTAGCTCTCTGCTGTAGCCTGGGAAAGCAGTAGAAGATGGCCCAAGTCCTTTGGTCCCTGCACTCAGGTGGGAAACCTGGAAGAAGCTCCTGGCTCCTGGTTTTGGATCAGCTCAACTCCAGCCATTTCAGCCATTTGGGGAGTGAACCAATGGATGGGAGATCTCTCTCTCTCTCTCTCTCTGTCTACCTCTCTCTGGAACTGTCTGTCAAATAAATAAAATAAATCTTTAAAAAAAAAAACTAAAAAGATCGCATCTAGCATAAGTGTCCATTTCTCTGAGGACAAATTACTGCCACTTCATAATGACAGAGATTAATGTAATCACTCTACTGCACTAGGATAGATAGGGTGCTATACTGAAAACTCAGCATTAGTTTGTTATTGGCAGGCCAGGTATTTAGTAATGGAGGTAGTAGGATAAGCTTTGTTGAAAGTCCATATTCTCCAGTCTATCTTTAGCCTCTATCTTGGCATCAGAGCCACTTTGTCTATCAGCTCATTGAGCAAATTCAAGGGTGGCTGGAAAAATAAGTTCACTGAAATCCACAAAATAGTCACCTTGTCATCTTACTACTAAGAGCCTCTTCTCTTGTGGGTACCCATTCAGTGTGCTTCCATATGGAACACACATTGCTCACAATAGGTCTGTGTTAATGTGTTCATTACCTCTTTCTCACATTTCCCCTTCACAAGTCCTCCAGGTTGATTCCTTTCATTTACTTTTGGACAGATTGTCTGGGACTGGCCATAAGTTGGTATAGAATTGAAATTCTGACAACATTTCCACACAAATAAAGTAAACAACAAGAGATCTCACTAGTGCAGAAACTAAAATACCATCTGAATGTTGTTTAGTATTATTTTGCATATAGAGGAAAAAATAATAGGATAGCTCAGAATAATATCACAAATAATAAATAAAGCTGAGGTACAAATGTACAACATGAATTTATATACTTTCAGAACAAGTGAATCTATTAACATGAATAATTCTGCAAAATCAGCCAAAACAGCAAAAATTTGATTTGAAACACAAATTTGGTTGTATTTGAAACACAAATTGAAAAACACACTGGTAAATATGGCAGATTATATTTTTAGACATAACCACACAAAACACCTTATTCTGCTTCCTTTTATGATATGTGTTGTTGACAACTTCTCAAGAGTTAAGATCTACATTCTCTATTCTTAAATCTAGCTGAGTCTATAACTATCAAAGCAGTGACATTTTATGAAGTAGTCACCTTTGTCTTTGAGCTATCCAAGTAGGCCCCAGATATAGTGGAGCAGAGAAATATGCCCTATGTGCTTTTTTCAAAATATATGAGCACATTAGGTAGTTATTTCTTAAAAAAAAAGATTTATTTTTTTATTTGAAAGAGAGTTACAGAGAGAGGTAGAGACAGAGGGAGAGAGGTCTTCCATCTGCTGGTTCATTCTCCAGATGGCCACAATGGCTGGTCCGAAGCCAGGAGCCAGGAGCGTCTTCTGGGTCTCCCACGTGGGTGCAGGGGCCCAACGACTTTGGGCCATCTTCTACTGCTTTCCCAGGCCATAGCAGAGAGCTGGATCAGGAGAGGAGCAGCCAGGACTAGAACCGGTGCTCATATGAAATGCTGGTGCCCCAGGACAGGGCTTTAACCCACTGCACCTCAGCATGGGCCCCGAGTAGTTATTTCACATCACTAAATTTGGGAAGGCATTGCATAGCCATACATAAACAGGAAAATAACTATAAAAATTGGAATCTTTGCATTCTGGCACTATGGCATAGCAAGTTAAGTTGTTGCCTGACACTGTGGCAAAAAACGTTCTACATGTAGGATCTCTGTAAGTGAGACCCCAGCAGAAAGAAGCAGCTATCAAAGAAGGATGCACTTTTCTCTGAAAGGAGGAGTCAAATTCCATTTTGCTTGTGGTCTTGTCCAAATACTGCTGGAGTTTGTGGACTCAAAAGGCTTCCATAGCCTAGGCAGCTTATGTCAAGAGCCTCGGTTGGTCACTGACGTCATACAGAAGAGTGTTAATTGTTAAATTAACAGAGGAGTCACTGTGTACTAACTCCCCATGCAAAACCTCAGTCCTCAATGAGTTGTATTATGAGAATTAACTGTAAAACTAGTTCTCAAACAGTTTGTGTGTGTGTGTGTATGCGCACATGCATATGCAAATTGTTGAAATCTTTACTTAGTATAGAGTTAGTCTTCAGTGCACAAGTTAATTGAAAATGAATCTTAATGGAGAATGGGACTGGGAAGGGGAGAGGGAGGAGGATGAGGGGTGGGAATGAGGAGGATGCGGTATGGTGGGAAGAATATTTCTAAAGTTGCATTTTTGAAATTTGTATTCCTTAAAAAATATATAAAAAAATTAATTAAAAAAATGTTGCCTGAGATGCCTGTATCCCATATGGGTACCAGTTTGTGTCCCAGCTGCTCCACTTCTGACCCTGCTCCCTGCTAATGGTCTGGAAAAGCAGTAAAATATAGCCTTAGTATCTGGGCCCCAGGCATCCATATGGGGAGACCTTGAAGAAGCTCCTTACTCCTGGCTTCAGTTTGGCCCAACCCTAGCCACTTGGGCATGAACTAGTAGATGGAAGTACATTCTCTCTCTCTCTTTCTTTCTCTCTCTCTCTCTCTTCTCTCTGAAGCTTGACCTTTCAAATAAATAAATTTAAGAAAAAAACAAGTTTGAAATACTGATCCAGTTGCTTTTGGATTCTAGTCCATCTCCCTCTCTCTCTCTAACTCTGCCTTTCAAATAAATAAATAAATCTCTTTTGAAATAGATAAATTGGGAGGAATAAATGGCAGATTCTGGACTGGCATACTTTGCAGGGCTAGGGAGAAACTGTGAGGAGAAGCATAGAATGTATATACTCGAGGGAGATTAGGAGAGAAAACTGCCTGGGGAAGCCCCATGGGAGGAGGAGAACCAGCTTGAACTGGTGTGCTGAGTGTTGGTGGGAACCTAGAGAGCTTGGAAAACTGGAACCACAGACAGCCAGAGCCAGTGGCTTTTTTGAGAAGGGGGGTGTGTGTGTGTGGGGGGGCAGAATGGATGGCAGTAATCCATAGCTATGGAATTGGCAAGAATGTAGTGTTGGTCCAGTTGAGAACATGGGGAGCCAGTGGTTGCTGGCGGTCACCTGAGGTCCAAGTGGAAGTGGAGAGAGGCAGCCAATTCAAACCAATCTCTCCCAAACAAAACCTGTAACCCAGCTGAAAGAGGGTGGATGCCATTTTAAATCAGGACTACAACCAGGGAATCCTGCAGGTGTGCACAAAAGAGCCTATTGAGACAGGGAGCCTTAATGCAGCACTGGCAGCAATGGTAGGCAGGCCTTAAGCTAGTGACTGTAGCATGTGATCCAGAGCTAGGAATGGAGGGAACAGCCTGCAGCCCCCACTGTTTCAGCAATCAACTGGGAAGTAGCTGGGCAACTACCAGAAACAGAGGGGTGCCTGTGCCAATAGCATCTGGGGGAACATTAGGTGCTGAGACCTTGGGGCTTAGGTGGCTACAGGAAAACCTGCAGGGCACAGCTGGGAATCATTACCCTGGAAACTCACCCCACTCTAGAGCGTTGATCAGAGTCCCCAGGCCACACTCACTACACACTTCCTGGTAGTCACTGATAGGGCAGACGTTCCAGGAAGCCATAGAAGCATAGCCACAAAAATGAAAGTCAGCAGAAGAAGAAAATTAAAAATAAACTCCAAAAATGCTGAAAAATAAGAATTGAAATACAGATAACAAGAATAAAGAAGTCACCATGAACCCCACAGAGGAACACAACATTTCAATATTAGAATGCATAGATGAAGAAATCAAGGAAATGGCAGAAATGGAACTTAGAAAATCAATCATAGGATTATTAAAGAAAAAAGCAGAAGAAAATCCATGAACTAAAGAAAACTATACAGGACATGAATGAAAATTTTCCCCAGAAAATTGAGCTTATGAAAAGAAATGAAAATGAAATTTTAGAAATGAAGAATTCAATGGGTCAAATAAAAAATGCAGTGAAAAGTCTGACAGCACCACTTGATGGGCAGAAGAAAGAATATCTAAACTAGAAGACAAATCTTTGGAAATCTTACAGTCAGACAAAATAAATACATAAATAAATAAACCTACAAGACAAAAACAAACAAACAAACAAAAAAAAACAAGAAGAAAATAGAAAATTTAAAAACAGTGTTGGAGACCTATGGGATACTATCAAATGACCAAACATATGGGTATTAGGAGTGCCTGAAGGAGTGGAAAGAGAGAAGTGAAATTATTTAGCGAAATAATTATCAAAAATTTCCCCACTTTGTAGAAAGACAGAGATATTTAAATAGAGGAAACACATAGAACTCCTAACTGATGTGGCCAGAAAAAATCTTCACCATAACATATTACAATAGAACTCTCTACAATAAAACATAAAGAAAAGATTTTAAATGGGCATGAGAAAAATACCACATTACTTTCACAGCATTGTCAGTTAGACACATAGCTAACTTCTCATCAGAAACCCTACCAGCTAGAAGGGAATGGTGAGATACAGTCCAAGTCTTAAAATAAAAAGAAACTGTCAACCCAGAATACTGTACCCTGCAAAGGTTGTATTTATTAATTAAGATGAAATAAAGAACTTTCATAACAAATAGAAATGGAAAGAATTTGTTGACACTTGTCTAGCCCTACAGAAGATGCTTAAGGATGTGCTATACACAGAAACACAAAAAGATAGCCATCATAGAAGGCAGAAAAACCACCAATAGAAATACAAAAGAAATTTAAAGTAAACAATAGGAATAATTATAGAAAAATGACAGGGCCAAGTCATTACTTATCAATAGTCACCTTGAATGTAAATGACCTCAATTCTCCAGTTAAAATATATAGATTGGCTGAATGGATTGAAAAATAATACCCATCTTTTTGCTGCTTACAAAAAGCACATCTCACCAACAAAAAAAAACCACACAGACTAAAAGTGAAAGGTTGGAAAAAGATAGTCCATGTTCACAGAAACCAAAAAAGAGCTGGTGTTGCCATCCTAATATCAAACAAAATAGACTTTAACAGAGCAGCTGTTAAAAGAGACAAAGAAGGGCACTATGTAATGAATAAGGGATCAATCCAACAGGAAAATAGGATTATAATAAACATATATGCAACCAATTTAAGGGTGCCTGGCCACTTACAAAATGTTAATAGATGTAAAGGGAGACATAGACTCAAATTCAATAGTAACAGGGGACTTCAATATCCCACTCTCAGCAATGGACAGATCAACCAGACAGAAAATCAGCAAGGAAACAAAGTTAATCATACTACAGACACATTGGAACTAAAGGATAGCTACAGAATTTTTACCCCACAGTGGCAGAATACACATTCTTCTCATCAGTACATGGAACTTGTTCCAGAATGGATCATATGCTAGCAACAAAGAAAGTCTCAGCAAATTCAAAAAAATTGAAATAATTCCATGTACCTTCTCTGACCACAACAAAATAAAGCTGGAAATCAACAATTAAAAAATCTAGAAAATACATAAGCACATGGAGACTGAACAACACACTCCTGAATGAACACTGGGTCATAGAAGAAATCAAAAGAGAAATAAAAAAATTTCTGGAAACAAATGAAGAGGACAATACATCAAACCAAAATCTATGGGATACACAAAAGCAGAGTTGAGAGGAAAGTTCATAACAATTAGTGCCTACATCAAGAAACTGGAAAGGTACCAAACAAATGAACTATCAATGCATCTCAAGGACCTAGAATATCAACAAAAAACCAAACTCAAAATTAGTAGGAGGAAAGAAATAATTAAAATTAGAGAAGAAATAAAAAATTGCAACAAAATTACCAAAAAATCAGTGAAATAAAAAGCTGCTGTTTTTAAAAACTAACAAAATCGACAAACCATTGGAACAAGTAACCAATAAAAAAGAGAGGGCGAAGTCCCAAATCATTAAAATTAGAGATGAAAAAGAAAATGTAACAGACACCTGAGAAATAAAAAGAGTCATCAGAAATTACTACAAAGAGCTGTATCCCAATAAACCAGGAAACCTAAAATAAATGGACAGATTCCTGGACCTACCAAAATTGAACCATGAAAACAGAAAACCTACACAGACCCATAAACACAATGGAAACTGAATTAGTAATAAAGACCCTCCCAATAAAGAAAAACCCAGGACCGGATGGATTCATGCTGAATTCTAGCAGACACTTAAAGAAGAATGAATTCCAATTCTTCTCAAGCTATTCAAAACTATTGAAAGGGAAGGAATCCTCCAAATTCTTTCTATGAAGTCAGCATCACCTTAAATCCTAAAACTGAAAAAGATGCAACAAAGAGAACATTTTTCCTGATAAACATAGGCACAAGATCCTCAACATAATACTAGACAATTGAATCCAACAACACATCAGAAAGATCATTCACCTGGACCAAGTGGGATTTATCCCTGATGCATGGATGCTTCAACATTGCCAAATAAATGTGAAACATCATAAAACTGAAGATCAAAAATCATATAATTATCTCAATAGATTCAGAGAAAGCATTTGATAAAATACATCATCCTTTCATGATGAAAACTTTAAGCAAATTAGGTATAGAAGGAACATTCCTAACATAATCAAGGCAATTTATGACAAATTCATGGCCAGCATCCTATTGAATGGGGAAAAGTTGGAAGCACTCCCATTCAGATCCAGAACCAGACAAGGATGCCCAATCTCACCATTGCTATTCAATATAGTCTGGAAGTTTTAGCCAAAGCCATTAGGGAAGAAAAAGAAATCAAAGGGATACAAATTGAGAAGGAAGAAGTCAAACTATCCATATTTGCAGATGACATGATCCTATATATAGGAAATCCAAAAGACTCCACTAAGAGACTATTGAAACTCATAAAAGAGTTTGGTAAAGTGGCAAGATATAAAATCAACACACAAAGATCAGTAGCCTTTGTATACACAGAAAATTTCACAGCTGAGAAAGAACTCCTAAGATCAAGCCTATTCACAATAGCTACAAAAAATATCAGATACCTTGGAATAAATTTAACCAAGGACATCAAAGATCTTTGTGATGAAAATTATAAAACATTAATGAACAAAATAGGAGAAGACACAAAAAATGGAAAAATCTTCCATGCTCCTGGTTTGGAAGAATCAATATCATCAAAATTTTCACATTACTGAAAGCAATTTACAGGTTCAATGCAACAGCAAATTTCAAGGACATTTGTGGGGAGCAACCCAGACTGGACTAAGTTACTGGAATTAAGACTTATTCTATGCATCTGCTCTCCCACAATATGGCGTTGGGAGAGGAGAAAACAGCTTCTACGCAGCTGCCTCTTGCCAACTTGAGTGATGACCTCCAGGAGCTGATCCTGCTCCTGATTGGAGGAGAACAGCGTACTCGGCGTGTGGGCAGCCGAGTTGGCATTGGTGGAAGAGGACTATAAAGGAGGAGAGAGACAACATGCACCAGGAACATCTAAGAGGAACACCTGTGCAGCCCCCGAGAGAGCCGGCCGGCGGTGTGCTGCTCCCCCGCGGAAGTGGGGAAGGTGGCAGGGGGAACCGCCCTTCCACGGAGGTGGAAGGGTCGGTAGCCAACCCGGGAAGAACCAGCAGCAAACCCGGGGAGGGCCGAGCAGACGAAAGAACAGCGCAGGGTCCTGTGTCGTTCCTCCACGAAGAGGGGGAGCGACAGACATTTTTCTCAGATAGAGAAAAAATGATGCTGAAATTTATATGGAAACACAAGAGATCATGAATAGCTAAAGCAATATTATACTACAAAGCAAAGCCAGAGGCATCACAAAACAAAATTTCAGGACATACTACAGGGCAGTTATAATCAAAACAGACTGGTAATGACGTAACAACAGATGGACAGACCAACGGAACAGAATAGAAACTCCAGAAATCAACCCACACATCTATGACCAACTTATCCTTGAAAAGGAGCTAAAATCAATTCCTGGAGCAAAGAAAATCTCTTCATCAAATAGTGCTGGAAAAACTTGAGCTCCACATGCAGAAGTATGAAGCAAGACCCCCTACCTTCCACCTTATACAAAAATCTTCTCAAAATGGCTTAAAGACCTAAATGTATAGCTAGATACCATCAAATTATTAGAGAACATTGGGGAAGACCTGCAAGATATTGGCACCCCAGTTAGAATGTCTTTCAAACAGAAATCAACAAACAACAAATGCTGGCAAGGATGTGAAGAAAAGGTACCCTAAATACACTATTGGTGGGAATGTAACTGGCAAAGTCACTGTGGAAGACAGTATGGATTTATCAGAAATCTGAATATATACCTATAATATGATCTAGCCTTCTCGTTGCTGGGAATTTACCCAAGGAAAATGAAATCAGCATATTAAAGAGTTATATGCACCCTCATGTTTACGCAGCTGAATTCACAATAGCTAAGACATGAAATCAGCCCAAATTTCAGTCAACTGAAGACTGGATAAAGAAATTATGGGCTATGGACACCATGGAATACTACACAGTGGTTAATAAAATGAAATCCAGGGGCCGGAGCTGTGGCACAGCTGGTTAATGCCCTGGCCTGAAGTGCCAACATCCCATATGGGTGCCAGTTCAAGACTTGGTTGCTTCATTTCCCATCCAGCTCTCTGCTATGGCCTGGGAAAACAGTAGAAAATGGCCCAAGTCTTTGGGCCCCTGCACCCATATGGGAGACCCAGAAGAAGCTCCTGGCTCCTGGCTTTGGATTGGTGCAGCTCCAGCTGTTGCGGCCAATTAGGGAGTGAACCATTGGATGGAAGACCTCTCTCTCTCTCTCTCTCTCTCTCTCTCTCTCCCTGCCTCTCCTCTCTCTGTGTGGCTCTGACTTTCAAATAAATAAATAAATAAATCTTTTTAAAAAATGAAATCCAGTCATTTGCAAGGAAATGGATGAAACTGGAAAGCATCAGACTTTTTGAAATAAGCCAGTCCCCAAAGGGTAAATATCACATGTTCTTCCTGACTTTTGATAGCTAATAGAGCACTTAAAAGGCAGTCTGTGGAAGGAAAATTGACACTTTTTGAAGCAATGACTTTGAACAGCCTTTGTCCCAACTGTTGAGGAGCATTTTTTTTCATACTATTTGTTGAACTCTTGACATAGTTAATCATATGTGTATGAAGTTAATTGAAAATAGATCTTAGTAAAAAATAAGAATGGGAATAAAGAGGGAGGAGGAAGGGGGGGTGGGTATGTGTGTTGGAAGGTGGAAATGGTGGGAATAATCATATGTTCCTAAAGTTGTAATTATGAAATGTATGAAGCTTATAACTATAAAGCTGTATAGTTCTGCATACAACCCTATGGACTTGCTTCTAAGAATGCAGTTTAAAATTGCCATAAGACACCAAATACCCATAAACAGGGTGGTAAAAAAAAAACATTTTAAGTGTTACAGTGATCATATGGATTAGATTAAGTGTTAAAGTGATCATATAGACAGGAAAGAGTGTTAAAGCAATCATACAAATAGGATTAAGTTTTTGGTAACAATAATAGATAGAATTATATGGGAGTGAATGCTCCAACATGGGAAGCATTCCATACAGCTGACTCATAGAAAGACAATTTCTTAAATTAGCACTCTGACCTCAGGATCAGCCCTTAAGTCATTCTGGTCTGGCTGAAAAGCCCACAAGAGCATTTAAGATATGGAAAGCCAAGACATTGTGGCAAAAAGTGTCCTCTATGAAGGACCTCTGTGGGTGAGACCCATTGGAAAGAAGTGGTCATCAAAGAAGGACGTACTTTTCTCTGAAGAGAGGAGAGAATGTCCAATTTGCTTATGTCTAAATACTGAAGGAGTTTGTGGATTCATAGGACTTTCACAGCCTAGGCATCCCATGACAAGTGCCTAGGTTGATCACTAAAGTCATACATGAGTGTTGATTGTTAAATTAACAACAGGAGTCACTGTGCACTAAATTCTCATGCAGGACCTCTGTCACCAAAGAGTTGTATAATGAGAGTTAATAGTAAAAGTTGTTCTCAAAGATTTACTTTATTTTAGTGTATTAAGTGGAGGATATTCTTACATCTCATAAGTTTTAGATAATCATAAGTGCCCAACTCCATTTCTCGTTTCCTTTAGTGCTCCTTCAATTAATGATGAAACTTGTTCTCAAAGAAAAAAAAGAGTATACTATCACAAAATTAAAAGAAAAGAAAGGAAGTAGGGAAAATGATGGGAATGAGAAAGGGAGGGAGGATGGGGTGGGAAGTGTCATTATGTACTTAAAATCGTATGTATGAGATACATGAAATTTGTTCCATTTACATAAATAAAAAATTTAAATATAAAATAAAAATATATAAGTTGGAATTTCCTGGACAAGCACTCAATTTTCCCATAATCTACAATGTGCTATTATGATTATTTGACAGAAGCATGAAGCCAGCAAAACTTGTACCTTTTTTTTTTTGTTTGTTTCTGTGAAGGACTGGTTTCAGAACATATTGTGGATACCAAAATCTATAGATGCTCATTCAATAACATAATTGGCATATTAATATAACAAGTGCTTGCAAAAGTCTAATAAAAGATGCTCATGTACTGTTTGAGGATATATAAATTTGGTACAGCCTTATTTGGAGGGCTTTTGTTGGTGTCAATCAAAATAAATAGGGACAAGTGTTTTGCCTAATGATCAAGACACTAGTTAAGGGGCCCATTTAGTGGTAATTAAAGACCCCAGTACCTGCTTTTTTTTTTAGAGATCTCAGGGACACATTAAAAAATAGCAACAGACAGAATTATTTGAAATACATTTCTTTTTGACAAAAAACTGTATATATGTTTAAACCTTTTAATTTCATCTTTCTGGATCATGTGATCCCTATGGTTGTGATTCAATTCAGAAACAGTCACCTATGCGTTGTGAATAAGTTACTTTGTCTCAGTTTGATCATAGTTAGCTGTGGACAAGTTTCCTTTCTTCTTTGATTCATTACAATTACTTTCACATTCATGGCATTTTCATGACTGCTTGATAAATGACTTTGAGCATTGAGAAGTAGATAAAAGATTTCTAGCATCTTGGGAAGGATGAGTTTGTCCTGGAAGAGATTACATCTTGATATATTGTTATTGAATCCCCTGGAAAGTGTTGAATGAACTGTCAGGTTTTTGTACCTGTTTTCAGTGTCTAATGTTGGGTATCTAATGTATATCACATTCATGTGGTATGAGTTGCCTATAGTTTGAAGGTCAACTACTGCATTTGTGCACCAATTCATGACAACTAAAGTGAATATTTGAGCAAACCACCTTTCCTTGACCTTAGATGAAGTTTATGTTTTGGGATGATAACTAATAAAAAACATACATGTCTTCAGTTAGGGTTGCAATCACTTTGAAACCTTCAGACTTGGTAAAAAAATTAAGTAAAAAATGACTTAAAGCTTCCTTTTGCTTCTTTCTCTCATGTAATAGCTGGGTGATTTTTGACTTGTCTTTGATAACAACTCCCCCCCCCCCTTTTTTTTTGACAGAGTGGACAGTGAGAGAGAGAGAGAGACAGAGAGAAAGGTCTTCCTTTTTGCCATTGGTTCACCCTCCAATGGCCGCTGCGGCCGGCACGCTGCGGCCGGCACATCGCGCTGATCTGAAGCCAGGAGCCAGGTGCTTCTCCTGGTTTCCCATGCGGGTGCAGGGCCCAAGCACTTGGGCCGTCCTCCACTGCACTCCTGGGCCATAGCAGAGAGCTGGCCTGGAAGAGGGGCAACCGGGACAGAATCCGGTACCCCGACCAGGAGGAGAACCCGGTGTGCAGGCGCCGCAGGTGGAGGATTAGCTTATTGAGCCGCGGAGCCGGCCAACAACTTCCCCTTGCAAATGTTAATGCACTCACACTTCCATCAAATCTTTGCTGAAATGTTTCCTTCTACAGGGTTACTTGAATATCCTATTTAAAATTTTAGGGGAAAGCATTTGGTATTGTGGTTAAGATACGGCTTGTGATGCCAACATCTGTATTGGAGTACCTGGGTCTAAGTTGTAAGTCCCAGCTTCGCTCGTAATTCCAGTTTCCAGCTAATGCACACCCTGGGAGGCAGCAGGTGATAGTCAAGTGTCATGGGTTCCTACCACCCACATAGGAGACCTGAATTGGATTCCATGTAACCAGCCTGGCTCTTGTGGGCACCTGGGTAGTCTTCAGTGAATGGGCGCATTTTTCTCTTCTCTCTCTCTTTCCCTCTCCACTTTTCAAATAAATGAATAAATAATTTAAAAAACATTTAAAATTTTTTTAAAGGTTTATTTATTTATTTTAAAGTCAGAGCTACACAGAGAAAGGAGAGGTAGAGAGAGAGAGAGGTCTTCCATCTGATGGTTCACTCCCCACTTGGCCGCAATGGCTGGAGCTGTGCCAATCTGAAGCCAGGAGCCAGAAGCTCCCCACGCCCACCTCAGGGCTGCAGTTTCCAAATATACAGAATTCATGAATGTGTTACAAGGTTCGCAAGGTTTACATAAAGGAAATTTGCATAGGGAAACTGAGGTATAAAAAGATATAGAAGGAGGTTGATTGTGAAGTTTTGTTTTTAGTGGTTCTACAAGGCCAAGTTTGTTTCATTAACCCCTTGGAATAAATCTTGAAATGTAATAAATTTATCCCTAATGAGTGTGGCTTCATTAGTGATATTCAAACAATTCTGAACTAACGCTACTGACTTCAGAAACAAAGAACCTGAAGTAAAACTGAGAAACAAGGCCGGCGCCACAGCTCACTAGGCTAATCCTCCGCCTAGCGGCGCCGGCACACCAGGTTCTAGTCCCAGTCAGGGCTCCGGATTCTGTCCCGGTTGCCCCTCTTCCAGGCCAGCTCTCTGCTGTGGCCAGGGAGTGCAGTGGAGGATGGCCCAAGTGCTTGGGCCCTGCACCCGCATGGGAGACCAGGGGCAGCACCTGGCTCCTGGCTTCGGGTCAGCATGATGTGCCAGCTGTGGTGGCCATTGGAGGGTGAACCAACGGCAAAGGAAGACCTTTCTCTCTGTCTCTCTCTCTCTCACTATCCACTCTGCCTGTCAAACAAACCAACCAAAGACTTTGACTTAACCCAGGTTGGCTCTAGAATGAAGACTTCACTGGATAGTTGCCCTCTGCATCTGCATGTTATTTTGTAAAGATTTTTGAAACTGTCTTTTCCATAAAAGTTTTGAGGTAACTTATAACAAAAAAACCATGAAATTATAACAAAACCCACAAAAATGGATTAAGAAAAAAATTATACAAGTATGCCATTGTTAAAAGATTTGGCACTGAGCTTCCTGGCAGTCGTATATAGAATTAAACACATAATCAGTTATGCCATTTTCAATAGGAAGGCAGAGTCAGGGGTGAGCAGCTAGCTAAGAGGTTAAAATGCTCGATGGGGTTGTCTGCATCACATAGGGAAGAGTGCTTGGATTCCAGTCCTGGTTCTACTCCAGCTTTCTGATGATGTGCACCCTTGGGAGTTAGAATGTGTCCCCCTACAGGGAAGGCCTGGATTGGGTTCTCAGCTCCCATTTTCTCAGCTCAGTCCCAGGCTGCTGTGGACATTTGGGGAGTAAGCTAGTAGATAGGAGTGCGTGTGTGCTGTCTTTCTACCTCTACCTCTATCTAATGAATAAATATTTTTAAAAAGAGAGGAATCAAATGAATTTTCTAGAAAAAATAAAGGATTGTTTATAGCAGAGTAATTCAAGAAACTTCTCACTGAAATTTTATATATAATAAAATAATGCATAAAATAACTCTCAACAGCAATTTTGTAACAAATGCAGCAGCTTATCTTACACGACTATTTCTTATAATTGTTTAAAAAGTAAAAACTAAAGAATAAGACAAACCAGGAGTAAGTCTATTGAATAGTAATTAACAGGGAAAATTAGTTCAAATTGGGTAGGGTAGGTTTCCTGGAGATGATGGTACATGAACTTAAGATATATAAATTAGCCGGACAAAGAAAGCAGGAAGGGCATTTCAAGCATAGTGAATAGCGTATCAACGATTAGCTCTTACAGTATTATGATGTTCAAATAGTTACAACCGTATGAGATTTTGATTTCTAACAAATATGAGTGATTGAGTAAACGATGTATTCACTAGTATTCTAAAAAGTTCAATTGAATAATCCTGTCTCAACCTAAATTTAGCTTGGTTCCTATGAGACAATATGGAAATCAAAGAAAACCACCTGTAGGTCACACAGTTTAACCCATGTAATACGCTCACAGTTGCCCCCTCAAATCCTGGCAACATTCCTAAAACATAAACAAAACAAAATGAAAACAATGATGGGTGAAGTCCTTAAAAGAAGGCAAACTGGGTCATTTATGAGGGATTAGAGCATCAGCTGTAGGAAAATGGAGACTTCTTAATATGACTGGACTGAAACCCTCATCCTCTTTTTCTCTTCCGTTCCATGACTCTAGAGGAATAATTATTTAGGGAAATCTTCTAGGTCAATTGTCCTTATCTTTGATATCTGACTCTAATGAAGATGATTTCCAGAATAAAGAAAGCATGAGTGGGTAGTTTAGTTCCACTTCTAGCCCATGATGATCAGCAAAAGAGATAGATAGAACTGTCACATTATGTTTGATTCATTAGCATAGATGATGACATGAAGATTTCAGGTATAAATAAAGGCTACCTGCCTTCCTAAATTGCCATCAGTGATCCAGATGCTTTGACACAGTGGTATAACGGCTGTGGGAAGCAAAATAGAATTTAGAGGTTGTGGATTACAAACATATCAGGATTAATAATTACATACTTTTTGTTCTACATTGAACCAAAGTCAATCAGATAGCTATTTGGAAGTAAGTTGATAAAAGTACCATTATGGCTTTCAAAAACTGGCTTTTTGTGGGTACAGTGTCTCTCCCTCTAAGGTTCAGATTTCCTCCTAAAGGGTCATGTTCCTGGGACTCATACTCATGGAACAGAGTCCATCAGGGAGCTGCATCAACAAAACAGCAACTGCACTCCCTCTTAGGCATGCAGATTTTTGTCAAACTTGGATACCCCAATCTTGACTTACAGTCAAACCCTTCCAAGAGGCTTTACAGGGACCTGAAGAAGATCCCTTAAAATGGAGTCTGGAAATGGAAAAGGCTCTTAAAGTCCTCAAACAGGCTCTCACAGCTCCTGCTTTAGTCTTGCCCGACATAAGAAAACCTTTTTATTTGTATGTCATGTAAGAAAGGGCATCACCCTTGGAGTCTTGACTCAGGCTCTAGCACTCTCCCAGCCCTCAGCTACATACTCATCCAAAAATCCCAACTCAGTGGCACAAGGATGACCTCCCTCCTTTGAGTACTGACATCTGTGGCTGCCCCTGGGTCAAGCAATGGCTGTTTACTTGCCCCACCAAGTAATGGACATCTTAAACTTCAAGGCTTTCCACTGGGTCTGAAATAGTAGAATTAATAAATACCAGATCCTTCTTTTACAAATCCTAAGCTGAACACCAAGCTATGCCAAATTCTCAACCCTGCAATCTTATCACCAGATTTAAACCCAGAAACTTACTCAATACTCTTCCCTAGAAACCCTAGACCTAACTGCCATGGGAGGCCAGCTTTCCAAGATATACCCCTTGCCGACACTGAGGGTTTGGTTCACAGATGGCAAGCAGCTACCTGAAAGGGGAAGTTTGGATGCCAGGATATGCCATTGTTAGCCTTTCTGAAATAATAGAATCAGGTCCCATACAGGGGGCACGATTTCAACACAAAAGGCTGAACTCAATTGTCCTTGCCTGAACCCTATAATTGGAGACAGGTTTTCTTAATATATTTGTGGGGCCAGGGCCGGCGCTATGGCGCAGCGGGTTAATGCCTTGGCCTGAAGTTCTGGCATCCCATATGGGCGCCGGTTCAAGACCTAGCTTCTCTTCTTCTGATCCAGCTCTCTGCTGTGGCCTGGGAAATCAGTAGAAGATGGCCCAAGTCCTTGGACCCCTGCACCACATGGGAGACCCGGAAGAAGCTCCTGGCTACTGGCTTCAGATCAGCTCAGCTCCAGTCATTGCAGCCATTTGGGGAGTGAAACAGTATATTGAAGACTTTCTCTCTCTCTCTCTGCCTCTGCCTTTCTGTTACTCTGCCTTTCAAATAAATATATTTTTTTAAAAAAGTATGTTGCTCCAAGTTCTTCCTTCTTTTTTAAGATTTTATTTATTTACTTGAGAGGTAACGTTACAGTGAAAGGGAGAAACAGAAAGATCTTCCATCCGCTGGTTCACTCCCCGAAAGGCCACAACGGCCAGAGCTAGGCCAATATGAAGCCAGGAGCCAGGAGCTTCTTCCAGGTCTCCCATGTGGGTTCAGGGGCCCAGGTGCTTGGGCCATCCTCCATTGCTTTCCCAGGCCATAGCAACCATAGATCAGAAGAGGAGCACCTGGGACTAGAACCAGTGTACATACAGGATGCCAGTCCTTCAGGCAGAGGATGATGCTACTGCACCACAGCGCTGGCCCCCAAAGTTCTTTCTCCTAAAACACCAAAATGTCAAGCGGTTTCCTCACTCTGGCTCTTGTGTTTTAAAACTTTAGGTATTCAGATCTGGCTGAAAAGCCCATGAGAGTATTTCAGGCATGGAAAGCCAAGACACTCTGGCGGAAAAAAAAAAAAAAAATGACCTAAATGAAAGATCTCTGTGAGTGAGATCCCAGTGGAAAGAACAGGTCATCAAAGAAGGAGGTACCTTTCTCTGAAGGGAGGAGAGAACTTCCACTTTGACTACGGCCTTGTCTAAATATGATCAGAGTCGGTGAACTCAAAAGGCTTCCATAGCCTTGGCAACTCATGACAAGAGCCTAGGGTGATTACTGATGCCATAAACAAGAGTGTCAATTTGTAAAGTCAACAATAGGAGTCACTGTGCACTTACTCCTCATGTAGGATCTCTGTCCTTAATGTGCTGTACATTGTGATTTAATGCTGTAACTAGTACTCAAACAGTATTTTTCACTTTGTGTTTCTATGAGGGTGCAAACTGTTGAAATCCTTACTTAATATATGCTAAACTGATCTTCTGTATATAAAGAGAATTGAAAATGAATCTTGATGTGAATGGAAGGGGAGAGGAAGCAGGAAAGGGGAGGGTTGCGGGTGGGAGGGAAGTTATGGGGGTGGGGGAAGCCATTGTAATCCATAAGCTGTGCTTTGGGAATTTATATTCATTAAATAAAAGTTAAAAACAAAAAACAAACAAAAAAATTATTGATTGATTTGAAAGGAAGAGTGACAGAGAAAGAGGGACCAAGGGAAGCAGGGAAAGTGAAAGAGAGAGAGAGAGAAAGTGAAAAAGAAAGAGGGAGAGAGAGAGAGATTGATTTTTCATCTGCTGGTTTAATCTTCAAATGGCTGATAGCTAGCACTGGTCCAGGTTGAAACCACAAGCCAGGAATTCATCTGGGTCTCCTGTGTGGCTGGCAGGGACTCAAAAACTTGAGCCATCATCTGCTGCTTTCTAGGCACAGTAGCTGGAAACTGGACCATGAGTAGAGAATCCAGGACTCGAGCTGGCACTCAAATATAGGACATGGACTTTCCAAGTAGTGACTTAATCTACTGAGCCACAGCTCCTCCAGAAGTCGACTTTCTTGGTACCATAATTACCTGAAAAGTATCCCATGTTGTATGAGGCAATGCCACTCAAATTTCTTTGTTCTCTGTACTTCTTAAGTCAAGGAAAGAAACAAAAATAACATAAAAAACTGGTTGTGACTTTGAAGACAAAAATCGGTAAAAACAATTTCTTAACTATTATGTACAAAGCACTTCTTTGTAAATACAAATATGTCATGTTTACATTTTTTAGAAGTTGATATTCCTTAGGAGTTCAGACAGAATATACTCTTAGGTTGAATTACACAGGACAGTCTTTGTCTAAATACATCATAGGGGACCAACTAACGTTATGTGATAAAGGTTAAACATACTTGGGAAATTTTATTTCCCAAGTTTTATTTGCTAGGAAAAATTTCTCTTATGCATCTCTAAGGACAGGCTCTAATACTTTCCATATCAGCTTGAAAATAGAATCTCTGTGTATATGTTTTATATCCTGGAACTGGTGCTCATATTTCATGGGACACACTTCGGGAAGCACAGTTTTAGAGAAAGACTTACACAGACAGATGCAATGTCTAATTCTGTAATGAATTCTCCACAATGTCCGAATCAAACCGTGTTGCTAAATGACCAATAGGGGAAACTCATAAAGCAGTCTCTGATTTTACATTGCATTGATCAGAGAAGTGATCCTTGAGAAACGGAAGGAGTTAGATGTACTTTCCTTTCAAACTTCAATTTTCTGAATGGAGGACCATATGTTTTAACTCAAAACTTGAAATACTTTGAACTCTTTCTCTGAGGTGAAATGTACCTTAACATGTGTTAAACCTTTGAAGTTAAAGGAAACAAATACACACATACAATGTGTTATTTGTTTAATAACTCTTTGCCAGAGCCAGTTAAATCTGGAGATCTGAATATTTATTCATTTTTTGGAGAGTATCAGTTCATACTGCATAAAGAGCTCATGTCAGTGCACAAGTGTAAAAGAGCTTCTTTAGGAAAGAAAAACTGACAGTTATTTCATGCCCCCAAACTGAGACATCTGTGCACACAATTGGCATTCAGAGCACCCTGGTATACTTTATTTTATAAGCCTTTGCATATTTAGCTTTAAAACCCTATGATTATCCTATTTTAAAAAAGTAAAACCTTTTATTTTTCAAATATTATCCATTACCTTTGAAATGCTAAAGTGAGAACCTTTGAAATGAGTTTTTTGGGAAAAAAAAAAGTCTTGAATAATCCACATCATCACAGATATGGAACACTCAAATGCATTCACTTAGTCACTGCCCTTTATCAACTGTGTTTCTTCTTACAACTTCTAATTTTGATATTTGCAACTGTATTATCATGCAACCATAGTTCTTTCTCTATTAATATACTTTTTGGATTAGATAAAGGATGAATAATATTTTTCCATAATAAAGTCATTATCTGAATTGAATTGTCAAAAATCTAATCCTCGCAACACCACTGTCATTTGGTTTTGTGAAGTGAACAAAGGCATCTACATTGACACACTCAGAACAGGATTAAGTCATCCTCCAAGCCTTTCGATCACTCCAAAGATGAAAAAAATGCCCTGCTAAGATTAACCAAAAGACCAGATGTAGAATAATCTTCTCTTTTTCCAGTTAGTGTTGAAAGGCAGAATTATACAAATAGAGACATAGATGATCTCACTCTCTGTGTCTCTCTCACTATTCACATATATTTAACTTTCTCTTCAGTGCTTTGAAAATTGACACGTTGTTGTCAGGTTAGTATATGAATGAGTAATGAATAAAAACTACTTTGAAGATTATTTAATGTTATATTCATTCATATTGGAGATTTTTTTTAATATTTAAGTTTCAGATTTTCAGGAATAAGTGTGAAGGATCAAGCTTATTTTTTAAAATACATAACCTTGGTACCATTCTATCCTCACCTTCCATTAATCCTCAAACAAAGTCTCTTGCTATCTTTAGTTCATTACTTGATGTTTAATAGAATGGATAAACTATTACATGATGTGAATAGAACTGGTAGTCGGTTAAAGAAAGAAAAAATAAAATTGGATTAAACACAAAATTATTTATCAATTACATACATACAAATATACATAAATTAAAAATTTTAACTTAAAGCATGTATTTAAAAATGT